>NW_011888824.1:8848480-8857475 GCF_000151845.1 Pteropus vampyrus | reverse complement strand
TAAGATGCTTTGGCAAGGACTGTAATGAGAATTTTAAATTTGAGCAAAATCTCTTGAAGTTCTAAATAAGGCCATCAAAGAGAACATTCACCAGATGGAACCAGTGATTGATCTTAAGCCTAGAGTCATGCTTTTAATCTGTTTTTCAGCAAAAAAAAAAAAAAAATTAAAAAGCATAATTTTCTCTTTTCTTAAAGACTTAAACTAAAACACATAGTTAAAGTAGAAGCGCTATACTTTAGGTATATTTAAGAATGGAAAGTAGAAAATCTTGTGCCAAAGACAGTGCACTCTGAAAGAAAACGTGGATGCCTCCATTTGGGGTTCCTGTTGTTGCTAGTCCTAGGTTCATTTTTCACTGTTGGATGGAAGGTGGTCCTCAAAGTTTTCATGCTCCTAGATGTTGGCTTATGTCTGGGCCTAAGATTGCTCTATTGTTTCTTATGATTCCTAGTAAGCTCCCTTCTACCTAGGTAGGGCTATTCCTCACTCTCTTCTTTCCCCATATACAAGTAAAGAGGATACAAAGAATGTAGAAGAGGGCGGAGGTACAGCTAGAAAGAGTACCTGACTTTGCCTCATGGATGTTAGGCTGTCGTGTAAACAATAAATAAATTTGCATTGTGTTAAGCCTTCAAAATGTTGGATTTGTTTATAATTGCAGTTAGCCTAACCTTTTTACATCATTATCCTCTCGAGGATCTTGTACATAGAAGGAATTCAAAGAAGAGGAAATTATGGAATACGGATAGTAGTTGTGTTAGATAATTTCACAAGTAAAATCTCTGTTTAATGTGAGTTTAAAGGTTTTAATATTCCTAGTGAAAACACTGAGCAAGCTCATTATTAGTGTCTGTGATAGTTAATTTTGTGTCAACTTGGCTAAGCCACGGTGCCCAGATAGTTGGACAAACACATCTGGATGTTGCTGTGAAGGTATTTTTAGATGAGATTAATACTAAAATCTTTGAATAAAGCAAATTACCCTCTATAATGTGTGTGGGCTCCATCCAATCAGTTAAAAGTTTTAAGAAAAAGAATAACCTACCCAGAAGCAAAGGAACTATGCCATCGGACTGCCTTTGGACTCAATTTGCAGTATCAACTCTTCTCTGGGTCTCTAGCCTGCTGACCATTCTTGAAAATTTTGGACTTTCTAGCCTCCACAATAACATTAATCAATTCTTTAAAAATGTTCTCTCTCTCCCTCCCTCATCACTCCTTTCTCTCCCTCTCTTTTGCTCTCTCCCTCCCCCATGTGTGTTTATGTTTATGCGGGTCTATTTGAAAATAAAAAGGCAGTACATAATAGAGATCTAATGTGAAAAACTGTTACCATTGCCAACTAGTCAAGTAAAATGGCATCCTAGGTTCATTTTGGAATTAATATTTGCCATAGATACATGGTTAGATAGTCATCACGAGTCCTGATATTGTTTTTTGTATTCTAAGTGTATCATTTTAAAATTATAATTATGAAAAATGAGGTAAAATTTTAAAAGGCTGCCTCCCAAAAGTCAGATGGAAAAACAAATGCACATGAACTGAGAGCAATAAGTCTATCTGAAAATTACTTACTGGACATCTGCTCATATTGGGCACTATGTTACTCGTGAGGAATGTAAAACTTTCTTTTTATTGTGTGACTGATATTCCTCCCATTGGGAGGCCAAGTCTATGTCTCCTCCCCTTGAACCTGAGCGAGCTTTTGTCTCAACAAATATAGTGTCAGAAGTGATGTAATGTGATTTTCAAGGCAATGCCATAAAAATGTCATGTTCTTCTGCCTTGTTCTCTTGAAACCCTTACTCTGGGCAAAGCAAGATGCCATGCAAGGTAATAAAATGATGATCCTCATTTTAAGTAATTAAATTTTGATATGACTTGTTACACAGCAATAGGTAATCGGGATGTTGCTCTTCAGGCACTCTATTGGTGTATATGTGTAAATAATTATACATCGAAGTGTTATATTAGTTATATATCAAACTCTATGAGCTAGGAAGTTAGCAAAAAGAGGGCCAAAGGGTTTTTTTGAACTGGAAATTTTAAAATATTAAGTAATTTACCAGTACCAATCCATGGCCTGTTAGAAACCAGGCCTTAGGATGATGAAAACTTAGATCGATTCAAACTGGAAGAAGGGAGATATCACTAAAGGAGATACCACTGAGGCACACTATGGACTGAATTGCGTCCTCCTAATTTCATATGTTGAAGCCCTAACCCACCATGTGACTGTGTGAGAGACAGGGCCATTAAAGATGATCCAAAAGAACTGATGCTATTATAAGATGAAGAGAAAGCAGAACACTCTCTCTGCCAAGTGAGGAGACAATGAGAACACACTTGTCTGCAAGCCAGGAAGAGGGTGCTTACTAGAATATGACCATGTTGGCACTCTGATCTCTTATGCTGAAGCCGCCCAGTCTATGGCATTTTGTTATGGCAATCGGAGCTTCACATTTTTTTCAGGACTTAATTAGATTGGGCATCAAACCCTTAGTAGATGTAGAAAAAATTAAAATATGTGTATCATTTGTCTGATTCACACGTTAGTGTATGAGCAAACTCAAGGCAGGAGTTATGGTCACTGAAGTGACCATCTCCAGTTTCTAGATCATAGCCTTTTTCTAAGCCACAATTACTGCAAAAGGAAGAGAGGAAAGAAAAAGGAGTTAAAAAATTGGACTATTTTAATAATATAAAAACTAATGCCATCTAGTAGAATCTCTGAGGCAATCCAGAGATAGAAACTTTCCAAAGAGAAAAAGTAGAACAGATCAAGTAATGAAATGAGATCTGCCAAAATGAAGAGAGCCTCTGAATCACTGAGTTAACCAGTATCGCCAGTATGCAAAAGGCTGTTTTGATTGTTTACCTGTGCTTTAGACCACTCATTCTCAAAATTTTGTTCTTACTCTTTATTCCCTAATAATTATTCAGTGCTGCTATTGCTTTCCAGTCTCCAACAGCTCTTTCTCTGCTGACTTCAGTGTTACTCCATAGGTTTCCCTGCAGTCACTGTTCAATTCTTAAATGTTAATTCGCATCTAGTTTTGGACATTTTTAAATACAAAATATAAATAAATGCACCTCACATGTCATTTTAAAAGAGTTTAAGACATTTTAAAGGCCAACCACATGCAAAATAATCGTCAAGGAGAAAAAGGCCATTAATTGTGTACCAAAGAATTCAAAAGAGAGTGCAAAAGGGAAGTGAAAGTAGAAAAAGAAGTCCAAAGTCAAGATTTTTTTGTCCTTAGAACTGTAAGCACTCATTTATAATAAATGAATTCTTTAGTGAATGTACTCAAAACCTAATTTTCACCTGGCCTTTTTACTGTAATCAAATACCAAGATGGGAAGATAGACCAGGCCAACACTTAATGCCCGTATCTTCTCCTCCTCTGATTCCATAATTTTAGGGCAGATTTGAACTTGCCAGTTTGACAGACTATAGCAGGGGTCCTCAACACACCGGTCCAAAGACCAGTACCAGTCCATGGCCTGTTAGAAACCAGGCCGCACAGCATGAGGTGAATGGCAGGTTAGCGAGCTAAGCTTCATCTCTATTTGCAGCAGCTTCTCAGCACTAGTATCAGCGCCTCATAGGAGCACTAACATCTAGTGCAAAAATTGTTGGGAACCCCTGGTCTATAGGGTTTTATGGGGGGAGGGGGGATCAAACTGAAATTTAATTTCCTTTAGACCGGATATTACTTTGTAGTGGTTGCATTAAATCTTATGTGTAACTTGAGCAGTTATATTCCATAGTTTCCCCCAAAGTTATTTTTATTGAGATGGGACTATATTTCCAAATTTACTTTTTATAAAGACTTCCTACTGGATCTCTTATTAGACCTCTGCAGCAGTGGAACATATTGGAGTGTGGATTATTTGTGAGAAATGAGTACTCATTTCTGAATATGACCTGATTCCAAATGTGAGCTAAGAGCTGAGTGCTGCATTGCAGAACAAACTAACATACTACTGTGTCCTACCTACCAGACACATAACAATTCTGTGGTAGAGACAAACCCTAAGAGAAAACAGAATTGCCTCATGGATGATGAACTGTGAAGACATGATTTTCTTGGCCAGAAAGCAAAATCCCTGTGATAAGGTAAGTTACAACTATTTTATTATACCCTTCATGACTATTTGCAGGCTTGGGAGGGGAGAACTGACTACAACTAGTGCTCAAAACCAACTTCAACTGGACAACACAGGCCATAAATATTGACTGATTGGTCTGAACAAAAAAGATGTGCAATTGGATCAAAAATAAAATAATTTTTCTTAAACAATCATACATGACAGAATTATAATTTTTAAATTTCCACAAAGCATGCACTGAAATCAATATATTGCTTAGTAAGTTCTATGCTGCATCATCTGTTCATATGTAGCATTTAGGGTTTTCTAATATTTACAGAGTTCAAAATATAGTACAATCTGATAGATGGAATAATGATCATTTCAACTTTTAGTCTCTGACATATTTTAACATGCAACCTACTCAGCGCTGCTTCAGGCTTATCATTATTTTTGTTCTTGAGAATTTTGAAAATAGAATCATCTTGATTTTTTTTTTCTTTTATATTTCTAATGCAGCTAGATTTTAGCTTCTGGAAGGAAATATTTTCTGGGCTCTGAAGACTCCACATGGGTTCGGTCCATCTCTACAGCATTGACACGCTAATTTGATAGTGGTTCCTTTGCGAGTTTGTGGCCCCAGGTTTATGCTGGCTTCAACTGGATTTCTTACAGCATTCAGCGTTGGGGCACCCTAGCTTTTCCTTGCAACTTACATGGCAATGCTGTTCATACCACATCCTCACTCCTCACCCCCTATTCCCTGGCAACCAGTGAATAACGAGTGAGTCTTCACTGGGTGATTGCTTTGTGAAGAGAAATGAATAATTTATCTGATAATCATGGTCATTTATCAGACTATGCATTTTTTCCTAATAAATGATTTTTCTATGTTTGCTTAAAACTTATGCTGAATTTTTCATGAGTTGAATGAGTGCTTTCTGGCATGTTTTTAATGTCAACTACCATTTTTTTTATGGAATGAAACCTTGAGAGATAAGAACAGAAAAACGGGGTGCTTAAAAAAATTACCTTTCAGAATGAGAGTTCTCTGTGCCTAAATTATAAGAAGGTTTCTAGAGGTTTCAGAGTAATTTCACTGTTTTCAAATGTTTCGTTCAAATGATCACATGCTGCTCAGCATATTGTGCATCATTTGCACACTTCTTGAAAAACCAATTTGTACTTAGTGCTTTGAAAGGTGGGAATCATGGGAGCTGAGTACTTATATTCAAGTATTTTCAATGAGTAACAGCTGAAAGTCTGAGCACTAAAGTTTCCTATTTAAATGTCAAGCTTCAAACCTTAGGAAGCAAGCTAATATGTCTGAGAATATTAAAGGCATAAAAAAATATTTATTCACTGGGTGGTTACTACTGAGTAAATGGAAGATTAAATAAAATACACAGTATAGAGCAAGACATTTTAAATAATTATCTTATAAAATCAGATACAACTTATATATTTCTAAGGAAGTTTTTAATATTGTAAAAACATCACCAGTTTCAAAAGTACTTTAATATAATTATCAGGTTTAATATATTTTTAAATAATTGAAAATTCAGAATTTTAACCTATTTAAAAAACATATTCAACCTAAAGTATTTCTACTTTCTAGAGGATTAGTAGGAACAAAATGAAAGTAAATGTATTTAGTTCTTTAGTTTATATGTAAATGAGAATTATATTTGGTAAATGTGTTTTGCAATTAATGTTTAATAATCATTTTGTCTTCTTTCATTTAAAAAATATAGGATCTAGTGGTACTCAAGTAATTGTATTACAACTGAGTTATTGACTAACATGCAAAGATATAAAGAGAAATATAATGTCTTATTTAAATTTGTATCACTAGTGCCTAACAAAGTATTTGGAATATATTAGATATGTAACTAACTGTTGCATGCATGTTTGACAATGGCAAATAAATAGAAATATACAATTTTCCCACTATCAATGGAACAGTGAAAATGATAACTTAAGGATAAGGATTGGCAAGGCTTTGTCCAAAATGGATTGGATTCAGTAAAAATGTGTGTCAAACTTAGTACAGATAATGATCCAAACTTTAAAAATTAGACTCTTGCTTTTAGCAAAAATGTTAGTGTTTAGCTTAGAAAATGATAATATATGAAATTTGTATAGTGTTTTATAAATTATAAAGCAACTTCACATTATCTTATTTGCTCCTTCCTCCTGGAATTTGGATATTCCTATTTTATTTAGTTATTCTATTAATTGAAGGATAGCAGAGATTCAGGAAAAGGGCATAGGAACTTTTAAGTGAACAGCATTTTTTTTTTTTTACATATAGATAGGCCTAAGTAAACCACACCAATATCAAGATATAAAACCACACCAATATCAAGATATAAAACATTTCTAGAATGTCATAGCTTTCCACTACTCTTTATCTATTATCATTGATTATATATCATTGAACAGTTTTGCCTGTTCTTATATTTTGTACAAACAGAATCATAGAATAAATATATCTTTGTGTATGACTACTATCTGTTGATATAACATCAATAAGTTTCATCCATGTTGTAGCATGTACCAGAGTTGGCTATTTTTTATTGCTGCATAGATTCTATTGTATGAATATACCAATATTTATCTATTCTCCTGTTGACATTGTTGTTTGTTTTGTGTTATTAAAAAACTGCAAACATTGTGTGTGTGTGTGCGTGTGCGTGTGCGTGTGTGTGTGTGTGTGTGTGTGTGTGTGTGTGTGTTTTATTGTAACTGGTAGCAGAATTACTTAGCCATAGGTTGCACATATGCATAGAAGATGCTGAACAGTTTTTCAAGGTGGTTGTATAATTTTATATTCCACCAGAGCAACATATGTTTCACTTCCTCCAGATGCTTGCCAATGCTTCATACTGTCAGTCTTTTTAAATTTTAACCATCAAGTGAATATGTAGTAATATTTCATTAAAGATTATCCCTGTTTTAAAAATGAGAAAACTAAATTTAGAGCAATTACACGGCTTACCCATAACTGCATTTATAGGAGAAGCTATGACACCTATATTGGTTTCTTTGCTTTGCTTTTTCTATTACACAATGCTCATGTTTTCCCTTTCTTCTTCCCTTTCCTTCTGTCTTTTCTTGTCTTTGTAATTTTCATTGAAAAAATTTCAAACATGCAGAGAAGTAGACAGGAATATAAGAAAGAGCCATATAGTCATAACTTAGATTTAATAATTATTAACACTTTGCCATATTTAATTCATGTATTCTTTACTAAAGTAAATTATATACATCATGACATTTCACCCCTAAATATTTCATCATGCGCTTCTAAAATGTAAGGATATTTTCTTACATAAAATGAAAACGTTTATAACAATTAAAACAATTATCAGTAAGCTCCTAATATTATCTAGTACCTAGTCCTTAATCAAATCTATCAAATTATTATAATAATGCCTTTCACAACTGTTTTGTTCAAAATAAGATTCCATCAAGACCACACATTCACTTGCTACTTCTCTGTGATACTTTTAAGAATTCAAATGAAAGTTTCATTATTTTATTATTATTATTAGGCAAACTATTATATGAAGTATATATAAAAGTTTTTCTCTTTATAAACCCTTTTTAAAGTCTAAGTATTATAGGCATGGCATAGCTAAACATTCTCTTAAGTATTTATTTAACATGTATTTAAACTCAACAATATGTTTAGACACTGGGTACAGTGCAAGACGGTGGATACTACAATGAGATACCAAGACTTAACCTTAAAAAAATAAAAAATACCCCAGAGGTGCTCAACTAAAACAATATAAAAAAATGCAAGTGATATTAAGTAAAAAAAATAATAATAAAGAACTGATCTTGGCCTTTGTTCTTTAAAAGGATTACTATTAACTATACAGTCTTTTTCTCACATATAATTTCCATTCTCAGGAGGAATTAACCTTTTATTGCTACTATTATTACTAATGGGTAGAATACCAGATGAAAGGAGTCTGAATGCATTCTGAATAGAAAAGCGAATGAAGCATATATAACATTCTCAGTGCAAAACTGCATTAGAATTTTCTTGTTGTTCCAATCAAAACTTAAGTTTGTTTAAATATTCATAGCATATCTAGAGCAAATAAGTGCAATAAAAGTTTACAGTATTTTGGGGTATCTTTTTCCTATAAAAGCTTGGGTCACTGAGTGTGCTGGAAAGAACAGCCCAGATGCTCATAAAATAGCACAGAGCTAATGATCTGGTTTGAGAATGCTGCCATTTTTTACCTTCACAAGTCTGTACCAGGAGCAGAACAGTGGCCACTTTGCCAAACAGAAGAAGTGAGTGCTCAGTGGAAGATCATGAGAGTGGGCCTTGAATCCCAGAAATTGAATTGTCAGTGGGTATTCATCTCTAAGGCAGAGTCCCTACTTAACATAGAAAGCTCAGCAGGCCAGTCTGAGAAGAGCAGAGAAATCTACAACAGAGTTGGTGTGCAAGAGCACGGGGGACACAAAATTCAAGTGGTGCCTGGAGTGATACGGGTTGTAGGAACTTTTGAAACTGGCCAACCAAAACTCTATTCCAGGACAAAGCTCTACAAAGAGGAAAATGTATTAAGAGAATCTAAACTGAGCAAGACAGGGACAAAGTAGCTAAGAAAAGGGACAGCACAGATAAAAATGGAGAAGGAGAGTTACAGGAGACACACCTCCTGTCATATTTTTGAACACTTCAGAATAACCCCAGAAGAGGGAGCCCTAGAGCCATGAAGCTAGGAGCTTCTCCTGACCCACACATCCCTGAGTTCAGGAAAACCCACCTTACTTACATTTAAGCAATAGAAAAGGATGGCAGTCAAATCTTGAACAAAGTTATATAACAAACTTATGTAAAGGTCTCCCTTTCAAGCAGACTAAAAAA
>NW_011888824.1:8845848-8848430 GCF_000151845.1 Pteropus vampyrus | reverse complement strand
AACAGCCCAGATGCTCATAAAATAGCACAGAGCTAATGATCTGGTTTGAGAATGCTGCCATTTTTTACCTTCACAAGTCTGTACCAGGAGCAGAACAGTGGCCACTTTGCCAAACAGAAGAAGTGAGTGCTCAGTGGAAGATCATGAGAGTGGGCCTTGAATCCCAGAAATTGAATTGTCAGTGGGTTTTCATCTCTAAGGCAGAGTCCCTACTTAACATAGAAAGCTCAGCAGGCCAGTCTGAGAAGAGCAGAGAAATCTACAACAGAGTTGGTGTGCAAGAGCACGGGGGACACAAAATTCAAGTGGTGCCTGGGGTGATACGGGTTGTAGGAACTTTTGAAACTGGCCAACCAAAACTCTATTCCAGGACAAAGCTCTACAAAGAGGAAAATGTATTAAGAGAATCTAAACTGAGCAAGACAGGGACAAAGTAGCTAAGAAAAGGGACAGCACAGATAAAAATGGAGAAGGAGAGTTACAGGAGACACACCTCCTGTCGTATTTTTGAACACTTCAGAATAACCCCAGAAGAGGGAGCCCTAGAGCCATGAAGCTAGGAGCTTCTCCTGACCCACACATCCCTGAGTTCAGGAAAACCCACCTTACTTACATTTAAGCAATAGAAAAGGATGGCAGTCAAATCTTGAACAAAGTTATATAACAAACTTATGTAAAGGTCTCCCTTTCAAGCAGACTAAAAAAATCTTTATGCAAAAAAAGACCTTTATTAAGTAGTAAAACTTTATTGTGTTAAAAGATCATATGACACATGACAAAGATGATGTGGTTGTGTGAAGTTTATTAGTATCCACTGTTTTCAAGTATCTTCCCCTCCAAACTAAGAAATCAGACTAATATAATTACCATAAAATACATAAAACTCAGAGAGGTGGAATTTTTGCTTCATGGTTTCTCATAGTTAAAATGAATTGCTGGGTCAGTAAAATAACTTAAAACATTTAAGGAAACTTTTAGTAATAGAGAAGATAGAAGATGTTTGCATGGTGATGGATGACAACATAAACCTAGTTCTATTAAATTCAGGAGTCTGCATCATTAATGTAATTATTTCAAGCAGTGACTGCCCAGAGGAAACGTGGTCTGTGTCACTACAGAAAACAACATAGCAATAGCTTGTGGCCATTGTTCAGATTAACAACTCTACAAAAACTCATTAGTTTGGGCTTTCATGTTCTTTCTTCAAACACCTATGGTGAGTATAATGAAACCGAACTAAATAGCCAAAAGAAATAGACATGCGCTTTTACAAGTGCAGTTATAGATAGGGTTCAGTTTGTGATTGACTACGTACGAAGCTTTTGACTATGTTCCCCGCTGGGCCCTAACAGAGTTTCCATTTTTTTTTTCGGGTTCAGTTTTTAAATTTTTCCCTTTTTTTTTTTGTTTTCTTTTTAATTTTTTTTTTTTGTTGATTTTTTTTTGAAAGAAATGTATTTCTTTCAGTTAATTGTACAAATATGAATCTGTCTGGTATGACTGCAGGTATTTATATAACTGTCAAAGACAATCCTGTCAAAATAGATGTTCAAGATAACTACATAAATTTAGATATTAAAATATATTTAAAATATTTCATATGCTATTAAAAGTATAGCATTAGCAGTAACATTTTCACTTGTGGACAGATAATTTGATTAAAAAACAAATTCAGTGATAAAAGTTCTGAAATAAAGACTCACTATTAAGGTTTGGGTAAATTATTAAAGTACTCTTTGTATCTGTTTTTACTGTTTTGGTACTACTGTATCTTCCTTTCACATTTATCATACCTTCTTCCAAAATCTCATCAAAATAATAGCACATGGGTAAAAAAAAAAAATAATAATAATAATCCATAACAGCTTTGTGGATTGGAGTTGAGGATATCAAAAAATCAAAGACTGTGATGATTTCTGCAGGATGGAAAGAAAGGACTAAGACAATCCATGTTTATATAAATCTTGAATAGACACAGAGAAAGATGTATCCAATGCAAAAGCTATTCCTGGCATAGTCATCAGGTATGGAGAGCAGGTTAGGGAACTGGGGTAGAAATAAAAGTCAAGTACTTTTTAAATACATGGAACATTATACTTAGGAAGAGCTAGGGCTCCTGGTTTGGGGACCAGAAGGCAAATGCATAGTCATTCTACATGCTTGGTTCACAACATGAGCAAAGAAAAATCTGCCAGTGGATGAGCTTAATACATATTTGTTGAAAAATTAATAAATAAATGCAGAAAGATTACTTCTCTTATACAACAGCCACGAGGAAAATCAGTGGCCTAAACTGCAATCCTGGAAGCACTCAGCTCCAGATCCACAGTTAGAGAAATTTCAACTTCATCCACTCCTCAAACAAAACTGGAAAAATCAGGAGAAAATCAACAACTTTTCCAAGGGTTCACATAATCTCAACTCTCAACATCAACTCACTATTGTTCCTAACTTTGTACTCCCTTCCCAGCCTCAGGCATTAGTGACTCCTCTCCAGGTTCTCCTAATTATTCAGTTGTAGACGCTCCCATCCCTCTCTACCTTACTCGCTGGGAGCTATATAGGTCCTTCTGCCCCAACAA
>NW_011888824.1:8826319-8844528 GCF_000151845.1 Pteropus vampyrus | reverse complement strand
TCCTCTCCAGGTTCTCCTAATTATTCAGTTGTAGACGCTCCCATCCCTCTCTACCTTACTCGCTGGGAGCTATATAGGTCCTTCTGCCCCAACAAGAAATTTCTGTGTGACACTGATTTCAGTTACCTTAGATAATTGGATTTCTAAGAGTTGAATCTTAGGTACACTCAAAATAGCTATATCCTTTTAGGAAGTCATGTCACATTCCTCAAGGAGCAGACTGAGTTATTTGTATGACACACTCCTTCCTCCCATGTTTAGACTTAGTAACAATTACTCTGTGGCCTGAGAAGACACAGATCTTTGAGAGTCTCCTGAGACTGGAGTTTTGTAGAGTACTCTGCCCTAGCCTTGGCTAATTTTTATTACTCAAGACCCTTAACCCTGATATTTGCACACATGATCATCAATTTTAACTTTTCCTCATTGTCTCCTCAAACTGTCTAGAGAATCTTTATGGACAAATAATTCCACTGGACTGCTAAATGACCCAGATTTCCTAAAATGAATGATCCTCGAAAGTAAACTCATCATTATTACCATTATCTACTCAAGGTGTTCAGAAATTTTCCATTTGAGTAGCATGCTAACTTTACCATTTTGTTAAACACTACAACTATTTTACTTTTCCAATTATTTTATTTTACTCTTGGAAAGTAATTATTAATATTATGACTATGAAGCATTATGAATGTGAAGTTATTAGACTGGTTTATTCACACGATATCAGTCCCCTTTCTTTTTAGTCGTACCATGTTATTTGGACATCCAATCCCTCATGGCCTTTGCCTCACTTATCTAATTTTTTCATCATGTTCCAGAGGTTTAGGTTTTTCAAGCTAAGATGATCTTATGATAATTCTGGGTGGTTTAACATTGGTCAGTCAAAACAGGAACTTTCACAGCTTAAAATTGTTGCAAGGATTTCTGTGATAGAGAAAATTGAGCCACAAAATAAGAGTTGGTGCTGTGAGTTTTGTGCTGCTTGATTATTTTTTTCAACTGCACTGCTAGAGGCGTTTTTTCTTTTTTCTTTTTTCTTTTTTTTTTTAATTTTCCCTGTACTACATTCATGGTAACAATCTGTGATTTTCCCTATTTCTTTTTGTGCTCATATAACAATTTACTCATACACGTTTCCACATATAGGTTTTAACAAAAAATAGGTTCATGCACACATTTTTGTGCAGTGGTTTTTGCATTCACAAATACTTCATGAAAATCCTTCAGGTTAGGTCATAGAGCTCTGGACATATTGTGATTAGTTAGTCCTCTGTTAACGGGCATCCGCTTAGTTTACAGTTTCTCATTAGGAAAGATGCCGTCATAAATATCCTTGTACCAATGTCTTTCATATGGGTGCTTTTATTTCTGTAGGAATCAACTCCTAGGAGAGGGATTGCTGGGGCTAAAGGTGTAAGTATTTTTAATTTAATAAATGTTGCTAGATTATTTTCTGACACTTTGCTTCTCTGCCAACTATACATAAAATTATCATTCTAGAGGTTTCCCTTCTTTTAAAGCACAAAATTTCAAGTTGCTATCTTTATAATTTTCCAATGTTCAATATTTTGAAAGGATGAATTATCACTGATAATTAATATTGCTTTCCATTAAACACTGTTCAATATAAATTTTATGTATCCAAGCACTATATTTACTTTTAATTTGCCAACCTTATGTGCATTAACAATTTTGCCATCAAATTAAAAAAAAAAAGGGGGGCGAAGAGAAACCCAAACAGATGGCCTTTCCTACTATCTTCTTACTTAATATCTTTAAAACTAAATTTACTACCAAAGTTACTATGTTTTCAGATCTTGCCTTGTAGCATTCAAGAATTAGCTCCCCTCTCTATCTCTATTCTAGGAAAAAAAAATAGTTTAACTGTTAATTAGGGATTTTGTTTAAATTGAAATTAAAGAGAATGAGAATAAGATGAAGCTACATAGTAATATCGTAGTCATAGTGGATTCTCAATATAAGGGATTCCAACAGGCAGCAGATTTTCACTATTTTCTATACATATTACATGCAAAGCCAAACTGTTTTAAGACAGTCTTTCTTGAAGAATACTTCAAAGATGGGTATCATCTTTGAAGTGTCCAATACCCATTAAGTACTGGTTAATTATGATTATAAATCAAATTCAAAAGGAGTTCAGACTTGTTTCACTGATATATATATAGAAAAAGAGTAGCTCAGGACTAGCACATTCTCTTAAATTCTTAAAATAATGTTTTAAAGTGCATATGTGTGTTAAGTTTCCACTGACTGCATAATAAATACATCATCTCCGTCAGTATTCCACATTACTTAAAACTCTCACCAAGAGTTCTTTTAACAGGAAACACATATTTAGTACCTAGTATGCCCACAGCCCTTGCTCTTCATCTCATTTAATAAGTTTGTTTTGAAAATGCCAGTGGAAATCTAGAAAGGGGATCAACTGAAACTTTGATCAGCCTTTTGTGCCTAAAAGTAAATTAAGCTTCAGTAACTTGACACAGAATATTAGAAGCGTAATTTAGACTAGCATGATCCCAAGAAGTCATGTTGGTCAGTACCCTTGTTTTACATTGGAAAAAATGAGGCCCACAAACATTCAGGTACTGATATGACAATGTTAGTTGCTCATGGTACCATGCTAATCAACATTCTGTCCTAATGTTCTTCACTGCACTATGTAATATGATTAAATGTGAAGAGAATTATTTTAGGTAAAGCTCTAGACGGTGAAATATAGAACAGGGGTTTCTTGGAAGGAGAACAGAAAAAGTCAAAGCAGTTGGTTCCCTAAGGAAAATTAATAGCAAATAAATAGGTAGGCAGGGGATGGAGAAGAGGTACTGATAACAAATTTCCTAAGCAACGGCTTTATCCAGGACCAATGCTATAGGCATAAGCATTTTAACACAGCATTAACCCTATTGTCAAGACCCTCTCACAAAGTAAAAATAGTGTGGATGGCAGCCTTTCAAGGTTATATCTTTTCATCTACTCTCTATGGTTGTTTTATACAGTCAAGATGATTCTGTACAGTGTTTTATTTTAGCTTTGCTCTCATTAAAGTCTCATAAACTTAATTATTTAATATTCCTTAAGCAACACAGCTTGAAATAATTATTTCATTAGAAAAATTTAGCAATGTTCATTCTAACTATCTTGAATAGATTCTTGTCTAAAAGTCGCTGAATGTTTTAGGTGTCCTTTTATTCTGGATATAAACCTCTTCATCTTCACATCTCTTATAGAACTGCATTTCAAATACCATTTAAGGAGACATAAAAAATATCCTGCATGAAGTAATTTTGATGAATGTTCTTTATTAGCATAAATCACAGATCTAGAGATGCATACTATTGATAAATACTCTAAGGTATATGATATATGGTCTTAAATTGTTCTGAGCATAGCATTTCATTCATAATAGATCAATGTATATTTAATAAAATTATTTGAATTAAGTGACTGCAAATCTAGTAATTTAAAGAGAAGCCTTTAAAGAGAATTTTAAATAAAATTAGACTCTAAAATTTGTTACTAAGATATTTAAGTTTCAAGATTGCTACATTGTTACTTTTCTGCTGAAAAATCTTTAATATTACAACCCACAGGAGAAAGTCTGAATTATTTGGCCAGCCAAGCTCATCTTCCAGGTTTTCCCGAAAACAAAACCTCCGCTCTAGCCAGAGGGCTTCCTTAAACTCTTTCATTGCTCCTTGTCTTCTCACTCTGCTGTTTTCAGTATGCGTTCTGTTGCTCCATCCTGGGTGCTTCCAGCTGCTTTGCTCAATTCCTATCCCTTTGGGATACAAATCCTGTTCCTCTCTTGATCACTAAGCT
This sequence comes from Pteropus vampyrus, assembly GCF_000151845.1. NCBI lineage: Eukaryota > Metazoa > Chordata > Mammalia > Chiroptera > Pteropodidae > Pteropus > Pteropus vampyrus. The sequence continues at coordinate 8,840,682 of NW_011888824.1, read as the reverse complement.
CAAGATATTTTCTCCTTCCTCTGAATCTTCCTATCACCAAAGGCTCTTGATATTTCCCAGGATTTACAAAATATAAACTTGTACTTTTCTCTTTTCTATTGTGCAGGTTTAATAACTTGAGTCATATTGTAATTTCCTTGAAGGTAGAGAATAATTCTTATACTTGATGTCTTTCTTAGCAGAGTGGACTCTCATATACTTGTTATCAGTTTAACATTTATTTCATTGTCAAGTGATCCTATAATATGGAAGATAGACAAGTATAATTTTCATGTACAGCATGTTTATGAGTTTAGATATCAATCACTGCTTATATTGTGCTAATAATAAACATAAATAAGGGATTTAAAGTGATCTATATAATATAATCACAATTTTTGTCTAACTATAAAGCTATTTTAGTGGATGAGAAATATTGGCAATATATATACATGTGAGTATTAAAATAGATTATACTTAAGTGATAGAGTTGTTGTAAAGATGAAATGTGCATACAGGTACTTTGAAAATGATAAATCATTATACAAAAGCTCAGAGTATTTTTTGATAATTTTCCTTGGAGTTATTCTCTCTTCTCAGTAATGACATTAGGCATATTCTCTGTACTCAGCTAAACTTGTCACTTCCTGTTTTTTGTTTTCATTTGTTTGCATTTAACTCTTTAGGTAGAGGACTGGGCTTTTTTACATCCTGGTGAGGCCAGGGCTAAGACACTACTCAAAGTATGCTTGAGCCCTGATTCAGCTTACTTTCCCAGAATGCAGATATAGCTTCAATGTGAAGTTTGGGTCAAGGACCAGCAGGACTAAGTTTGTAAACAGTTCTTTAACCAGAGGGACATGAATAGTTTGAGCAAGCTCTTTCAGAATGTTATAAGCTCCAAACATTAAAAAAAAAAAAAAAAAAAGTTAACAAAAGGAGCTTTTTTGAAACTTAGACACTTTGCAGATTCACCAGCAGATAAGTGTCCCTTATTTACTGACTGAGGGGTCCAGAGAACCAAGTGTGCTAAATATACTGCATCTGCTCCTGTTCAGTATGGCCTTCTCGCTCCTATGAATTTTTACATCCTTGGTTATATAAATCAGGAACTTAATCTAATCTCATCTTACCTGTGTGTGTGTGTATGTTGGTGTTGTCTTCCTGCCATCCTTAGCCCAACTGAAATACCCTTCCATTTACACACTCAAGTGGCTTTTCTGATTCCTGTTAATTTTCCAGTCAGTAGTTTTATATTCATTGTATACAATAATTTGGGAATATTTTTCAGTGTACATATGACTCTAAATGTCAAAATGAAGAAAGTAGAATTATGTTATATGTGCTAAAAATCATATAGAATAATATTCAAAATACATAACTGTGATCAAATTTGAGTTCACTGATGAGTTCGCTAATAGCTCTTTTTAGATACACAGCCTTCATCTACAGAAACAAAGCTTCCTTGATAATTCACATATCTACTTGTCAAATGGTATTTATTATGTCCAAAAAAACTGTTCACCAATTGGTAAAAACAATGAAGGATACAACAAAATTTAATTGTATTTGTTAGACAATGCACTTAGATTCTCAATATGAAATCTAATAAAACACTATGAACTCAAGAACATGCCCATCTAGGCACATTAAAAATTATTCAGAAAAGAGTGCAGGAATGGGGAAATTCAAAGCTGACAGACTAATGCCAGATACAACAATAAACAACCATATGATTTCAGTTATAGTAACACAAGACTGATTTCTTCCTCAGGTCAACATGGGTTGGTAGGAAGTAGATTTTGCTCTTCACAAATTCAAGCATTCAGGCTCCAGGGGCACCAGAAAAAAGAAAAGAAAGCTCGTAGAAAAGCACACCTGCTATTTATGCTTTGGCCTGCTCACTTAACATTGGTTAAGTTGATTAAATGCCCTAAAATATACTTAGTCCAGGAAAAAGAAACTGACTGATGAACGTCGCCAGTCTCTGCTGTACCCATCATCCATTCCAATGAATACTTTTTTTAAGTCAAAATAATTTTATGATAGTAGCTAAATATTAATTTGAAAGTTTTGCTATGAGGAACATTAAAAGAAAAATGTAGGTAGTTATGGAGACAACATGGAGATCATTTGACCAAAAAATCTCATTTTGGTATCTATCTGATGATTTCTGAAAAAACTAGTGAATTATATTTGATGTTGTAAAAAAAGTATTATATTTTAGAGACACTCTATAAGAGATGAACTTTAGAATCTTAGCAAAAGGCTAAATATAAATGTTCTATTCAATAAAGAATAGCAGACACATATTCTGATAATAGCAATTCAATGCTTAAATCCTGGATTAGTAAACTTTGAACAGCCAACATTTTAATAACTGTCTCCCCCAATGTATCTCAAATGCACTCTATTAGCAAACACGACAGTCCAATTATTTCCATGGCACTTAGCATTTCATGGTGGCCTACTGCCAATAGAAGAATATTGAGTGGGAAACGTGCCAAAGAAATTAACTGATTTTAAAAGTTAAAATATTGCTAGTGCTGAAAATTTAGGGTTTATATGAGGCTAACTGCCTCAACCCTGTTTAAACTCATCAGAAAACTAAATACATTGGCACCGACTTAAGTAATAACTCTCTCTTAATATTCTGCTGAAAAAAAGTAGATATCAATTTTGCTACAAAGAACATGTTAGCAAAACTTTATGTCACATAAAAGGAAATACTGTCTTATTTACCACTGGAAAATATAAAACAATTAAAAAATACACTGGTAATCCATTATACATTGATCTGGTCTACATCACTAAATCTAGAGTATAAAAAAATAAGCCTTTTAAAAAAGGAGGAAAATGTGGGAAAATTGGATGAACTATAAAAATATGTCTAATGTTGGACTGAAAAGGACTTTTATTTCTTTTCTGCCATTTTATAACTAGTAATGAAAACATAAGTAAAAAAATATAATCTGTTTCTCCTGGAAAAGTCTGAATGAGGGAAAAGGTTAGAACCAGAGGTAACACAGTGACTGATCCATGGTAGGAATTTAATAAAGGTATATTGAGTGACCAAATGAATAAATAATACAGCTGAAAGAGGACTGAACTTAAAGTCTAAAGAGTTAGGATCCAGGTCATTCTACCACCAACTAGCTACACAAAAGCAAATAGTAATAGCTATAATTTATCGAATACTTACTATAGAGTTGTTATAAACACATGTATTACATAATAATCCTGTGAGGTAGATATCATTGTTATGCCCATTTTACCCACAAGTAAACTGAAGCACAAAGGAGTTAAAGTACTTGATGATAGAGTGGGCTCTAAATTCAAGCAGTCTACCTCCTGAGTTCTCGATTTATGTACTGCATTTTATCTTCCCTCCATATAATCTTGGGACCCCCTCTTTACTTTCCGAGTCATAGCTTCATCGTTGGTGAAATAAAGGTTTTAGATTAGATGTCCTCTAATGTTCTATGTATCTAAAAAGTTTATCCTATCTAAAAGGAATTTGGATTTATATGTGTAATTAGTACTCTAAACTAGAGTTAGCAAACATTTCCTCTAAAGGGCTAAATAATAAATATTTTAGGTTTAGGTTTCACACAATACATAGACCAATGAGCACTGTGTTCCAATAAAACTTTATTTACAAAAACAGGCTGAAGTTTGTCAGCCCACATCTAAACAGTCATATATAATAAAGGAATAGTAAGGCTGGCTTTAGCAAGAGCAAATTTGGAAATATTCAGCATTATTGTGCTAGGAGATATCTTAAACCATCAGATGTTCAAGTCTTTTGCCTTCAGATCTACATCATCTAGGACATATGACTGTCTCAGTGATGGTTTTCAGGAAGAGAGACTATACATATTCAAGCATGAAATTAATCTATCAGGTTTTCTAAATATAAGCGCACATTTGCACATGTGATGTATTTCAAAAAGGTGTATTCTAGTTTCCAAATCATGGTTAGATTCCCAGGCCTGGTCACATAAGCCTACCGAATATATGTTTTAGCCAAAATAATATCCATATGCAATAAAACAATCACACACATACATAAGCACACACGCACACTCAAACACACAGAAGGAAAACCTTTATACATACAGATTTTTGTTACCACCTTTGCTAAATAGAATTTAGTGAACTATTATTTCTATTAAAAATACATTCCATAGTAAATAGAAAACATATTTGTACCAAAAATATAAGTTATTTCCTTCTATTGTACCTAATAAAGGAACTGAAGGGAAAATGTGGTCTAATGTTTCACACTCTGTTCCTTCTGTATAAACATGATAATTTAAAATAACTTTGATATTTATTCAGCAAACTGCTCTGTGCCTAGCACCAGGTTAGAATTTATGGGAGACAGGAATTAGTCAACTTGGCCTCTGTCTTTAAGAAGCTTCTACTTAATTTTGGGGAGATGACATTCCCAAAGAAAAGTGTACACTAATAATACATCTGTTGAATAATGCTGGCATTAAATAACAATAAAAATTAAAAAAGCAATTCAAAATAGTAATTTCTTATATGTAAGACTATATTTATAGATATAGATACAGATGATACAGAGATATAGATATATAGTCAAAGGTGGTTAAGAAATCTCTTATAATTTGAGAGGAAGGGGAGAAGCCTTTGGATTAGAGTGACACAGTGAAGTTTATTGGTAAAGTTCCTATGCTAAACATGAAGTAGAGTAATATTTCTTGAAAGTAGACTGGGATAACTAAAGATGTGTAACATAAAACTAAAAGCAACACTAACAAATAAAATATATCTAATTAACAAATGAAGGCCATAATATAGAATCGACTAAAACATATAATTAATTCAAATCAATTTGGGTAGATACCCAGTGAAATGTGTCTAGAAAAACACAAACTTTGCTAACTCATCTCATGACCATTAAATCACAATTATATTTTCCTAGTCTTTTGATCCCATGCCTCCTCTAGCTACCACCCATATTCTCTTTCCCTATGCAGTGATACTCCTAGAGAAAACAGTTTCAAAATCTTTCCTCTCAGCATCATTTAAACCTGCTCCAACCAAACTTCTGCCCTCATTACTCCACCCAAAACTGGTCTTATCAAGGTCACCATATCCAGAGGTCAATTCTCACTTGTCATCTTTGTAACCATTTTCATAGTTTTAAAATTCACCTTCCTATGAATACTATAGACTCTGAATGGGGATGCTGTATTTTAATTATCTTACCTTGAATATTAAAAGTATTTCATTATATGTGTTACCGTCGAAACATGTTTGTTTATGAATGACCAAAGAAATCTCCTTAGTATCTTGGATTTAGAAGATCAAATTAGAGCATACCATAATTTAATAATCATAAATTTAGGTAGCATTCTGTTAGAAAGTTTATATGAATTTCTGAAACTTACTTTATCTTCACAGATTCTTTGGATGTCTATATATCATGAGGAAGCCTAACTAAAAAGATTAAATTTGACAATAGATATTCAGAGATTTATACATGCACACTTAAATTTTCCATCATTCTGTTTACATTGTATCGTAAAATATATTATATTATAATGAGTCCTGTAAAATGCACTAGGTTCCTTCACAAATTAGAAATAAATTTGTCCAAAGGATTTATACTTTAACTAATTAAAAACAAAACTGAGAGGCAAGACAGCGCTGTATTCATTTCTCTTATAAAGAGTATTCTTAAAATAAAAATAGGTGGCAAGAATAATTCACAAACTACCATATTTTACATTTTATTTCACCAAATAAATTGCTCATTGTTCATATCATTGATCATGTCACTGTTCATAAGATATTTTAAGATATTTATCAAATGAAAACAAAAGCCTTCTGGCTTCAGCTAAAGTCATTTTTCCGAAATGTAATTGCTATTATCTAGATCTTATTTCAGTTTCCAATCAAAATCACTAATGAATATTGTAAAATTAAGTTACAGTTTTTTCTCCATTTGTATTCCTGAATAATAAGAAATAAAGCTGCAATTTCTTAGGACCAATGACAATAACTCAGGAACAAAATGAGGGCAAATGAATCCATGAACATGTATTACAGGTTCTGCACAAGAGCTTTCAAAATTAAGTTTGAAAGTGGACTAAGCTTGGTGTTTTAAGACACCTAGGACTCACTTACCTCATATTAGCCAGAGGTAGAGTAAGCAATATGTCAAATTAAGTTGCTCAATTTTCTTTTTACAACTTTTTCAGTGCCCTTTAGGAATACCATTACTGAAAAGCTATTGTTAGCATTTACAGCATAAAACCTGATTTTGGAAGGTTGATATTGCAAGAGCCTAAATATCACAAAATTGAGAACTGTATTGTACTAGTTGTTTCATTTTACTAAAAGGAAAAATGAGTTTGTGGATGAGCCATTTTTGGTTGAAAAGGGGAAAGCTTTAGAATGTTTTTAATGGTTGATTTAAAAACTTGCTGAAATTGATGACTAAAAAATAATTTTTTGTGTGTGTATTACTTTTCATATATTAAATGTGACAGTAATAAGAAAGCAGACCCTTGCATATTGTACTAATCTCATTGAAGCAGAGACTTCTATTTAAATAAAACATAGTGTTAGTCATTTAAAATAATTTAGAAATCTATTCTCCTTAATGTTTTCTAGTTGAGTACAAATCAAATCTATCACCAAGGAAAATGCATAACAAAAGAGTCAAATGCTTATCAGTATGAAATAACCAATCTATCTTTTAAATGAACCATGTAGAGACTACATTTCATGTGAAAAAATATAAATTGATATAAGTATCAAAGCAATTCCTAGAAAAACAATTATGTCTGAGGACAATAGTTTTCCTACAACTTGCCATGATAAATATCATTTGTTCCTCCACGTGGAAAATAAGCAGTTGTGGTTTTATTTTCTTTGTATGTGCTGACATAAAAAAGAAAACTGGCTTTTCCTTGTCTCTATAGTGCTGCTTCTTTCCAAACTCATTGGCAAAAAAATATTTTGCTCATTTGGTGAAGGAGGAGAGATATAGGTTGGAACTAGGTCTTAAACATAAAGAACCATAAGTAACCTAGATCGGATTCTAAAACCACCATATAAAACAACAAATTTGTAAAAATGAATTCATTTCATGTCAAAAATTGAGCTAGTACCTACTTAGAAATATTATTAAAAATCTCTCAGTATTGATTTACAATATGTGTATTCACAAAGCGTATGTTGTTATGGACACAGACAGAAAACAATCAAGTCCCACTGTTTCTTTTAAAAATAAATAAAACATAAAATTATCCAGTGCCTCTAATGATCTATGTGCTCTGCACTCTGATGTTCCGCATGTCTCTCATTAACACTGGTCGGTAGCTTTGTTCCAAAATTTCCATGTATTCAAAGTAATCACTCACTCGAAACCCATGTAGTGCTTCTTCCTGTCAAAAAATGTAAAGGGAAGTTCATTCTCTTGGGTAAAGACACAAAATTCTAAATTAATAAAATTTAAATAGTTGGTGTATCATTTTTTCAGCTATGGATGGGGGTTTTATATTGCTACTAAATGTGTAATTTTTTATTTAGTAGGCTATGTATGTATATGATAGCAAGAAAGCATGTCCCTATAAAACAAGTGTGTTTTCAAAACCCAAAATGTTTTACAGCTAACAAAAATTAAAACTCTTAGATAATGAAATCTCCCTAATATTTTAGATATAATAAAGTTTCAATTATAGAACGATTTTTCACATTTATAATTAGTAAGGATCCTAAAGCTTTTCTATTAAAGGATACTATAACTTTGCAGGAAAATGTGTTTATAGCAATTGTTCATAAAACTTTTAACAGCCTGCAATTCATAATGTGGGTACTATGCATGTCTATACTAATTTGGAATTTAATGATTAATGTTCCAAATGAGGCACTCAAAAATAAAAACAGTAGGAACATCCATTTACAATCTTAGCAACTTTTAGGGAATTTTATGACTATTCATCTTAGCATCTCCAAATACTAGCTATGTAGTACCTACCCTTCAAAGTAACCAAAAAAAAAAAAAAAAAACTGCAGAAGATCATGCTTGACCCAATGTAACAAGTATTATGTTAGGAGTTTTGGGAGTTACAAAAATTTTTGGACAATTCATGCCTATCTGGAGATTACAGTTTAAAGATAAGTTACTAATAAAAGAGCAATTCAAAAGAATATATTATATTAGAGATAATCATATACCATATATTATATTAGAGATAATCAGTTTATAGATGAAAAACATCGATGTAGAGTAACTAGGAAAACATTGCACGATTCTCAATAAGAATGTTTTTAAAGATGTCACTGGTTACTTATAAGTTACTAATAGTTTACAGCTTGCAAATAACTTAGGAGAAAGTTACACTTATTTTGCCATGTATCACCTAAAATCTGGGTAATTTGGGTGGAATGGTAGTTGAGACTTTTAAAAAAATTATTCCAGATCTACATGGTTGATATTACAGCTAAAGAAACAAAATGATGTTAAATTATATATATAACATTATTTCATTAAGGCTAGAGCTAATTCTACTCTTAATTTTAAAATAATTATGATGTGTCATCCATTGTTTCATTTCTTCATTCATTAACTAATTCATTCTTTTATTGTATGTAAGATTCTTGGTTATAAACATTAATGTCTGAAGTATATATATTGTGTCTCCGGTTTTAATATATAAGCAACTAAATCTTAGGGAAGATGATCATCTTATGAATAGTAGAAACACTGGGTCTTTGTAAATTTCTCTCCAGTCAAAAATGTTTCACTTTGTCCTTTCAGGTAAAAATAGAATTGACCATCTTGTTGTTCAAGAATTCATCTTAAACAATTACTTTTATAAAAGTCATGGAACTATTATAAATTTATCCGTTCTCTTCATTCAAATAATGAGTGATTTGGAATCGATCACCTCTTCACTAAAACTATACCTAAGTCAGAGAGGAATTAATAGTAATGTATTATCCTAACCAGAGAATAAAAACTCAAGGCTGGAAAAATTGTTTTAGTACATATTCATGATTTTTAAAAGAATGTATATTGTTCATTAAGTGTGAATTACAATCAGAGATGACAGCATCTGAACAATAGCTCATTCTTTTCTGGGCAAAAATAAGCAAAATCTATTTTAACATTTTAATTATTGTTCCACTTTAAAAATAAAAACTACCTGTGGAGAGCCATAGCATTTACTTGGTTTAAATGTATTTTTTCCTTATAATGCATTTTTTTAAATTATAGTTCTATTTTGGTCATAAGTTTTAAAATTTAAAAAACAAAAAAAACAAACAAAACCCTGATAACTATACTGAAGAGACACCCATAAAACTGGCAAATAAGGTTTTTAAGTCTTATAAGAGAAGAATTAAATAATCGCTTTAAAGGTAATGTTTTTTAAATGATATAGTTCATTATTTAAAATTTGCAGGAAATTTGTTTTGAATAAAATTTCAAAATCTCTGAATTCTACTTTCTGTCTTCAAAGTAGAATATTTTTTCATTTTATCTTAAATGTTCTCTACTGGCCTTTTAGTGAATAACTTTTCTTTGTAATTTTGACCATTTAGACTGCCAGCGTATCATTCAAGTTATTACAGATCATTTCCTAAGAAGACTGTTTTAATGTCATTTGTAGACCTAAGTATACTGGACTCTGTATAAAAGTATGAATTCTCTTATTCTTTAAATAGGCAGACGCATAATTATATGAGGTAACACTATTCTATTTTATATAGACAGCACACTATTTGTTCAAGAAAAGCTTACCTTTAATGGGTTACTACTCGAGTAGTTTATGTCTTGGTTAGGAAGTTCATTTTTATATCGCATTTTCTTTTTACTCCTAATGGCTTTCAACCAGTGTGCCTTCACTTCATTAATTCTGAGTTTCAAATGTTGAATCATCAAAAAGCATTAAAAATTATCATTCTAAAGTACAATGTTGCATGTACATTCAATATTATATGATAGGGTTACATACAGCTTCCTTCTCTTCTTGTATATAGAATGTAGTTTCAAATATGTATCCACTGGTTTTCTATTACTATTGAGAATATTTAATTAGAAGGTCCACTGAATTTAGGATCATATATGTTTTTAAAGGTATGTCTATTACTAGTCACTGAAAGACAATTTGACATACTAGAAGGAACATAGGGTTTAGATTCAGACAAAAAAGAAGGGGGCAGGGGTGGTGGTTTAAAGTCCCCTGTTTTAGTTACCAGACATCTGAATTGGGAAAGTTTACTGACTCTGTAAGCCTCAATTTCTCATGTGAAAAGTGTGGGCAGTAACAGCATAAGATTGTGCTATCTGAAGTCCTTATCATGGATTATAAAGCCTTGTATGATCTGGCTCCTATCTCATCTCTTACCATTCTTACTCTCATACCTTGTTCTGGCCACAATGGTCATCTAAAGGTTTTCTAAGAGGGCCAAGTTCATTCTTACCTCTCAGCTCATTCACTTGCCTTTCTTCCCATTTAGACTTTACCCAGAAGTCTTTCAGTGCTTTTTCCTTTGCTTCATTCAGGTCTCTGCTGCCCCTCTCAGAGGAGGCTTTGCTGGACTCTAACTAAATAGCACCTCTGATTCACTCTCTGACTCTCATACCATGTTTGACATCTTTATAATAAGATCTATCAATACCTAATATTATATAATTATTCACATATTATTTATCAGTAGACTGCAAGGTCAGTCCAGACAGAGATATAGTCTGTCTTGTGATAACAGTACCTGGGAAGCAGTTGTTGCAAGATAGCTGAACAAGTCAATGAGAGAATGCATACCTGTAAATCCCTTTGCCCAGTGCCTCACATTCGATAAGCAGTGAAGATGCTACTAGTGGTCATAATAATAACATTTTTAATTAACTGATGGTCTCTGAAATGCTTGAGCTAGATTTTCTTGATCACACTGAAAATCTACAATGTAAGTATGAATGAGCCCATCAAAGATTATTGACTCCAGTGTCTGCTCTTCAACCCCTTACCAAGGAATAATGGAGCAATTCATCTAAAATGTTAAGATATTTAGATATCACTGTCTTTCTTGCATCTTCTCAGGAATATCCCTGTTATGGAAAATGAGCTCCATCTATACTTTCAAGCATTATTTTTATCAGTTAAATTTTTCTAAAATAATTTCCAGTAAATATGTTTTTAGAGATACCGAAAGCCCTATAAATTTGGAATTTGAAGTGAAACAAGGACTCTCAGGGTGGCAAAGATACAAAGCACGAAAAGATCAAGTGTGCTAACATGACATACCATGGTTTTATGGTTTTAAGATTTGAGGACCAAATTTAGGTATTTTTTGATATGCTCTTCTCTAAATATTTAATTATTAATGTATTTAAAAGGTAATTTTTAAAAAGATGTAATAGCTCTTTATAAAAGAAAGTATGGAGGAGAAAAGTAAGTCACTTTGAGTGAGTTAAATTGTAACAAAGAGTTGATTCTTATTAATAGTCACCAGAAAGCATATAAAAGTTTACCACAAAAGGTATAGAATTTATTATACACTGAAGTTACTTAATAAAGAATTTGCATTAATGTCAAATCTTACACAAGACGCACCAAATTATATGATGAGCAACATGAGAAGGGTTTTGTGAACACAACTCTACTCTTTACCCTTGCTAGATGTGAGCTTTTTTGTATGTGTCTGACTAATCATATGGAAAAGAACCTTCTTTCCTGGTCAAAAGGGTAGAAACACAAACAACCTGCAGGTAATGTTTCTTCTAGTATATTCTTCCTGAGGTGCTTGGTAAAATTAGAAATCCCTGGATATCATATCTCCAAACTGTTGAATCCCTGACGTTGGAATTCTGGATTTAATCTCCAAAGTTAACATTTTTACATATTCTAAAAGTTTCAAGCTACTTGAGAGTTATTACTGCAATTGGACAACTCAGGCCTTTCTCATGAAAATTCTGTTTTAAAAGATCTGAGGAAGAGTCTAGATTTATATAATTTTAATAATCACCCTAGTGATTCTTAGGATCAAGACAGTTTAAATTGAGTGTGTAGTTCTAGAGAGAATATGAGATTCTTAAAATATTTAGGAGAGAATATGTGGCTCTTAAAAAGATTTTAACTCAGCTGAGAAGTACATGGGCATATGTGATGACTAGAGAGGTGATTCAATCTTGGTTGGGTAAATGAAGGAATAGGTCTTGATCAGATAGGATATAAAAGAATTTTCTTGACATAGATCTGAAGGTTATATCAACATCAGGTATCACTATAATATGATATACTAAGACATCTTGGGGCTGGAGAAAAAAATGGGAACAAAAGTATAGAGTATAGCTGGACTCAGTGGAAAACCCTGTTTCCTCTCCTATATCCTGTATACATCTTTTCTTAAATAACAAAAGAAAGATGGGAGAGAGATGGCACAGGAATGTAGAAACTCAAATGACTAAGTTTTTATTTAAGAACTTACAATGTACTAGATAATGTTCTAGAAGTATTTTACAGATATTATCTCATTTCATTCCTCTACAACCTTATGTGATAGATATTATTTCACACCCAATTATATGGATGAGGAAACTGAGGCGTAGAGAGTTTAAGCAACATCCTTAAGTTATACAGTTAGCAAGAGACAGCCAGAATTTTAATTTGGGTGAACTCAAGTGATATAAGAACAATGCAGAAAACACCTGCAAACCACAGCTGACATAATACTAAAGATGTTTTATCTATTCCCACAGAGAGTGGATTATTTTTAATATTATGTTCACTTTTGTCTTTTAAAAGCTTAATATTCAATTGGTTTTTCTCAGTCTAATCTCTATTTCTTACCCTGTCAACATGTTCTGAATCAACAGCCACACACACACACACACACACACACTCCTCTTGATAATACTCATTGGGCTGAAATTAAACAGATTTCTTCATAATTATAAATTGATTTTGCCATAATATGTAGGATTTAATTGAGATATTTAAGAAAATTTATTTGGATGATGTTTTTCTCTCTGGAAGTTTGGTCCCTCCAGATTTTCTGAACCATCACCTGTCACAGATAAAAATGTTCAGAACCCCATGTCTAAGGACTAAGCTTTTCAGCATACCTTCAGAAGTTGCCTTCTAGCTCAGTGCTAATCTATTAATCACCACAGTGGGGAAATGTACTTAGCTGCTTTATTATCCAACCCACATTTTTGTTGTGCCTGCAAGAATATTATAAAAAACTCAGCCAATATCTCACCAGTATCAACTTATACCTATGACATTCATCTAATCTAATATTTAGTGGTTTAATAAAAAGGGGAAAAATAAACAAGTTTTTGTTTGTTTGTTTTATTTTTTAGTAAACCTAGGCTGCCTATTAGTGTTCACCACCTTCTGGTCTAAGAAATTCTAAATACTCGTTTTAATGTATTGACCAATCATGAAGAACTGTTCAGTGGGCTATTACAAATGTAGGCAATGAGTCTAGACTTTTAATTATCTGCTTTAAAATTGTGAGGTGAAACCAAAATGAATACAACAGGGTTGATTTTTGTTATGCTTCTATCCTATCACTTTCTGTCAATACATGAAACTTAAACCAGGAAAAGAATTGCATATTTTCGATCTTCTGGAACCATCTCATTATCTGAAGTTTTTCAGGATAACCAATAATGGTGGAGGACATAATATGTTTGTGGTTTTTCAGTATTTTGGAAACTAATTCAATTCGGCCTGATTATTTGAACTTATTTATAATAGATGTTTATCTCCATTTATATAATGAATTAATATCCTCCTTTAAAGAAGGTAGTTTTATTATAAAAGTATGATCCCATTTAAAAAAACAAAAAAGTCCACATATATATAAATATATATAAGTAAAAGTCTCCTATTATACTTTATCTCCTTTCTTCTCAGAAACAATCATTACTAAATATACGGAGTCAGAGAATAACATATAATCTATATAAGAACATTATTATGGCTATGACTAATACATGAAGAATTGTTGATAAGTTTTTTTTTCCTTGGTACAAGGCTGAGATTTTGCATCAGAAAGTACAAAACATAATTTCCAAGGTTTAATTCCTACAACTATAGTTGACTGAGAGATTTTTAGATCATGTATCTATTTCTGACTTAGGGGATCTTCTGAGGGAAGATAAAATTAACTTTATTAATCAAAATTTCATGATCAGTTAATATGTAACTAAGTGAAGAATCGTATTCATATGTTTATATACAAGAAATTATATATAAAAATTATATATAACAGGACTCACCTCTTCACTAAAACTATACCTAAGTCAGAGAGGAATTAATAGTAATGTATTATCCTAACCAGAGAATAAAAACTCAAGGCTGGAAAAATTGTTTTAGTACATATTCATGATT
>NW_011888824.1:8823512-8826239 GCF_000151845.1 Pteropus vampyrus | reverse complement strand
AATCTTCCCTGTAGTAGTAAAGAAAGACATGAAACTGCAATAATCGCCACCATTAATCAGATTTAAAGATAATGAACTATAAAGACACCCTTCTGGTGGAAAGATTAGCGACAATAATTTGAAGAATTTAGTAATGTTTGTTATTCAATGTGAATAAAACTAATAAGTCCATTCATCTTTCCCTTTCTATTTATTTACAATCTTTGTTTAGTCTAAGTATATATTGAGCACCTACTATGTGCCAGGTACTGTTCCAGGCATTTAAAATACAGGGGAGAAGAGAGAGGTAGATGGAGAAAAAGGGTCAAATATGCGGTGACAGAAAGAAATCTAACTATGGGCGGTGAACACACAAAGCGATATATATATGCATTAATATTGATTTGTACACCTGAAACTTACTGGATTTAATTAACCAATGTCACCATAATAAAATAAAAATGTTAGAAAAATAAAAATAAAATAAAATACATTAGTCAACTAGACAGACAAAATCAAAGTTCGTGTGTAATGGAGCTTACACATTATACTGGAGAAGATTGACAAAAAATATACATATAAAATAATTTCAGCTAGTGACAAACACTATAAGAGAAACAATGTAGGATAAGAAGTTAGAGAATTAAAGGTTAGGGGATACAAATAAAAGAATTTGGGAAAATTTCAGACTTGAAAATCCCTATAACTGACCACTGTAACTGAAGAAAATGTCATTTATGGAAGAGGAACCCACATTTTGTCCTCGACATAATTCCCAAATGCTTAACCATCCCTGTTCTCTGAATTACCTATTACAGATCATATTTTTCTTTTTCTGCCTATTTTCCTCTAACATGTACAACCATCGTTTGGTATACTTTTTCATTAAGAATTAGAGTTTCTAAGAGCATAATTCTAATGATATATGTAGAAAGTTTGAGACCTTTTGAATTCAGTACTTATGAAATAAAAATGTTTGATAGTTTGGCAATCTGAAACAATCAATGATATTTATTTATAGAAAATCTTCAAATGGAAAAAAGCTCAGACAAATATCTAATGCTAAGTAATCAAGACAAAATTAATGTACATAGAAATTAGTCATTGACCTAGAGAAAGACTAGCAAATGACAAATATTGGTTTTGGAGTATGCATGTAAAGGTGAACCTGTGGGATGGTAAGAAAAACAGGGAGAGGGAAACATACTTCAAATTCAAGGAAAGATTTTTAACTTAAATAGAGTCGGATTTCTATCGAGAATTGTAGATAGGGATATAATTATGTACTGCATATTTTCTAAAGTCCAGAACTTCAAAAGTCACAATATTGTGAGAAAGTAAGCAGTTATTTTTTGTTTTAATATATTAGCCTCTATATGGTAGTGACTTTTTAAAAAGAGTATTATGATAGAATAATCTTACAAGAAAACCTTTCATAAAAATAGAAATTTAGAAAAGTATAGACTATGAAGGCATAAAAAATTATATTAAATGTTTTTAAAGTATCAAACCTCAGTAACTTGAACATTAATTGATCAAGTAAGATATAGAAATATAAAAAAAATATGTATGTTGACACAGCATACTGGTTAAAAGAAAAGTTTTGGATTCACACAGCTTAACCTCACATCCCAGCTCCATCATTCTCTACCTATATAATTCTGGGAAATTAATTTGGTGCCTCAGTTTCCTTATCTCTAAAATGAGGATGATAATAGTACCTACCTCTCAAGGTTGTTTTAGGATTGGATGAGTGTCTAGAAAAGTATCTGACATGAAGTACCTCATCAAAGTTAGCTATTAACTCATAATAATTTTCCCCAAAAGACACTTACTTTTAAGAAAACCTGCAGATCTTGAGTCTGAGTGTGCTGAAGAATATCTTGCTGTAGATGTTTGAATATAGCTATACAGATATACACTTGATAATCAGCACCAAGGAAAACACAAGTAGCAATATAGTGGCAGATTTCTAGCCAATCTAAATAATTCCAAAAACACTGGGTTATCCATTGAAGGCAAATCTAGAAAAAAAGAAGTCAGTTCATTAAAAAGCTTATAAGACCATATTTGACTTTCAAAAAGCAATGACCAATAACTCACACTAAACCAATGAAGAACTTAACATTTAATCAAAATAGAAAGACATTCTGTGTATACAAGCCTAATAAAGATGCTTCACCTATTTACTTAAAACTTTCATGGTCTTGGAACTCAGGACTTGGGAGATAATATGGTGTTCACATTGCTCAAATACCAATTGCTAACTGACTTCTTTATTCATATTGTCCTCCTCTTACTCATAATACCAGTCTGCTCTCTACAAATAACAAATGCTAAGAGACTATTTTAATTCAGAGATGGGAGTTTTTTCTATTCTACCTATAATCACAGATGTATAATTATGCAGATGACAGATTGCTGAATGTTACATTAATGCAAATGGACTCTTGCTGAATCAGAAAACACTTTAATCCAAACAGAATTATATAACATAAAAACTGAGAGCTAATGTGGAGAAAAATTAAAAAATGAGACTTTAAAAAAATCATTTATCTTACTCTTTGAATTACGCCTGTTCAGATTATAAAAGTAATATATGCTCATTGTGGAAAAAAACAGAAAAGTTTTAAGAAAAAGACAATGATGACTCAGAAATTAACACTGTTAACATTTTGGTACATTAATGTTATGGGTGGAATTATGTATCCCCACAAAAAGTATGTCAAAGTCCTAACCCCCAGTACC
>NW_011888824.1:8821473-8823462 GCF_000151845.1 Pteropus vampyrus | reverse complement strand
ACCTCATCAAAGTTAGCTATTAACTCATAATAATTTTCCCCAAAAGACACTTACTTTTAAGAAAACCTGCAGATCTTGAGTCTGAGTGTGCTGAAGAATATCTTGCTGTAGATGTTTGAATATAGCTATACAGATATACACTTGATAATCAGCACCAAGGAAAACACAAGTAGCAATATAGTGGCAGATTTCTAGCCAATCTAAATAATTCCAAAAACACTGGGTTATCCATTGAAGGCAAATCTAGAAAAAAAGAAGTCAGTTCATTAAAAAGCTTATAAGACCATATTTGACTTTCAAAAAGCAATGACCAATAACTCACACTAAACCAATGAAGAACTTAACATTTAATCAAAATAGAAAGACATTCTGTGTATACAAGCCTAATAAAGATGCTTCACCTATTTACTTAAAACTTTCATGGTCTTGGAACTCAGGACTTGGGAGATAATATGGTGTTCACATTGCTCAAATACCAATTGCTAACTGACTTCTTTATTCATATTGTCCTCCTCTTACTCATAATACCAGTCTGCTCTCTACAAATAACAAATGCTAAGAGACTATTTTAATTCAGAGATGGGAGTTTTTTCTATTCTACCTATAATCACAGATGTATAATTATGCAGATGACAGATTGCTGAATGTTACATTAATGCAAATGGACTCTTGCTGAATCAGAAAACACTTTAATCCAAACAGAATTATATAACATAAAAACTGAGAGCTAATGTGGAGAAAAATTAAAAAATGAGACTTTAAAAAAATCATTTATCTTACTCTTTGAATTACGCCTGTTCAGATTATAAAAGTAATATATGCTCATTGTGGAAAAAAACAGAAAAGTTTTAAGAAAAAGACAATGATGACTCAGAAATTAACACTGTTAACATTTTGGTACATTAATGTTATGGGTGGAATTATGTATCCCCACAAAAAGTATGTCAAAGTCCTAACCCCCAGTACCCGTGAATGTGACATTTGAAAACAGGGTACTTACAGAAGTAATCAAGTTAAAATGAGGTCATTAGAGTGGGCTTTATTCCAATATGACTGGTATTCAAATAAAAAGGGGAAAATTGGACATAGAGACAGGCACACACAGAGGGAAGATGTAGAAAAGTCACAGAGGGAGAATGTCACACATGAAGACAGATGACTGATGCACTTGTAAGCCAAGAAAGACCTAGGGCTACTAGAAGTTAGAAAAGAAACATCAAACAGTTTTTTCTCTAGTATGTTCACAGGGAATATAGCCTTGTCAACACTTTGATTTCAGATATCTGGCCTCCAAAATTGTGAGATAATAAATTTCTGCTTTTTTAAAGCAGCCCAACTCATAATGCTTTGATACTGCAGTCTTAGGACACTAAGACAATTATTTTCTAGTATTTTAATTTTCATTATGATTAACAATTTACCACTGAAGATTTCCTTTATTGATCCTCTCTTCCATAATTTTATGTTTTAGGGAGGTGGGGAGGAGGAAATAAGAACAGGTATGGCAGTTTATCTCAATTTGTCATAAATATAAAAGATACAGAAAAACAAATTTTTCTTTTTTTGCTCTATCATTATGTCCTTTTAAAAATATATTCTTAAATAAAATTTCTAAAATTTGTTCTTATATCCCTGATTCAATTTTTTGGGGTGCTGATTTCACTTTTAACCACCTTTAACATGGTATATTAGTTTACTGGCTGACAGTAAACTAATGGTTTACATGGTTTATTAGTTTATATAAAGCACTAAAGAATAGGTGGCAAACAACAGAAATTTATCTTCTCAGAATTATGGAGAAGTCCATATTCAAGGTGTTGGCAAGATTGGTTTATAGTGAGACTTTTCCTTGGCTTGTAGATGGCAGCCTTCTCTCATATTTTCACATAGTCTACCCTCTGTACATGTCTGTGTCCAAATTTCCTATTCTTATAAGGACATCAATCATACTGGATTAAGGCATACCCTAATAACCTCATTTTAACTTAA
>NW_011888824.1:8820111-8820558 GCF_000151845.1 Pteropus vampyrus | reverse complement strand
GAAAAACAAATTTTTCTTTTTTTGCTCTATCATTATGTCCTTTTAAAAATATATTCTTAAATAAAATTTCTAAAATTTGTTCTTATATCCCTGATCCAATTTTTTGGGGTGCTGATTCCACTTTTAACCACCTTTAACATGGTATATTAGTTCACTGGCTGACAGTAAACTAATGGTTTACATGGTTTATTAGTTTATATAAAACACTAAAGAATAGGTGACAAACAACAGAAATTTATCTTCTCAGAATTATGGAGAAGTCCATATTCAAGGTGTTGGCAAGACTGGTTTATAGTGAGACTTTTCCTTGGCTTGTAGATGGCAGCCTTCTCTCATATTTTCACATAGTCTGCCCTCTGTACATGTCTGTGTCCAAATTTCCTATTCTTATAAGGACATCAATCATACTGGATTAAGGCATACCCTAATAACCTCATTTTAACTTAA
>NW_011888824.1:8818601-8820061 GCF_000151845.1 Pteropus vampyrus | reverse complement strand
CCCTCTGTACATGTCTGTGTCCAAATTTCCTATTCTTATAAGGACATCAATCATACTGGATTAAGGCATACCCTAATAACCTCATTTTAACTTAATTACCACTTTTAAAGATCCTATCTCTAAATAATCACCTGCTGAGGTATTAGGGATTAGAAGTATAACATATGACTTTTGGGAGGATAAAAATTCAGCCCATTCCAGATGTTATTATTAAATTTTTGTTTTACATATTTATTACTTATGTAAACAATTAATTTTTAATTTTAGCCATATGGATAGATCTTTTCATCTTACCTTCTGGTCATATTTCCTATTTTGTTATTGATAATGCCAACTACATAAGACCAAGTATTTTCTTCTGTTTTTTACTGTATTCTTTTCTCAAGTATAAGATTTTTCTTTACAAATATGTTACCTTCTGTACATTGTCTATTTATCTTCCATTAAATAGAGATAATACCTGTCTTTTCTACATATGGTAAATTTTGGGGAGGAAAATGAGAAATAACTAAAAACACTTTGAAAATATATAAAGTGCTATATATGTTATTCTGTAACAAAGGTACAGATATTTGTCATTCATTTAACACATATTTAACAAGTACCTAATATGCAATGAGATTGTAATTTTTAAGTGAATAGAATACATTTAGTCCCTGCTCTCATGAACTTTAAATTTAAAAAAGGTAGACATACACTTTTTAAAAATATGACCCTCTTCACTTGGAAGAAATTATTCTACTATTGTTATTCTATGGGCCAGATACTTTAGAATTGTTAAATTAGAATAGAATTTTAAAAAACTATTCCCCTGGAAAAGTGCTGAACTATGAGTCACAGTTTTTAATCCTTGAGTAAATAATTTCTCTAACTTTATAAAAATGCAATGGTCTACAAATAGGCTGATAGTCTGGAGTTCCAACAGGACAAAGAAAGTAGTACGTGTCTAAATAAGCTTTGATAAACTTTTTCATTAACATTTTTATTGTGTAATTTGTCATATATACGACAAATTATGTCATACTGAGAGAGAAAGAGATAAGACAGACAGACAGAGACAGACAGAGAGAGAAAATATCACATGAACCAGATGTATCATAACTTCAAAATTTTGATTGGTGGATATGTCTCAAGTCTATTTGCCTCCCCCCTCCTTAAGATTTTTAAGATAAAATACATAAGATGCTATAAATTATATCGGTGTTTATTATAAAATACATTTAAAATCTCAGTTACCGACAGCATCAACATAACTTTTCAACTTTTCATTACACTTATCAGACAAGAAAAAAAAAAAATCTCAAAACGGTAATACGAACACTACCACAAGCAATATTACTTAAAACACACTATTTTTGCCATTCTCTTTGTCTTTAGATGACGTATCACTTGGTATGTACAGTTAAATTACAGTGTTTTAAAGTACTTCTCATGAGGTTATAACATGAAGTGGGTACAAG
>NW_011888824.1:8810630-8814511 GCF_000151845.1 Pteropus vampyrus | reverse complement strand
CAAAGCAATGATATATACTCAAAACAAAATGATTAGCTCACAAAGGGAGCCATTAAAAAGGCTTTTATACATTACATAATTTAAGAAACATAATAACATTACTGCTCGGAAATAATATAGTGGTTTTTATTAGGCAAATCTGCTTGCTACATGTAAGCAGTTTCAAATGGATAAAGATATATCAAATTGGATAAAGAGATGACAAAATGTTAGATAGCAAACTGATACAGTGGGGCCTGAGGTACTGTAGGTTTTACCACAGTCTTTGGTAGTTCATTTGTAAATTAAAGGATATATGTTAAGAACTAGCAAATGATTGGAGGTATTAGACAATATATATTGTATTAATCAAGATTAGATGGGCAAAAAAAGAACTCTCAGGAACCTATTGATCCCTGGCTTGAATATTTAGAAGAATTGAAAGAATGGACCGTTGAGTTTATAGTAAATATTTAAGTAATTACTTTCAACCAAAATTAAACATATTGCAATTCTAAATTCCCAGAAGTGTTTTAAGTACATAGTAAGAGTTAGAATTGGCTGGGGAAGAGTGTTCCTTTCTACTACATGCAATTCTTTGCTATATTTAGACTTATTAACTACAGGAAATGTAAAACTCAACAAGTGGAGTAACTTGATGCAAGTAAATGCAGTAAATGACATAAGGGCTCTTCAAAATAAGTATAAAAGCATATGTCATAATGTTAAAAACTATGTCTGATTAAGAGGGAAAGTGTTCCAGTAAGACGAATCCATGGGAATGAGGGAATGAGTTCACTATTAAGAAATCTATTAATATGTCATATAAACAAGTCAAATAAGTTCTAAGATCAAGATACTCTTAACCATACAGGGACTTGACAAAATTCAAAATTTTCACTTGATTAAAAGGAAATAAAATTCAATACTTTACATAGAATAGAAAGATTCTTCCATAGCATGACACGGAATAACTGTCTCCAATGAATAGTTACTACTTAATGGTGAAATCTGAATGATTTCCAAATAATTAAGGTCTAAAACAAGTAAGTCATTATTATTTAGAATTATTCTGGAAAAAAATATATAATTTAGTGAAAAATTGAAGCAGAAAAGAAGTACATTAGCAAGTTGGAAGAAAAAAATTAATACAAATCTAGAAAAAAATGTATGACCTTATGAATATAAAAAATGACTGACTTCACTAATTAATAATCAAAGAGAAAAATTAAAAGAGAGCTCTCAAGCTACACTAATTAGAAATATCTGTAATGAGAAATGCACCACATATATATGAAAAAAAACTACTACAACTTTCGTAAAATATAATACAAAGAAAATAAGTGAAAAAATTTATTGTTCCTAGGAAGGTTGAGTGAACTGTGCAAAATTACTTTAAAGTATACATAAATAGAAATAGCTAACTTAACTTTTTTAGGGAGAGTTAGGAAATAAATGGTAGGCTTACTCTTATCCAATATTAAGACATCATATAAAGTTACAATACAGCAGCAAATAATACAATTTTAAATAAAATTACAAAAGTAAATAATAGTCCATTATGATAGTAAATAAGTAAAATATGTAACTCAGGAATTGATTTGAGTAGTGGGGGTTGCATTTAAAGAATATGTACATATTAATAAGAAGCACACTGAGACAGGTGAGCAATTAATAAAATTCAACTAGTTAAAATTATGGAATGCTAATCAACCTCACTAATGGTAAAAAAACAAAACAAAACACAAAATTTGAAAATGAGAAAGAATTTTCACTTATTAATTTAGTGATTAGTTTTGAAGTAGCCAAATATCCAGTTCTGAAGAATAGATACTTCATTTATGTTAGAAGAGTAAAATCAAAGTGATTTCACAATATGCAACAAGAGTATTAAAAGTATTCAAATCTTTTGATTAACTATTTCTAATTTCTGGGACTAAGACTTAAAGATTTAATTCTAAAAGCAGAAAAAAGTTTAAGCTCTAAAATATTTATTTTAGCCCAATTATATATCATGAGAAAATAATCCACACTTCTACTAACGAAGGACTGGCTATGCACAGGAAGGAGACATCTGCGGCCATTGCATGTGACCACATGCACAGTGCTAGGTCCTAGGAAAATCATTAAGCCTTCCCAGATCCCAACAGCAGAAACAGAATGCTACACTTTCCTTTTAGATAAGATATAGTATTTCACGTACCAGATACTCAGTGTGGATAAGAATTCTTGCTCTCAATTACTTAATCCTTAAATTAGCCTATGAAGCAGATATTATTGCCACTAAAAAGCCTACATGTCAAGACTTTTAGAATGTCTATGTCTTTGAATAGCTGAACTTGAACTCAAATTCTATGATTGCCAAAGATCTACTATAAAGTAAACCTCTATATTATAATATACCTAAAGAGAAAAGGTCAGTTTAGGGATCTAAACACAAACGTACAAATAGTTATGAAAATGATTTTATTTAAATGTATTTCCTATATATTTGATGAGAATGTAGTATTCTTTAAGGAGACTGAGATCTGGGAGTTTAAGAAATGCTACTCTGTAATGGATTACCTGTGATGGTGCAAAACCAGACATGTGGAAAGCTGAAAACACAAGTGGCACCTCTGCCTTCAGTAGCATTTCAATATAGTGAGTGCTGCAAAAATATATTGGATGGATGCCAGATTCTATAGTGTCAATAGGTAGGTACCTCTGCATAAAAGAAAGAAATTGAGAATTAGTAAATATGCAGCTAATTTAAAATACTCTGAATATATGTATAATAGTGGTACAAGAATTGTATATATATGTATATGCAGTATCAATGTTGTATCAAAAATGACACATTTAGAGTGGTCTGCTAAGAAATGGTGGCAATAGATTAATTAATTAACAAGTCATTATTATGTAATAGACTCTTGAATATAAGGCAAGAGTTCTACTCTTATAGCTTATACTCTGCTGTAAGAAATTATGCCATATTTTTTGGTAACCAATACAAACTCCTACCACCAAGAAAATATGCTAATGACTGCTCTTAGTAACCACAGTAAATTCAGTTATAATAAAGTTTTATTAATTGGTCTATTAAGTCCCATTTCATGACCCTAATTCATAGTAAATGGTATTCATAAAGCTAGATCGATGACAGATCTGAGCCACATGAATAAAACAGAGACTTCTAAATCATCAATTTATAAATTATGTTTGTTATACTTTGTGTT
Organism: Pteropus vampyrus; assembly: GCF_000151845.1. Classification (NCBI taxonomy): domain Eukaryota; kingdom Metazoa; phylum Chordata; class Mammalia; order Chiroptera; family Pteropodidae; genus Pteropus; species Pteropus vampyrus. The sequence goes on along the minus strand of NW_011888824.1, from coordinate 8,811,314 downwards.
TTGATGCATTTTGCTTAGTCGCAACTGTCTAAAATAATGGTAACTCTTAAAAAAGATAACTTAATAAAGATAACTCTTAATAAAGATAACTCCAAATAAAATCCAGAATATTGGATTTAGCAGAACACAGGTAGAATAAGAGCATTTGCTATGTTACCTATACAACATATCAACTAATATATAAACTATGCTAAAATTGTGAAAAAAATCATCAGTAAAAACTTTTGGCTTGGGATATACTAGAAAGTGGCATAATATGAAACAAAGACTTCATAAAATAATGAACCCTGAGAATATTTTACTTCGATGATTAAAAATAAAAGCTATGTGCTTTAAAAATAATGAAATGTAGTAAGCAGTTTTTTAGTTTTTCCTACTTTTTTAGGTAACTCTGATGAGTCATTTTATTCCTGACACTAAGAAAAATATAGTTCTATGTGGCTATAGAGATTAAACAGGAAGAGCCAATTAGAAAGACAATGCTCCAAACCAATCCGAACTGATCCAACCAGTCCCTTCCAGTCCAGTCCTACACTCTAGGGATCTGTGGGCTGAGGACGGGGCATGCTTGAGCACTACAGTGAACCTGTGCCCTGTGCGGCATGTGCATCATGCAGATAGGTGAACAAAAAACGTTGAAGACCTTCTTTTTAATTTGGTTCTGTAATTCTATAAAACATAAAT
>NW_011888824.1:8806683-8809830 GCF_000151845.1 Pteropus vampyrus | reverse complement strand
TTACAAATGTAATGTTTAAAATTCTTTTCATAGTGAGTATGGATTTTGAGTCTATTCATACATTTACATATCAAGTATTCTTAAATGAAAAAATAACTGAAATTCTTGTTTTCATTTCAATTTAATTTGTTCTCCTTTTTCATGTTTTTACTAACAGAGTAGGCATATATGATTGTTACATTATAATTGTTATTTGGGATTAGGTATTGCCACATAGAAATATATGATTTCTTGATGTATCTTTATTTTATGAATAGCTTTGATATTAACAATTAGCCAAACTCTGATTATGATGAAATTCCATATAAGCTGATTTTCTTTTTTTATCATTTAAAAAGTTTTTTTTTCTTAAAAACAAATAATGGAAAATAATTTAATTAAATCAGTACATTAAAAGGCTCTTCTGGTCTAAGTGGCTTCAAAGGATATATTTCTCAAATTATTTTTATCTCACATCTGTAGATAGTCATAGTTTATAAAATTTTGAGAACTTCAAATTAATATTTCATTATTTCCTATGCCAAGTTTTGTTGCAATTTGTTTACAACATTATTAAGAATGCAGAGGATCTAATATCTTTAAAATACATTTTCTAAAGTAACATAAGCCTAATAATATCCCTTACATATTTCTATTTAAACATTAATTCATACATTAAACACATATTTATTAATTATTATAAGTCATAGTTTGAGACACATTAGTGAACAAACAGAAAATGCGGCCTTCATAGAGCTTACACTTAAATGCATTAATAACTAATACATAAATTAAGCAACATATTAGGAATTGATGTAGGTTATGGAACAAAAAGAAAAAAAAAACAAGATAATGAGGTTGGGGAATATGGGATTGCAAGAATAGGTTGAAGCTTTTTTGAGATTGATTACAATAATGTGAGATGGAGCTAAAGAAGGTGGACAAGTTTGTGCTATTAATAGCTAATATGTCTCACCACACTGCAGATATACTTTTTTTATCAACCTGCATAAAAACTGTCAATGCAATGTTTGATATACCACACTGCAGATATACTTTTTTTATCAACCTGCATAAAAACTGTCAATGCAATGTTTGAAATCAATGGATTGAACAAAATAGCAAATAGTCCAGCCACTTTTTAAAAGTATATTTAAAATTAAATGCACTAACAAGTCAAGTGGCATAGAAAAAAATAGCAATCCAAAAGATTATTAAATAAAAAAATTTATACTGTAGAGTGGTGACTATTACAGACATTACTAACTTCACTTGGCTAACAGTTCTAGATAGAATCCCTAAAGAGAAATCTTATTAGAATGTTACTTATTTTATAAAGAAGCACCAAAACAAACTACAGGTAATAGAATATTCAACTTGGTATATGTGTACTTGAAAAGAAAAAAATGGTACTACAGAAGGCACTGCATAAGTCTTCACTGATGTTATAGCTGAACCAACTGAAAAGTCTCAAGGCTTTATAACAAGAGTTCATTCTAAAATCCTAAGTTACGTGTTACTCCATTACATTTACAGATCTATATTCCATTTGAAATGATGCCAAAATGATGCCAAGTATAAAATTATGAAATTTCAATATTTAGTATATTCCTTGATGCTGTGCTTTTATTTTCCTTATTGCTAATATATACTGTAAAAACATATATTAAATGTCTTTGTTTGCTTTCATATAGATACTCTCCAGCTCCCTTAACTTATCCTTAGGTGCCTGCCATGTGATTGCATTGTCCATGTGTAACATGCCATGGAAAAGGTCTGGGAAGCATTAACTTAGCTTATATAGTAGACAATTACCCCAAATTGGAGATCTTAAATGGCAGTAGGTAGATAAGTAAAACAAAATACAGAAACGTTACTTGAGGGATGCATTTAGCTCTAAACCAAATTCTAAGACTTCATGGGACTAGTAAAATCTTCAAAAGTACACCATAATACCTTGATCAAAACTCATTTGGTTTCCAAAATATGTATAAAATATGTGTTTTTTTCTCTATAGGATATGGTTACAATTTTGACTTAATATTTTCTTATACTGTAATTTAACCAAGAAATTCTTTCTAACAAAGCAAAAAAATATATTCATTCAAGTTCTTTTTACATATAGAATTTTATAATTTACTAAATGTCAAGTTTAAAATTTAATAATGTATCTATTGCCATTAATCTTTCATTCAGTTACCATTAGGTAAGACACCAAGTATTTGAGAAAATGTCAAATCTGTATCTTCAAAGAATATCAGTCAAAAGCATCCAGGTAGAAAATGAATATAAATTAATACAGAGTCCTCTACGAATAAGATCCCAATGAATTTAAATAGAATTTGCTTTAAAATTTAAAACACTCTTTTAAAAACAGACTAAAGAGTCTTACAGAAATATGTAGTCTTGGCAACCAAAGGAAAGCAGAGGTCAGAAGCCTGGAGAACTGCTGAAGAAATCGAAATGTTTTCTCTTTGTTCCCCAACATTATCAAGAACAAAGAAGATACAAACCAGTCATGACCAGGATAATTCCCCTGCAGGCAGACTGAAAAGCACAGTTAAGGAACTTTTATAATATTTTATTTTATAAAATGAAATATAACAACTCCATAAATATTCATTTCCAAGATATCTGTGAGGAAAGATATATTAATGGTACTTAGTTCTCCTTTTGTTTATAACTGATTTATAAGCTATTGATGTATTTATTAATAACAAATTACCTGCATAGTAATTATTACTATGTACTGTGTGCTTAAATGTCTAGTGGAGGCCAATGGCACTAGCAAATGAGAAAAAAATTATCTGCTTTGTAGAAACACACTTGTTCAAGTCATTAACACAATAGTATCATCCTTGCTCTAGTTCAGGTTATCTGCTAAATTACTAGTATAATCAAGTATAATAAAATGCATACATTTTTAGACTCAGAAATACAAATAGTCTGTGGAAATTTTTCTTCGAGTCAAATCCTATTTCTAAAATATAACCAAATAAAATAACAAATATGGCTTTTTCTTATTCTAGATTTACTAAATCTAGAATATTCTTTTTCTAGGTTAACTAAACCTATTTGTAAAACTTTCTTATATATGTGTGAAAATATATTCTAATAACTTTAATTATTCAGTTTAAGATTCAAAGACTAAGACTGAATTTAATAATC
>NW_011888824.1:8749565-8804888 GCF_000151845.1 Pteropus vampyrus | reverse complement strand
AACATCTTGATAATTTAATCATATTTTAGAAAATGGCATGATTGTGATACCAATGTGCTGATTTTTATGATGTTATTTTTGGAAAAAACCTGATAGTCGTAGAGGCTTAAATATACTGGAATTAAACTCTGAAATAAAAATGTACCACAACTGATTTACTTGCAGAGATAATTTAATCATGTGTCAATATCCTCAAAATAAAGCTAGTATTTTCTAAATGATAACTCTGCATTTAAAATATACAAAATAGTGTGTTGTTAAACACTATTAAGCACATATCAGGTATACCTGACAGTCATTTTAATGCCAAGCTGCTGCACAGATGAAAGATTTTCATTCTTCACATTTGCATCAGTAGCTAAAAACAATAGAAAACTAGGTTATAAAAATGTATAAAAGTCTGCATAATAATCACATTTTAATTGAAAATTGATGAAAGCAATATTTTTACATTTTTAATGTGAATTTTGAGAACACTGATGAATTTGTTCTTTTAAGAGCTGTCAGTTATATTTTCAAAAGGGCTAACAGGAAACTCTACAGATAACTTTTCTTCTACAAAAAGTATTTAAAGGACTATTAAATACAAAATGACTAATCATAGTTTTAAAGTAATCTATTTTTACTTGGTTCTCAGAACACAAAAGCTGTTAACCCCCAAACAGTCTAGAATATTGCACTTTCATTAAGCATGTATATAAGATTTTGAATTACAAATATATATAAGTATGGCTGTTTACTTCTTAAGATTTAAACATGAGTGTCAAAAAGGAATAATTAGTACTCTACTTATAATGTACAAAAATTTATGAGAGTAAAGTGAATAAGTTTCTTCCTGCAGGTGGATTTTCTCTGTAAAGCAGGAATTGTGATCTGTGAAGTAGGAATTGTGACCATCTACTGAAAGTTGAGAAGGGGCTGTAAAGGTGCAGAAGACTACAAGAGAGGCTGAAAGTCTGCATTAGTCTTTGAGAAAAGTACACGACTAAGCTAACAATGAGCATTCAAAAACATCACTAGGTAGCACTAAAGGTCTAGTTGAAACTCTTAATATTAGGCTGAAGAAATGGTAGCGCGTGCACACACACACACACACACACTAAAGGAATTTTCCAAAATCACATAGTTATCTGGTGGTAGAGAGGACCAAAAACTAGGTTTTCTGAATCCCATATCACAAGTTTTCTTTCTCTCTCATTACACTCTAGTGCATCTGATACAATCGATATAATCTACTTAACTCATGGACTGATTCATTCCTTTTAATAAACCTTTCTGATAGTGTGGTGCACCATATACAAGCTATGGGGATAAAAGACAAATGATATATCATGTACGAAAAGAACTTTCCATGTAGTGTCAGAGATAAAATTTGTATACAGATAGCTCTGATGTTTTAATGTGCTAAGAAGAATAAAAATGGTACAGATAAAATGTTATGTGAATTCAGAAGAGGAATAGATTAGGAGGATGTGGCATTTAAACTGAACCTTAAAATATGGGTAGACTTGAGATCTGCAGAGATAGGAAAGAACAAATTAAACATCACTGTTATCAAACATCTACTCGTTGGACCAGCAATAATTCATCTTTTAGCACTCTTAGAGTTAAGGTAACCTACTTCTAGTTTGGCTAGGACTTTCATGGTTTTAGCACTAAAAGTCTCATGGTCCAGGAATCCCTCACGGGCCCGGACAAACCAGACTGGTTGGTCAGCTACTTAGAGTGGTAATTTTCTTAAAGTAAAAGAGAGAGGGGGCGGGGCGGGGGGGGGCATAGAAGGAGGGAGGGTGGGCGACAGACAGACAGAAGTGTCAGTTAATTTCTTGATACAGTACTTTGGCATTTTAATTATTTAGATTTGATCTTAGCAATATTGTTACATTTGCCTATAATTACAGCAGTTAAGCTATACTGTATTTAACTTAGAATTCCTTGCTATGTATAACTCATACTGTGCTAACAGATGTACCTTCTATCCATAGAAGAGAAAGATACCAATTCTGCACTTCTCCTAGCAACAGGTTAAGAAAGGAAGACAGCTCAATGTCTTCTCCAGATTTTTCAAAGTGGAGTAAAGACAGAATTCTCCCATCCCTCTATTAATCACGGGGCTATGAGGTACCCTAGATCTTCAGTAAAGAGGAATAAATCCAACATACAAAGAGAGAGAGAGAGAGAGAGAGAGAGAGAGAGAGAGAGAGAGAGGGGAGAGACAGCTTTATGCCATTTATATGGGCAAATGATTCTACTTTATTTTCTGCTTAAACAGACAAACAAAAAAGTTGATTGAGGTTTCATGACTTGGTATCAAAAACATATATTGCAAATTATCCTCACTCTCACAAAATAGTCAATTTTTAAAACTATTTATCATCATTCATACAATCACCATAATTTTAATTTCTTAGCTTTATCAATAGCATTTTTTTTCAGCTATAATTTAAATGCAGCTTTTGTCAATGTTCACTACAACACAACCAGGTTAAATTCACTTGGGGAGTAACCAGAAGTTCTTTTTGTTTCAATACCTGAGTCTGTTCCTGGTGATTCTATATTTTATGATTAATCACATTTTAATTTCCCAAGTTTAAATAACATAAAACTTTAGTGCTATAGCATTGATGACATTGGCCAATTTCACAAAATTTAAATAGTTTCAATAAGATAAACATTCTGACTTTATATATTCCTATATTCCTATAGCCATGGTATAAACCTAAGTCCTATCAACTATCATAATGTGATATGAAGACAAGATCGATTTTTAGATAATACTTAGAATTCTAGTACACAGAAAATTGAATTAAGCATGAGAAATATCTATCTTCATTAATATATAGATCTGTGTGCTTGTAATAATACTAAGAGTGAGTGAATGAATGAGTAAATGAATGCATAAATGAACAAACATCTATTGTACAATAACAAAAGAAATTGTGCTTTACATATCAAACTAGAAGGTGGAGATAGAAACAGATATGGACTTAAAAATATTTTCTGTATATTTAAATCAAGTAACAAATGATGTAACTCTCTACTTCTGAAGTCATTATGAAAAGCATAACAAAATAAGTTGTTGAAAAAGTCAATCAACAATGATACTTGTAGCATCCTACTTAGCCTACTTATTAATAATGCCTAATTCAATCTCAGCATTAATATTAAATCAACTATGTAAAATAACTAATCATTTTAATTATAAATATAATAGTCTCAGAACAAAATGAGTTGAAAAAATTTACAATATTGACTGAAATCACTCACTCTGATAATGTATTCTGTTCTATTTTTGGTTTGCAAAGCTAGCACATAGAGCAGTGGTAGAAGAAATTAAATCTATTCTGCCCGGCTAACAATGTGGAAAAAAAGTAAGCTTTCAGAAAAGCAAAGAATTTCTCCACTGGAGAATAAATCCATATTTGCAGAAGCAGTTACTGCTTGGCTGTTTACTCTCCTGAAGTCCTGTTGCATCTGTTGTAATGTCAGAGAATTCTCAATCACTCAAAGAACTCAACCAATCAGTATACTTTCTCCTACCTTCTTCCTTCTTCAAAGTCAGTCTGCAGATTCTGTTGCTTCTTTATTAACATGTTTGTATCTATCCATCTTATTCAATTTTTAATGACACAGATTAAATTCCTTGAGACCAAGCTTCTGTAAAAGCCTCAGCTTTTAATTGGCATAGTTAGCATTATCGGGAAAAGCATTTCTCTTTCTATGTCTTTAATTATGCAATTACCCTTGCCTGCAAGAGTCTTCCTCTCTCCTATTTCTTTCATCTGTAATAGCCCAGGAGATACTAGCGCCATTCCTCCTGCTCCATAATCGCTTCCTCCTCTTAACTTCCCTTATGGCACTTGTCAACAATGATCACTCTTTCCACTAAATGGCCTGTGGCACTCATGACAAAACTGCTCATTTGATGATAACGCAATTTAAATAGCATATTTAACATATTACTAACATATTACCTGAAACGAAGTAGCCAAGATGAAAAATCTTGGCTTTCCTTCATTTCTTTATTTTCTATCTTAATTTATGCCACAATTTACTTAATTCATCATCTTAGGTTTATATGCTATTCCCTCTTCTTGAAGAGAGGGTCATTCATATTAAATACTTACTTGCACTTATAGAGTATACTCACAAACATGCTCCATAAATGTAAGACAAAAAAGATTATATTTGCTGAATACTCAAAGAAAGTATAAAAGGTGTTTATATAAATTAAGTTTAAAAAATAGTTTAATAGTCAAAAAAGAGAAACAATGCAATTTTTTTAATCTTTTTTCCCAATCTTTTGATTAACAATATAGAGAAAAGGGATAAAATTAAAATATTTACTACCTTGAAAGGACCACTTAATTTATCATTTCAAAGAAGCTACTGGAGTAGTAGAAAATCTCCAACTTGTTCTAGAGAATCGAGCCAACAAAATGTTAAAGTCCATTAAGATTTGGGAAGATACCTGTCTGGACTTAAAACCTGCAAATGTGTACAACTTTCTCTGTTCTTTCTTTTTTCTTCAAGGGGATAAATAGGCAAACTAATTTGATTTTTCCACATTTGCAAATTTTATAATGGATGGAAATCCTGCGGGAGCTAACAACAGATGGATGATTGTGTTATTCTAATTTCAGCTACCTTAGGGTTTAGCAAGCTGTCATTTTTAAAAAGACAATCAATTTCTCATTTCAAGATATATGAAAAAACATTGACTATCTATCCAGCACTTGCTTTGAAACATCTTTTATAACAAAACACGTTTTTTGCTTATTTAAATAAACCATTGTTTCATCAGCCAAAAAATAAATGATAAAGGATGAGGACATCTAAAGCCATGGGAAGAAAACAATACTATCAACAATCTTACTGTATCATAATAATAAAAATTGAACAATCAACAGGAAGCCACTTTGTCTTTGGCTGTACTCTAAAATTCCAAGGCATAGTGTTCAACTGGAGCCTTTAAATAATTTATATTCACATTTAGGGTTTATCTGCCTAGATACTACATTGAAAAAAGACAGCATGTGAGATCTTCTTCAGCACATTTAGAAGTATAACAGAGGACAGAAAGTATGTGCACACTAAGCAATTAGGTTGTTGAGTATTTGATACAGCATAATGTTAATTTTAGATTATCTGCAGAAAATACAATCCAATAGAACAATGTACCAAGGAGAGTTGCAGAAACTGGAGATTATTATGCTGCAGATTGGAGAGATACCCATCATGGCCATGCAAATCTCCATGATTACCACTTCTTACTGATTCTCTCTCTTATTCATAGACTTGATCACTAATCTCTGTATATTTTTCACATACATTTTCAGGTTCATTCATAAAGTTATAATTTTCTTCACAAATGATTTTCTTCAAAATTATCTTCACGATTTCTGTTTTCTTTCCTCTTTACCTCACTTTCTTGATTTTAAGTGTAATGATATGCCTATTTCAGAGAGTAGTTACAGGGTTAAATGACATAATGTACATCAAGTATCTCAGTACACTTTTAACTCACAAGAAGTGCTCAACAGATGTCAATTCCTTTTGCCTGTCTTAATTTCTGTTTAACGCTGCCTTGTATTTCCCTCTCATTTCTTTGTTTTTGCTTTCTTATGTTCTCTTTTATCTCCAAATCTACATTAGATATTGCTTTGTGTAAATAATTAGGTATATGTTCATATATGTATATGTAAATATATTTAGAATTGTTATACATATATATTTGTGTAAATATAGATGCTAATATAACAGTATACATATTTAATTCAATAAAAAGATATCAAATGCTATATTAAAGATACAAAGGAGTTTGAGACTTAATGGAATAATTTAAACTAGTCATATACAATATAATGAATATCAAAATAGTAAAGCGAATGCATTAGGAGCACAGATGAGAGACTTCTGCTTAAGAGTAAGAGGGAAGGTGACATTCTAGCTGTTCTCAGTTGAGTTGGACATTATAACATGAGTGTCATGAGGGAGAGAAAAGTTTACCAAAAAGAACAGGAGTAGCAAAGGTTCAGTGACATGAATGCATGGAATGTGTCTGGGCAGTGGTGGGTTATAGGGCTAAAAAGACAGGCTGGGTTAGACAGGAAGTGTGTGTGTGTGTGTGTGTGTGTGTGTAAACTTTTATGGAAATATGACATATAGTGTCTAACTTGAATAAATAACACATACTTGAATGGTAGTTCCTTTAGCAGAGAACTCATGTCCCCCTTATGAGGAAGAAATGCAATATTACTTGATGATCTATTATCATGAGTCTATGCTACCTCTGCTTTCTTCACCATCTCTTTGCTTACCAACCCCCAAGTACTGGATATTCACCTTTGGCAAATTTCAGTTCTGCACTCTACTTCATTTTTTACACAGTTACTAAAATAATCTCCCTAAAATACAGATTAATAAAGTAAAAGGTCTGCTCAAAAATCTTAAATGATTTACCCTATTGCCTATTTAAAATAAGATAAACTGACTGATACAGTACATAAAGCCTCCTTCTTTCATTCTTTTATCAATTGTTTCTTTTATTTGTCTGATATACAATGAAACTGTTATTCTAGGTGGAGAGGATACATATAATAAGTATTGGAGTTAATGTCACATAAAAATTAGGCATTAAGTCAGAACATGAGGAAGACATAAAGAGATGCAAATTGGCTTTATATATTAAGCTGATGATTTACTCCTTTGTATTTCCACCCCACACTTTTCCTCTAAATTCCAGATTCAAATATCCAGCATGTACAAAGCATGCTTAATTAAATGTGTAACAAGTATTTAAAACATAACATAAAAGCAAGCATCTAAAGCTCCTTTCTCAAACCTATTTCTCTCCCATTCTTCTCTACCTCAGTGTATGATAATTCCATCCTTCCAGTGGCTCAGATCAGTAACAGAGTCTACTTTGACTCAATCCTTTCTCTCACATCTATATTCAATCTGTTACCCAGTTCCATTGGCCCTGTCTTCAGCATATACTCAGAATCCAAAAACTTCTCAACATCTCCACTGACATCTTCATTAGAGCCATTACCATTTTTCATTTGGATCTTTTCAATAGCTTCCTCACTGGTCTCCCTGCTTTAGCTTTGTCCTCCTTCAGTCTTTTCTCAACACTGCAGCCATAGTAATCTTTTAAAAATGTAAATCGGAGAATTTTCAAGACTCTGCAATGACTTTCAAAATTCTTTCCTCTTTGATTTCCACACCAACAATTCTTCCTCTTTCTTTTCAGCTAAACTAGTCTCCATCTTTGCACTTGCTGAAATCCCACCCCCGCTCCGAAAATATCCATATATCTTGCTCTCACTTCTGCTGCTCTGACCACTATTGAATATTGCAATCCTCAGCCCCAACTGGCACTCTCTAGCTCCGCTGCTGTCTGCGCATTTCTTATTTACCAACACACCATTTGAAATACTGAATCTTTTACTTGTTTATTGTCTGTCTTCCCACCACAGGTAAATTCTATGAAGACAAGATTTTTTTGTTTTTGTTTTTGTTCAGTGCTGTGTCTGAATGCTTAGAAAAGTTATATTACATAGTAGAGGACAATATCTATTTGATGAATAAATGAATGTCTGCACGATGGGGGAAGGGGGGAATTTGGCAATGCTGCTAATAGTTTAGTGTTCTTGAAAAAGAAATATGAGATATGGAGAAAAAGGAAAGATACTAGAGAAGAAGCAAGGGGAAAACTAATTTAAGGACTTCGGTAAGAAGCTTAGATATTATGCAGTGGTCAATCATGAGCTTTTAAGGGGTAGAGGAATGAGTAGGCCAGATTTGTTCTTCAAAGGTCACTCTGAAAGCAGCATAAAGCATACCTTTGAAAAGAAATCAGACTCTAATTAGAGACCCCAGGTGAAGAGGCTGTTGAAATACCCTTGGCAAGAAATAATGGTGGCCTGAACTAACATAAAGGAGAGTAGAAATCAATATAAATACATAAATTTGAGATATCTTTAGAACACAGAATTAACATGGTTTGGGAATTGAGAGGAAAATGTGGACTTATTGAGTGGATCGTTTCTTTGCTTCTGGCTTAGAAGGACAGTAGATGATTGTACTACCAACCAAAATATATAAGGTAGTTAGGAGGATGGATATCAATAAGGTATGATGAGGTAAAGTCTCTGTTGGACATTTAGAGTTTGAGAGTTTCTGTAGCACATCAGGGTGATGTTTACTTTTTAAGCAGATGGAAATATGAAATTAAAACTTATAGATCTCTGAGTAGAAGATGTAAATTCAGAAGTCATCAATATATGGGGTACATAAAATAGTATAAGCAGATGAAGATCACGAGGGGATAGTGGATAAAATAGAAGTGTGGAAGACATTAGAAGATCTTAAGGATAAACAACTTTTAGTGAGTAGAGAGAAAAAAAAGAACTCAAAAAAGAGAAAGTTACAAGAAAATCCAGACATTTGCATAGAAGATATTATATCTTGAATATATATGGTACCAAGTGAGAGATTTCTAAGGATAAGAAACTTTGTGCATATTTGTAATCTAATTACACACCTCAATAAAATATTATCTATTTGCACATTAAATTCTTTTCAAAATTCAAAATGTTTAAAATGTACCTGCATATTCCACTGAGGGGAAGTAGCATTCTGAAGGGCTTTCGGAGAGATGAAGCACAAATTTTTCAAGTAATTCTACTAAAGCTGTAATAAACATGAGAATAATTAGAATATTAAAGGTCAAGAATAATACGTGACAATGCATCTCTAAATCACAGACTAGTGGATTAAAGTCATCCAAACTTCTTGAGTTACACTCTTATTGAGGTCCAATTCAAAACACATACCATTTTAATATTCCTAACAATGTTTCTGATATAAATTAAATTTTAATAGCTTCACTAAGAACCTATGAATGTAAAACAGAATGGAAAAGAATCATCTGTTATCTTTAAATCCTCTAAGGATTACTTCGGAATTTGCCAAATGATTTTAATACAGAAAGAAAATTATCACTAATTAGACTATAATATCTTATCATAATTATTCACACATTTGGAAAAAATTATGTAAACTCCAAGACCAAGATCAATGCATAGCTCACGTGCCTTTCAAAACTAGTATACACTATGTGTTGTACATACTTTGCAATTGATGGTATCTGTTCAAGGCAACTGATCAAAAGTAAGTCAGAGGTTGAGAAGGATGGATGAATAAGTAGGCAGAGCATAGAATTTTTAGGGCACTAAAGTTCTTCGATTCACTGAAAATTCCATTATACATAATTCAAGGCAATTAATTCATGTCATGAAATACTTCTTAACTTTAAAAACAAATTAACTCCAGGATATTATTATCCAGAAAGTAAACTATAGAATATTATTTTGTCTTAAGTAGATATTAAATGGCAGACCATAAAGGATTTTAAATTATGAGCCTTTTCTTTTGGATTATATTTATTCCCTGGGGTGGGACTATGACATAGACTATAAAACCAAAATTAATAATATTTATGTACTAAAAAAGAGGACATTGTTTTTCTGCTGAGGAAAAACTAAAGGCAGATTGTTCAGGGATACTTGGGTATTGATAATCCTTTCTCCCTTGGAACTGCCATCACCACAATAGCTGGTTCCTAAACTAGGACAGCTCAATGTTTGTAAACATGTAAAACTCTTGGATTCACCCTTATACACTGATGGTGGGAATGTAAATTGGTACAATCATTCTGGAAAACAGTATGGAGAGTCTTCAAAAAATTAAGAATAGAATTATCATATGACCTGGCAATCTCTCTTCTGGGTATCTATACCCAAAATTTGAAAACATCCGTAAAGATATATGTACTCCTATGTTCACAGCAGCATTATTCATAGTGACCAAGACATGGAAATAACCGAAGTGTCCTTCACTAGAAGATTGGATAAAGAAGATGTGGTACATATATACAATGGAATATTACTCAGCCATAAAAAAAGGATGAAATTCCGCCTTTTGCGACAACATGGATGGATCTTGAAATAATCATGCCAAGCGAAATAAGTCAGACAGAAAAAGCTGAGAACCATATGATTTCACTTATATGTGGGATATAAAACTGAAAGCAACAAACAAATATGACAAACAAACAGAGACTCATGGACACAGACAACAGTTTAGTGGTTACTAGAGGAAGGTAGAGAAAGGGAAGAAGTAGGTAAGGGTAAAGGTGATCAAGTATACGGTGACAGAAGGAAATTTAACTTTGGATAGTGGATATGCAATTGCAATATACATATGACATAGTATTAGACTGTACATTTGAAATCTATCTGATTTTATTATCTAATGCCACCCTAACAAATTTAATAAAAGTTTTTTTTAAAATCTTTTATCACTGCTAGCCTATCATCAGATCACAAGAAAATTACATTAAGAATTAATTTTTTTTCCCCCAAACAATTCATCCATCATGTAACCATTGGATGTCTGTTCCTTGAAAACTTGCTTATTCAATAACTTATCATGGTTTTCCCTTCTCTCTATCCCCATGAAGTTAGAACTCTACTAATGGGTTTTAAACACTTCACAATATTACAGCATCCAACCATACCTAATTTTCATATAAAATATTATAAGCACGGTTGATTTTTCTCCATGTTCTAAAGTAGTCTGTGGTCATTCTTTCTTCTGTACTTAAAAATATATATATATCGTAAGATTATAGATTCACGGGAAGTTGCAAAGAATACAGAGGCAGACAAGTTCCTTTATCCCTTCCTTTTAGGGTAAATTTGTTGGTGAATAATCCTTCATCTGAGAATGTCTTGATTTTCTCACTACTCTTGAAGACTATTTTCAATACATACAAAATTCAGTTTGCAGTTCTTTGCTTTTAGCACTTGAATAATATCATGCCACTTCCTCTGTGCTCTGTCTTTTCTGGTGAGAAGTCCTCTGTCATTTGAATTGAATATCCCTTGTAAGTAAGGTGTTGTTTCTCTTTCTCTCCTTTCAAGATTTTTTAGTTTGTCTTTAGTTCTCAGAAGTTTGATTATATTGTATCTTGGTGTGGATGTCTTTGGATTTATCCTCTTTGGAATATCGAATCCACAGTTTAGGTCTTTTGCCAAACTGAAACGTTTTCAACCATCATTTCTTCAAATTTGTTGTCCTGACCTCTGTCTAGGATGTCAATTACACAAATGTTGTATCTCTTGTTATGGTTCCATTGGTCTCTGGGGCTCTGTTAATTTTCAGTCTATTTCCTCTCTGCTGATATCTTTAAGTTCTCTGATTCTGCCCTGTCCTCTCCATTTTATTGTTGAACCCATACATTAAGCTTTTGATTGTCATGGTATTTTTCAGTTTTAAAATTTCATATTGGGTTTTCTTTACTATTTCTTTGCTGACACTATTTTAAAATGTGTTTCATATGTGAGACAAATACATGTATGGAGAGAAAGGAGAGATTATGGCCTTGTTACCAGTAGATGTTTGTGGAAGTTCTAACTCTCTACCTAGGTCTCCTCTGATACCATCTGAGAAGGCAGGAATGCCTCATTACTGCCAGGTGAAGATGGATGTCCAGGGTGTACCCAAGGTCTTCCTGGCAGAATTTTCTGTGGTGTTTATCTGAATTAAAGCTGTCACCTTCTATAAGTTTTCTGTCTTGGTAGTCTAACCTTTTCGTGGTCTCTTGGCAGAGAGAGAAAGCTTTTATCTCCCCGCCCCACTATTTCTTCTTCATCTGTTGGCATTCTTAATCACTCGGTCTAGGCTATATGAGACAAAAAGAAAACCCAGTTGTTCCTTGGGTCCTAAGGTTCCTAGCCAATCTGCCCCTTCTTCTCTCCATCTTCCAGAGACATCCTATGTTTTTGTTTTAATATGTGATGTCCAGATATTTTAGCTTTGCATAGTAGGAGGGATAAGAGAAAGAACATCTATTCCATCTTTCAAGAGTAGAAATCACCATGTACTTTTTTCATGATAATTATTTAGGCTCGTTAAAAGCTGAACGTAAGTTTCATCACATAAAATAGACTGCCACTCACAAAATTCTCCTTTTTTTAATTCTTAACCTCTTTGAAACAATCTTATATTATTTACCATGTAACTGGTATTGAGTTTTGGAGAATTATCTGATTATGTCAAGTACATTTGCTTTACAGCCACAAATAGACAGAAGATGGGCCAATTTAGTGTCCATTGAAATGCAGCAACCGTAAGAGTATTATCTGGGTATACTGAAATTGCTGAAGCAAAGAAGAAGAATTTAGAAGGCGGCAGAATTATCAGGAATTGTGTTGAATTCCTCTTTCCCCTGGCTGCTATGCCAAGAAGAAGAGCTATGAAAAAAGTACTTTTAGTAACAGATTCACATGATGGGCAGGTGTCACTCGGAGAATGTTGCTGAGGATAGACCAATAATGGTATATGATAGCAATCACAAGAGTAAAGTGAATGGGAGAACAAAGGAATCTGCTTCTGCCTGTTTACCACCAGCCTCTAGGGATCCTTCTTTCAGAACTCAGGCTTTTGTTTTCATCATCATAGCCCCTCTTATATTTTCTTTCATGAGTCTTAATGTCTTTGTGTGTGCTTATAACAAACAATCTACACTTTGGCTATATGACTCCTGTTTTTTAAGTGATTTATTAGTGCTTTGATATTATCAGATAATTTATATTACTAAAGGTTTTGGTTTCCTTACTATATATTTGATATGAAATGTGATTATCATCACTGGCTAGGGTTCCAGGGAGTCAACTGAGATAAGAGAAACATTATAAAGAATCGAATATACAGGATCAAATAAATAGACTTTAAAATTACATTGTAGAAGTATGTTTACTGATGAGGAAAAATCTACACAATATTGCAGTGAGTGAAAAGATAAAAGAAAATAGTATAGTAGGTCTTAACTCTTTTGGGCTAAAAATAAAAACCGTGATAATTTCTAAAGGATAAAATTATACATTAATTTCAGTTTCTTCATTTTGCTTTACTTATAATTTCTGATTTTCCTAAAATGATCAAGTATTAGACAATAATAGTCCAGTTGCTGAGTAGTTAATACTTAAAGTAGTAGTGGAAGATATGGCTGAGAAAGAACAGATATAAGACATATTTAGGAATAATCTCTGTAAGCACGGGTAACCTGGAGGATGGGAATCAGAAGATAAAAGGGAGAAGTCAAAGAGAACTAAATTGTTCCTTTCAATGACTGGGTACATGCTAGTTATAACAATAAGAAAAAGAGAATGCAAGAGGAAAACTATACCTTATTTGATATTCTCCATGGTATTTCACATTCAGATAAAATCTAAAATTTGGGAATAGCATTGAAATTTAAACAAATGGCAGGTCAAAAGAGAAAACTGGATTAAACACTCAGAGCAAAATAAAAGGAAACATAAATATAGCCAAAAGTAAATTAGAAATAACAAAATACACTTTTTTTTTTAAGAATGCTCTTGGTTCACGTCATTCTGTTGTCTTAATTCTAAGGAACAACATAATGTGCTTTGTTAGAACTCAAATTTTTCCCCTAACAGTATTCTCCACTGAAAGAAACCAGAATCTCTTAGACTCTGTGTTTAAGAGCAAAATTAGTCTGGATAATTTCATTGTAATGAAATTACAGGATTCTTTCACAGGTAAATATATATTTAAAAAAAGTTTAAAAGGTCATAGAGGCCAGCTTAAAGAAAAATACTCTTCTTAGGGTCCAAATTGTGATAATTTGAGTATCTGAAGGATATTATTACTCAAAATGTATTAAAGTTAAAAAGTATACCCTAGTTTCCAATATTGTCTATCAGACATGTACATGCTATCTGGTGACCAACACAAATTATATGAATCCTACATCAGAATTCTGGTTATAAACTATATTATCAATATTAGTTAACAAAAATAGGAAGGGTATACTTAGAATATATTTTAAATTATACATTTATCAGGTCTCAAATAAAAGACTGAGAAATACTGGTTAGAAGACAAAGTAATAAATATAGTGGTTTCTTTTTACAGAGAGATGAGTATAGAAAGACAGATATAAAAAAGTTAGGAAATATTAAACATGCAATTAATTATGGAATCTACTGTTTAGAATGGACAGACATCAAGAGCCCAGGTTAATAGATTCAGGAGAAACTAAAAGTCAGTCAGACCTACAGAGATCTTTCTGATAGCAAGGAAAAAACAAAAACAAAAACAAAAACGCAGAACTGTAGAACTATCTGCATTTTAATGAATTAAAAAAAGTAGCCCATGAACACATCTGAAATTCAACCTAATGGAGTAGAGTGTCTATGTTCTCTCCCAGTGCTGAATGAAGTGAACACATGAAAATGAGAGAAATTAATTAGTGGTTCGGCAAACATGTCCTAGCTATTTCTATCTTAGAAAAAAGATCTGGGGTATGGTTTTGTTGAAGGGGAGACACATGCAGATCAAAATAAGGTCATAAGAAGAAAGAATTTGAACAATGTTCTATTAACTTGAGCCTGTGAGCTCTGGGTCATATAATCTATTGCTTCTCCCAGTGATTCATTACTAGATAGAAATCAAGAGGTCAGGTTAGTAGATTCAAGAGAAACTAGAGGTCAATCAGAGTCTCGCTTAAAGAAAGACTCTTAGAGTCTTGCTTCCTCCAGGGACTCCTTACAAGTGAGTACAGGAATATTATGTAACTGTACATCACGTTGTCTCACCTGTTCTTATAAACCGAAAGCCTAGAAGAAAAACTCTGGAAATACTGGAAGCCCAAGTTTCAGAAAGCCGGAAATTTTCTCTGCTGGAAACTGCTTAGATGGCCTGGATTTAAATCATTTTGAGACTACTGATGGATAGTTATCTCCTCTTTATCATTAGCACAAAGGACGGCAGCTGCCCACAAGGGGAGCAAAATGAGTCAACAAGTAGGTTCCTTATAAGTTCTTATTAATTGAGTTTCCTTTTGTCTACCTCCTTTTGGATTCAGACTATATAATTTATAGAAACATTATAACTAATTCATTCACTCATTATTATATGAAAACTATTAATGAATGTACATGGTGTTTACTATTCATTGCAAAGCCATATACAGAGATTTTAAGGAGAAACTGCAGAATAAGTGATGATAATTCAAAAATCTTAGGTTCTTGGTGGCTGTAGATTGCTTATACTTATAGCCTGAGTTGAACCACATTACAGAGCCATATTGTACATGTGTATGTACATACACTAAATATATAAATAAGCATGCCTGCCTCACAAAAACACAACTTTGTTTAATATTTATGTATTGAGCTTACCCACAAAATTAGTTCACCTTAGTTTACAGACAGGAAATAAGTGTTATAAGATATGAGCGATATTAAAAATTTTATCATAATTTACATAAACCAGTACGTATAATGCTGTGTTTATTTAATAAATATTACTTGCCTCTCATGAGTAAAACATTAGGCACTAAAGAGGAGGTGCAAAGAGGCAGTATAGCAAAGTAATACAGAGCATGAGTTTTGGTGTCGAGTTGACTGGGTTCATTTCTTGACTCGGCCCCTGTGAACTGGGCTAATTATCTAAAATTTCCAGGCCTTAGTTTCCTTATCCATAAAATATAGAAGAGCTTATAAAATTGCTGTAAGAGTAACACAGTTTGATGTAAACAACTAGACCATGCTGGGCAGAGGTCTAGATCTAGGATGGAAAGTAGCTGGCAGTCTAACAGTGGATGCTGTACTAGGATAATGAATAACTGAGGTCAACATGTGTGGGAAGTACCCCAAAATTCCAAATGGAACACAGTTTTAATAGTAAAGTTCTACTTCTTTGTCCTGTTTTACAGTAACAGATAATTGTAGAACAGGTGATTATTTATTTATTTATTTTCTGTCTCATGGCTATCCCTGTTGAGAGGAAATTCAGAAACTACATAGATACTTATTGTGTTTAAACTAAACATTCTACCAAACTGCTTCTTTCTCAACCTGTTCTATATCTTTTGGTATGTGCAAAATTCACTGACAGTCTATTTTAAATACTCTCTATTATAAATACTCTCTATTATATTTATCATGTAACCAATGATAAATATATATGCATGGTAGATATTTCATAAATATTTTAGGGTAGAAGTTAACTGCTCATTTTACACTAAAATTTGAAAATAATGTTTGATTTCTTATCTATAGATATGTTATTCTCTAAAATATAACTACAACAACTTATAACATATAAATCTTATTATTTCCCACTTTTAATTACATAAATAATGATACACGTAAGAAAACCAAAAAGTATGGCTGATAAAATAAGACAGTTACTGTCAAATTATAGCTTTCAAGAAATCTAGCTTATATTGACATTAGAACTTTTGTCTTAGACCTCCTCTACTCAAAATAATGTTAATTAAAAAGTGATGATCTTAGGATATGAATGTACATTTAAATATCTGAATATAAAACAACTTGTTTCCTAATTTACAAAATACAGCCATTCCCTCAAAACAAAATATCCTTAGGAGTCACTAAATTTACTTGACTGGATATGACAGAATTTCAAGTTATCTGTCAATAAAAAAATCAATAAATTTTCCATAAATATAGCAGTATGGTATATTCAGATGAAAGGTGGCGAAACCAAGGCAAATTGTTACCTGGGAAAATCAGTGTTTCGGTTTTGCTTACCAAGACCTCTTAGTTATTAAAAAAAAAAAAAAGGCTTGGTAGTTTCGCAGATTTTAATTTTTGTTCTCCAGAATCACAAATTTCTCAAGAGTCGATGGACTTCTGGAATTAGTATTATGTATTCTAGACATGCTGGTAATCCTCAGGAAACAAAGCCTCTATTAATATAATTTTCATACAAAAAACCCACAAAAATTGAACAATGCACTCACCACCTCCACTGATTGTATCAGGCTTGGTCTTCATCATTTTGCAAAATTGTCTGCGGCAGTTTTCTATCCACTCGGTTTGTTTATCAGACATCTTGAAGTGTAATAAAAGTTCTTCAAGATCATCATCTAATAAAAATGATAGCATGTATTATCATAAGACATACTAGATACACTAAAAAATAAGTATTAATGTTAAGCATGTAAAGTTATAAATTCTGAAAAAAATACAGTACATGGTTTTCAAAGAAAAACAGACAGCTTTCTTCAATTACATCTTATACCATTATTTGCTATTTATCACATTTATTAAAAGCTCTTAAAATGGATTGATTTACAACCATGATTCTTTACTATTATTTTTTTATACACCATGACTCATTACTAAGTATTTAATTTTGTAAACAGCCTGGGCTTTAAGATTTTGCTAGACTATGTGAACATTTTACTCGTTCTTCATGTACATTCAGATATAATTTTATTAATTGTTTTAAAAGCAAAAAGAAAGCAATATATGTAGAAAATCTCTAAACAATCATTTTTTTCCTTTTCTTAGAACATTATACTGAAATTAATGATTGGCGGTGAAAGAGTATGACTAACATAACTTTTCTTTCTAAGCAATTTCATAAATACATGGCAGCTATTATCTAATTTTATTTTTCCATTTTAATTTCAATTGTATTCCCATGAGACTTTTCAACCTTCCATTTTACTTTATTCCCATGAGATTTTGTATTAGGAAACATCTATAAATAATATATTAAATCAGGATTTGCATATCATTAAAAACAGATATACACGTATACATATAGACATACATATGCTATCTCATACATACGTAAAAATTCAAGAGTGAGAAAAGCAAAGATGTTCTCTTATTTTCTAGAAGAGAAGAGCATAGAGGGCATAGGTAGTAATATGAATTCACATTTCTATCACTTTCCTGGAAGGAGATTTTGTGAAGAAAAAGGGAAAAATCACCTTTTAAAAATATAGGGTCAAAGGCCTGATTGCTTCTGCCCAAAGATGTGGTTTGGGAACATTAATACTATAAAATACACTCACTTAAGCTATACTTTGGGCTAATGAATCTCACCAGAAAAATAGCAGTTTTCAACTTGAGGGTTAATAAAGGGTTTCAACCAACTCTACTTTTTTCTTAAAATAATTATAATAAAGAAAACAAGTCCTTATTCTTACACATTTTAAAAATTAACCTTTCTACCATACAGAACTATTTTGATTTTAATTTACTATCCAATCCTTGTAAAATTACATTCAATAAGTAGGTATAAAGGTCCTCTTATTTGGCCACAGTAATCAAAACAGTGAAGGTCATTTGCCCATGAAACTTACATGCCATGAAGTATATAAAAAAAAAGTGAGTGTATATATGTGTATATATGTGTATACATACATACAGATATAGATTACAAAAGTGTCATCAAGATACACATATCTTTCCTATAATCTAAATTGGTTTTATTTAGCCCTAAAAAGCAGCTATGTATCCTCAAGGTTATAATATATAAAATTATATGATTAAATTATAAATCACAATTTATGTAATTATTTCCCTATATGACATTTAGGTCACCAAAAAAAGACTTCTCATATTAAAGCTCTTTTGCACAAACACATAAGTATACAAATAAATATACCAAACATATGCATACTCACACAAATATATACATAAACCAGAAAGAATTGTTTCCTTGAAAAAATGTGTAATTCTGATATTTAGTACTAATGTTATATATTCTCTTTGCATATCAAAATCAGAATGATCTAACATTTCATAAATAGCTTCAATCAGAAGAAATAGCTATAGATAAACTAAGCTGATTAAATCAAAGGAAAAATGATTCTTCTTGATAAAAACTCTCAAATCTATTCATCTAAACTCAAGAATATCAAAGCTGAAAATTTTGTTGAAAATTATGAAAATTTTTAATAGCAAAGTTTTAATGTTGAATGTATCTTGATATGAATTAGGTAGAAGACTTAAAATGGAATTTGTGTAGTTTCCATTTAGAACATCTGCATTCCTTATTGCCCAGAACCAACTTTCTAGAGCCTAGTAAGAATCAACATTGGCACAAGATTGCAAAGACAAATGCGGTTGCTTATTTTTCACCTTTATTTCCTTCTTTATGTCATCTTTTCTACCCATGTGTAACTTTGTCTTTTATAACCACTACTACCTCCTTCAAACAGAGGATGTCCATATAGCTCTTCCATAAATTACCTATTTTAAAATTCTATGTTATCCCCTCTTCCTGGTCTACACTTTCGTCTTGTTCTCTTCTCTCCTTTCACATTTGCTATTCTGTTTTGTTTTTTCATCACCTCATTTTAAGGAAAAGAGCATGAGGCACTATGATTGTAAACACCAGTAATGCAGCAGGTGTGGTATACATCTGTATCTACCAATCGGTGGAAGGGCTGAAGGGCCCAGTTTAGATACCTGGAAACTGGATTTGAGGCAACAGAGAACTGTTGAGCAGAAGACCATGACTACAAGACTCCTAGAGAGACAACTTTGTTTTCTTTGTATATTTTTGGTTACAGTATCCCTCAACCATCAGTGTGAGTATGAGCTTTTCACTTTGCATTCCTCACAGTTAAAAATATGTAGTAATTTGATGTAATGTTAATTAAAAAACATGTATATCTGCGATATCATTGTGTTTGAGGGGAACAAAAATTCCTTCATGTCCTCCTACAAATTTGAGGTCAACTGAAAAGGAGACAGGAGTAGATAAATGGAGTTCAAAATATCAGTATGAGTACTGAAACTAAATCAGACACCGTTACTTGGATCTGCTGCCATATGGATTTATAAATGTTTCTCCTGATCTAAACAACCTACTCAATTGCAGACAATGACCAACAACCTAAGGCCTTTCTTGACTTCTCATTATTAGAAAAAGTATGAATATGACCTAAAGATAGGCTAACTTGGAAGTAGAGCCTACAACTAGGCTATTCCAAGATTTTCCATTTCTTCTCCCAAATTCACCTACCAAACATTATTCTTACCTAATTTTGTGTAGAATAAGTGTGAATGTCCAGAGAAGGGCCAATGGTGTTTCTTCAGCAAAGGCCCTTGTACATGGAAAATGGAATCATAGAAATGGCAGCATAGGAATATGATAACTTTAATGACTATGTGAGTAGAATATGAAGGATACATAGAATTTGATGTGTACCAAAATTTCTATGTTTATAATCACACAAAAAACAAAACAGAATATGTGCATGTATAAAATGATTCACTTCTATGAACTCTAATCTACATTATAATAAAGTGTTTTAAAGTATAAATTTTTCAGATCCTCATTAATCAGATTCTTAATGCTTTCTGGGTACAATCCAGTCTCCTGTAATAAAATGAATATTCACTTCTTAGGGACAAATAAACAATATATATATTTCACCAGGAATAACCAAGATTGATAGTCTATATATTGACTGAATAATCCCTTTCTTAACTCACACTTTATTTTTTATAACCATTTTCACATACATTTAACCACAGAATATTATTTTTAGAGACAGTATAGTATAATCAATTAGGTTTCAGTATATCAATTATATATCTAGCTATGAAGTCATCATGGAAAACTACAATTTTGTTTTCTCAAGAAAGATTTGGTCAGTCTAGGGAGTAAGATTGAGAAGGGTATGCCCTTCCTCTCTGTTCCTTCATACCATTATGATTTATAGAGAGCTATGAAAAATTGGAAGATAAATAAAAAATCTATTTTAAATTCATTTCCTTACTACCGCTGAAAGAATTAAAAAAAAAATTAAAAAAGGAAACATCAACCTTTGTGTTTACAAAATTCACCAATCACAGCTGGGAATGTTTCATATCTAAACTCTGAAATACTTTGTTATGGTAAGCACTATAATCTTTTCATACTTGAGGATATTGTATAATTGGTTTCTCAAAAAGATTATTATATAAAAAATTTACATCAATTATAAGATTATTATAAATTGGGGGAGAGGAAATTTCAAGGGGAGGAAAAATGTAAGCTCAATATAAATTCAAAGAATATCTGCTATTTACACAGAAAACTTTCAGTACTTTCGTAAGATGTCAGTCAGTAATTATCAAAGCCCACGTATAAAGAATATCAAAACAGATTCTGTAAAAGAAAATAAATGGGAGATTTCATAAACTAACTAGTAGCAGATTCCAATAGAAGTGAAGCTTAGATAGTCACCCTTGTATTATCCAGAAGCTTATTTGTAGAATATTTGCTTTCCATTTGTGTTTCTGCTTATCTTCTTCTCTTCTCCCATATAAGTTAACATAGTCATTTCAGCTTACTCTTATTATAAAAAACGTTAGACTTTGGAGTGGTTGATATTCTATATATCCAAGAAACAATTGGAAAGATGCTTAAATTCTTTATATTAGTTCTCTGTACCTCTCTAAATTTGGGAGTATCTGCATTCTTACACATCTTTATTTTGTTTGAACTATGTGGTCTAAAAACATGAAATTATTTATTTTATATAGATCACTCCTCATTTTGGAATTATATTACTTTTACTTTTCTTTAATATGCGATAATTAAGCATTTAGCATAGTTCAAGAAATCAATGAAGAGTCTTCAAAAAATGAGGTTAGTTTTCCCTTAACACCTGCACCTAAACTAGCAGGTGATTCATTTCCCCTGATTGTCAGATATTTTTGTTTCAAATATCAAAGTAATAAGTACATGGAAATAAGAAGTTTTACTATTCAAAAGAAGATACTTATTTTGATTTTTAAACTAAGTATCTCGACAGCTGCAGCTCAAGATTTACTACATTGGAAAGAAACCATAATTTCATACTCTCAGCTTCCTCTGTTAATAGGACGATGTCAAATAAGTCATTTACTTTTACCTGCAGAAAATCAATCTTAATTCCAAGGTTAGGAATAATAAGGAAAGAAAAAAGAACGAGAAAATGTTCGACTCGACATAAAGGCCTAGAGAAGACTTGGATAAAAGGAAGAATTCATCACCAAACATATTTGTAGACTAACTATATGTGTAACACATAATAGAACCAGCTTTTAAAATCAGAACAACAGCTATCATTACATTTCATTACATTTTATATAACACCATACTATTTTTCAAAGCACTTTCATGATTTTTCCTGAGAGATTCTATTTTTAGTAGATTGGAGAAAGGGTGGTAATCCTAAATCTTACATGATTTATCAAACTAGTAATTAAGGTAATCCAGTCTAGTCATTTGTTAATTGGGCAATTTTCAGTCTTTTATTAAAATGCAATTGCCATTACATGGCATTTAATTCTCCTCTTCTCTTAAAAAGTTTATTCCTACATATTATGTGTATTCTAATTTTGAATCTATAATATTAGAATTATATAATGGATTGTCATCCCATTTGTAAATTAAAAAGACATGAAGATAATTCATCAGGTCATGGGCATGGATTTAATGTCTGAAAAGACAGAAATTATCAGTGTCAACAAGCAGCAGCAACCATGAATAAAGAATTAAACCCAGTAAGGACATGAAAATTTATTCAATAAAATCAATCAATCTGTCTTGATAGAATAAGGATATTGTTCCAGTGAAAAAATAAAAGTATTTGTAATTGAAAAGTCTAAATTTCAATATCTTTTAATGCACATAATTTAAAGTCATATCAGCATGATTTGAGAACTGTGATAAAATATGTTGGCATCATAAGAATGTAACTACAAAACTCATAACTATATTGCTCATTCACTGAACATTGCGTAACTCCAGAGACAGAAAATATGGTACTCTTGTCTTTCAGCTCCATTTCTAATTTAAAAACTTTATCTATTAATATTTGTTTCCTTATTGATGAAAATATATTGCAAAAATTAACTTTTTGTAAACAATAGTTGGTAACTATAAAATGTTTAAAATAAGCTTACATATAATTCCTATCAAAAAGCTTTTCCCATTGCCAACGGTTTGTATTTTCACTTGTGTTTCTAGAAAGCATCAAATTTATGCAAATAATATAGATTTACTATAGTTGCTTAGATTCATAGTCTTTACCTAAGAACATAATATGGTCCTCGCAGGTATGTGATCAACACACAGAACCTAATGATTAAATACATATTTTGTACTGAATTCATTCAGAGCTGAAAATTTACAATCTGTGAAAAGCAAGTTCGAACTGGATTTGCTTGAATTTTGTATGATATCCTTCTTCCTTTCCTCATTTAATTTGTAGACAGAAAAACTACTCACAATGAGGCAAAAAAAAAAAAAAAAGAAAGATATTTATATCTCACATATTACGAACTTGAAAATTATGTTTTCTCATATAGGAATAATATCATTTAAAAATATCCAATTAAAAATATCTAAACAATCTATAAAGATTTTAATATTATTTAGTGCATTTCATTAAAGGGAATGATTACCATAGAACTTATTCTTTTATGTAGTATTTGAAAGAGAATGTTTTGCCAGGCAGAAAATCAATTTGCTATCAGATAAAAAGAAATGCAGTACAGAAGCAGTGAAGTAAAGATACTTAAAGCTATAAAAAGATTAAATTTAAAAGTATTCACAGAATAAAGGCTGTGAATTTTTTGTTTTTTTTCATTTTTGAAAAAATGAGATATTATGTTAGTAATGCATACCTTTTATGTGCTATGAAAATGTGAAGAACCACTTTGTAAATGATAAAATAAGTATATCCACAAATCAAGCTCAAGGAGCTTTCTAACTGCAAAGCTATTCAAGCTGTAAAGAATGAGTCAGATCAGAGGTTTCCCCAGATATGAATAAAATTTCTAAACTTCAGATTAGCCTAGAAGGAATTCCCAACGTCCACTGACAAAGATTTGGAAAATAGAGTTTAATGGTGGGAAAAAAAAATGGAGAAGAAATTCATTTGTTCACTCAATAAATATTTATTATTACCTACTATATAAGGCAGACAGCATCTTTGTCTCATGGAGGTTACATTTTAGGGCATCAAACAGTAAATAAATAAATATATAAGCTTATAGTAAAATAAGTGCTGTTCGAGAAATAAACAGGGAGCCAGAGAGTAATAAGCAAGAGAAGAAGTATATTTTAGATAATGTGGAAATAACATTTCTAATGTAAAAATTCAGACTAAGTTCAAAAGGTTTAGAAGAAACTACTATGTGAAGAGTAGAAATTAGTACTCCTGGAATAGGGAACATCTAGAGCAAAGGCCCAGAGACATAAACTTAATGTATTTTAAGATGTGAAAAAAGTTTCCAAATCGTATACCTGACAAAAGACGTATCTAGAATATATAAAGAACTCTTATAACTCAATAATAAAAAGATGAATAATTCAATTTTAAAATGGTCAAAGAATCTGAACAGCCATTTCTCTAAGGAAGATGAACAAATGGTCAATAAGAACATGAAGAGATGCTCAGCATTATTAGTCATCAGAAAAATGCAAATCAAAAACCATACTGAGAGAGTACTTCACATCCACCAGGATGGCTAGGATCAAAATTCAGATCACTAAAAATGATGATGATGTGGAGAAGTCAGACCTTTCATACCCTGTGGTGAGAATGTAAAATGGTGGTGCAGCTGTTTTAGAAAACAGTGAAGCAGTTCCTCAAACTAGTAAACATAGAATTACCATATAACTCAAATTTTCCACTCCCAGGCATACACACTAGATAAAAGAAAACATGTTCACGCAGAAACTTGTACAGGAACATTTATAGCAGCACTATTTATAACAACTCAAATGTCCATCAGCAGACAAATATATAAACAAACTCTGTTATAGTCACACAGTGGAATATTATTTGACTTTAGGAAGGAAAAAGTACTTTTACATGCTACAACATGAATGAACCTTCAAAACATCATGCCAAAGGAAATGAACCAGTCAAAAACTACTGCATCCTACATTATTCCATTCCTATGAAAGTCCTAGAGAAATCTCTCCAGACGGGAAGTAGATTAAAGGTTGCTTAGTGCTGGATGAGAGAAGAGAGGAAAGAGAGAACTGGATTCTTTTTGAGATGATGAAAATGTTCTAAAATTGCCTGTGGTGATGGTTGTACTTATCTATGAATATACTAAAACCCAGTGAATCGTACATTTTAAATGGGTGAAGTATATGGTATGTTAATTTTATCTCAATCAAGCTGTTCTTTTTTCTTTTTTAGTTGATACAGAATATGTAGGATAATTACTATAGAAAGATAAAAGACATGAGATGAAATAAAAGGCAAGGGAAATGAAAGAATGAAAAAGAAACACATTTGTTTATATGGGTAGCTCTCACTAGCTATCACTCTCTATTTACTTTGTAGAAATCCCCAGGGAGGTAACCTGTCGAGAAGGGCCTCTGGAGGGACACATGGATAGAGTGATTACTGAAGAGTTCCTAAGAGCACTGAGAAATTCACTTGCATTAGGAGTTACTAATATGTCTGAAGCTCTCAATGATGAGCCATTTGAATTTCTAAGATCAAAGAAAGGTAATTGATGCCACGTGGCCTGGCTGCTAGTGACCCTGCAAATCAGTGCTTTGCTTCTGCTATTCTGTTGGCCCTGTTAGGAGTAGCAGAAACATACAGGCAATGACCAAAAAACAAACAAACAGAGAAACAAAAAACTCTCCACTATTCTCTACTTTAAAGATAAGAGCCCCAGCTGAGTAAACTTAAATCCAAACAGTTTCTGGATAAAGATAGAAATTTCACAGTACAGTCGGCTTCTGTATCTGCAGATGCAGAAACCAATCTCCCACAGATATCCAGGGACGAGACTATACTCAGGTACACAGAATACAGACATAATCCAGATTGCTGATTATTTTATAATTCAGCCTGAACATAATTATAAAATAAATAAAATGAATGCAGGATGGTAGAAAGGGAAGTAAGAGGAGCAAATGTCTCACTTTATTGAGATGTCTCCAATGCTTCCAATAATCAGACTATGCTATCCAATTCCTCAAGCCATTTTTATTTCTCAAGTATGGAGGTACTGGATTTACCTTCCTCTTTAGAGAAGGAAATCCCCAGCCTGATCATACCAAAATTGAATGAGTGGAACAGACTGGTCAATTAGGGATGTAACAGTAACTCTTGGGAGATCTAATTTTAGCTTAGATCAAAACAGATTGCTACCTCATAATCTTCCTGCTTTATATAGGAAAGGAATTATGAGTCAATTTCTGGTAGTTCACTTTAACATCTACTGATATGCCACCAATATTGCTTTTAATCACTGTATAACTCCCTTTTTTACATTCCCCTTGCCTCCTATCTTCTGCACAGGTAACAATAAGTTATTGCATTAACACATTTCTTCTTATTTATCCAAAATCTCAGGTAGCAGAGAGAGATGATATTCTGAGTAGAAGTTATTTCTACCACATGGAAGAGAATTTTTTCATGTGTGTAAGATGATTTATACATGATTATATATATATGGTTTATATATGCTGAGATATGTGACATATATAGGCACATATACACACAAATATACTTTTACATATATACACATATATGTATAAATATACATCTATGTAGATAATATTAATCAGTAGGTTTTAAAGGGATTTTACATTTTAATATGGTGACCCTATAAACGTACACAAAGAAAAATAACTGAAGCAGATATGTCTCAAGATTCTTATTTATGGATGAAAATAAATCATCTAACAACTAACACTGATGCCGATGAGCTAACAAGAGGCAATTTAACAGATGAGGAGATGCTAACTGTAGCAAGGAAGATGAATCTAGAAGCCAGGAGGCAAATGAGAAAAGATGTCACCATGTGCATACAATTGAAGTGATTTTTTTCCACAACAATGAAATGATATCCCAAAATTTTGCCCTGCAAATGACAACTAAAATAACACCTATCAGAATCAGGGAGTCTTTACTTCTGAATCAAAAAAGCAAAATGAGAAACACATGAACTCTTGCCTTTAAAATAGTAATTTGTGGCTTAAAATATTACTAGCTTAAACATAGCATTTTAATTTACTGACCCATATTTAATCGAAATATTACTTTCAAATTAGCTTTATACCTGTTAGAAATCCATTTGGTTCCATTTTTCTCATTGAGTTCACTGTGACATCATCTCTGTACTCTCTTAGGTACAATGAATAGCCAGACATGCTTCTGATTACCTCTCTCATTTTCTGCCATCCTACTATGAGTATAGGATCAGTGACACATCAGCAATATCCAATTGACACATTTTATTAATATTTGATTCAGAATGCATCTACATAAAATCACTTCCTGAGGTGCCTTCTGGGCAACCCACTGGTATTTCGACCTTCTGCTTAACAAGACAAATATTAAACTCAAGACTATTACTATTAGGAGGAGTTATTAGGTACTGCTATTGAATTGAGAAAATTTGTTTTATACAAACATTTGATGTTTTAGGGACAAAGAGAAAGATAATGGAAGTTGCTGTTCAATACATTGGAAAAATATCTAAATAATTAAAAAGGCTTGAAATTATACTAAACTAAAAGAGAAAATGTGACAAAAAGAAAGTTACAAATGTGTTGAACTTTGTAAAGCTATAGGGAAGCCACTGGAGGGTTTCATTTAGAGGAATAGTATGATCCAACCCACATTTCAACAGCACTACTCTAGCTGCTGTGTTGCGAACACACTGAACAGTTGGCAGGTTACTGCAATAATCCTGGTGAAAGAAGAGGGTGGTAGTGGATGAGTGAAAGTGGTTTATTTCGGATAAGTAGAGTCAAGAGTATATGAAGACAGATTAGATGTGGGGTCTGATGACAGGAGTAAAAGAATGCCTTCAGGTTTATTGTCTAAAGAAGTTAGAGCACAAAGTTGCCATTTCTGAAACGAGCAACAATACCAAAGGGATTGATTTTGAGGGAGTATCAGAAGTTTATCTCAGACTTCAGATTGATATGCTTATTAACTCTCCTGGCAGAGGCTTCAAGTAGACATATATGAGAATCAAGTTCAGGGTAGAGATAGGGGTTAAAGATAGAAATCTGAGAGCCATCAGTATGCTGGACAGTATTCTAGTCATGAGACTAAATGAGTTCCTCCCAAGAGTAAGTACAACTGGAAAAAAAAGAAGACAACTAAGAACTGAAGCCTGGAGCACTCCAAAGTTTAGAGGCTGGAGAGAGGTGAGAGATCCAATAAGAGACAATGAAAATGCAGGAGGAAAATCAGATAATGTATTTTCTGAAAGCCAAGTGAAGAAAGTGTTCCAAAAAAGAGGAAAGGATCAAAAATGCTAAGTGATAATGCTCTATCTAGGAGGATGAGGACTGAGATCTGACCCGTAGACTTAATCATGGTGGAATGATTAATCACGGTGAGAGTCTGATTAGCTTTCAAATGGCTTCAAGAAAGAATGAAAAGAGGGTAACTGGGATACCAAGATTAGACAATTCCTTCAAGGAATTCTGCAGTAAAAGGACAGACATGGGATTGTAGTGAGGGAGGAATGAGTTCAAAAGAAAGTATTTTAAATGCAGAAGAATTAACTGCATTCTTGTTGGCTTATGGAAAATCTAGTGGAAATTCTCCCCGGCACCCTAAAGGAAATAAAGAATTAAGGAAGGAAGAAAGGAAGAAATAAAGAATTAAGGAAGGAAGAAAGAAGGGAGAGAGAACGCGAGAGGGAGGGGGGCGGAGAGACAGAGAGAGAAAGAGAAAGAGAGACAGAGAGAGAGAGAGAGAGAGAGAGAGAGAGAGAGAGAGAAAGAAGGAAAAGAGAACTGTTAGAAGCAATATTTTTGAGAAGAGGCCATAATGTAGTATACAAATGAAGAAGCTGGCTTCTGTAAGTAACAAAGACAATTTATCAATAGTGATAGAAAACCTAAATTTGCAAAGATGCAGCTGTGAGTTAATATGTATCAGGAGCACACTGAAACTTTTTCTATTTCTATTTCATCAGTAAAATAGGAAACAAAGTTATCACCTGACAGAAGGGATGGGAAGAGATGAGGACTATTTGATGAGAGATTTAAAAACAGTCATCTAAGAGACCAGGAAAGTAAACGAACCTGTGGCACACTGTATGACTGCCTGGCAGCATATGGGCCCACTGAGGTTAATAGCCATTCTGCAGTTATCTTCTGCCCTAGACAGAGAAGCTATTATTCCCTTTTCAAATCACTTATAAGAATAGAGCAGGAAGTAAAAGTATACTCTTCTGAGCACCTATTCATAGGAATTGATAATATATATTTTTTTCTTCTCATAGAAGTGTCCATTTAATCTTACTTTTTGATTTCTGTCTAGCTTGTTCAGTTTAAAATAAGTCTTTTTTTTTTTTTTTTTACTAAACCATTTTGAAAAAACAAATTATCAAATGTGGCAGTAACACAATAAAACTGATAATAAATCTGTTGTTAAAAAACTAATAAAGTGATATTTGTTTCCAAGAGAAACAGTAAAAACATTATATCGTAACAAGGAAAAGGGTTGAGGCACCAAGAATGGACCATGTCTTATACATTATCTTATCTCCAATGCCTAGTGAAGCACCTGATAATCAATACTTGAGAAATGTATTAAATAAAGGAATGAGTGACCAAATAAATTACAAAACCTAAAACGAAAATGGCAAACTATAATGACTGATTAAAAATTAATGTAGGAAAACATGAGAGTAAGAGATTGAAAACAGTTTGGGTTAAATGAAAGATATGAATTAGTGAGAAAAGAGACCAGAATTATATTCTCAAGAGTCTCTTCTTGAAAAGTACTTAATATCATTCCAACATTTCTAACAGCAATAGATTAGGTTACACAGAGAAAAATACAAAGGCAAAATTTGTAAAGTGTTTTATAAAGACAAATATTAAAACTAAAAGCTCCTTCATGCTTTTTCTCTTTCCCTAACCTCTAAGTAGATTTTAAAAAATAGAATTTCTTTGCTTATGCAATTGTAAGACATAATGTGTACATCAAACACTGGATAGAAATAAAAATGATGGATATCAATTGATGGCCTCTAATGATTGTTTTGCATCAAATAAATGCAGGGAAAAGTAAATGACATATGAAGTCTCATATGGAAGAAAAAAATCTTATTTTTCAACAATCACTTCATAGAATATAACCTTTGTGAAATCGATTTTGTTATTTCTTTCCAAGGCAAGGCTGACAGTATTATAAAGGAATTCATGCAGATATAAGATTTAACTTCTCAAATTAATGAATAGCTTAATCATATACCTTCATTTTTTATCTTAGAATGCTCTAGTCTAAAAACTGTTTGAATTTTCATTGCTCTTATGAAGAAGTCTAAACACCCAAACTTGAGCTACGCTAGCATTATATCTGAACTTAGTTTACCTGTCTAGTCTTATTTCTGCTGACTCTTGCCCTCGCATTCCAAATCTCAGGCATCCTTGAACTACTCACAGTTCTTTAAATATAATTTGCTCCTTCTTGCCTCTGTTGTTTTTTAGGTCAAAAATATTCTTCTATCACCCAGCAAACACATATTGATATGATACTTCATAACTTGCTTTAAACATCATTTTCTTGGAAGGGTTTTCTTGCCTATGTGCTAATCTAGCAGGCTACACACTCATCTATTTAGCTCCTATTCAATTATCTGTATACTTGAATATATTCTCTAAAAGTTCATAAACTCCTCTAAGTTGAATATATGAATTTTTATTTCATCATATTTATATAATGTATACTATGTTTATATTTCAAGTCTTGAGCACATAGGACTTACGTATGGCATACAGATACTAAAAAATATTACTCTGTTGAATAAAGTTCTATGCCTAGAATTTATCAAAAAAACATATAATTCCTTTTTCAAACCAAAAAAAGAGAGAGAGAGAGGGCGATATTCTGAAAAAAATTATTTGGCATCAACAAATATTAGCTTAGTATAAAACAAAAATAAATGAAGACTTACAAAGAAATAGGTGTAAATATATTCATGTACACAAGCTGAGTGAAAAACAGTATTAATCTCTTTTCTTAATAATTTCTTTTAAAACTATAACAAAAGCACTAAAATAACATGGTGTTTGATGGCAAATATTTTACCTTGTTTTAGATCAGCATTTCTTGGAACTTCCAACAGATAGCAGTTTGGTAAAGGATATGATGAAAACATTGGCCAAGGATATGGATCATCACCCTAAAAAAGAAGCAAGATAGATGACTTTAGGATGTAGTTAAAAATATTATTGAATTTTAAGGCTTTCTGAAATGTCATTCATTGAAATTGGCTTTTGTTTCATAAAAATTCTAGAGATGTAGCCTAACCAAAAACTATTTGATATTACGATCTTGCTTTAATGGAGAACAATAATGAAATAGAAACAACATTAAATAAGCAGCGAAGACGAATATACGGCAACTTCTTCTAGTAACTAGGACTGATAATAATGGCTTTAGTATTTTTTTCATGAAAGGAAAACTATGATCTTCAAAAGAAACTTGTATTTCCTACATTGCTTACAAAATTGTTTCTCTTATGCTGTCAATCATTTCTATCTCATCCATCCCAGAGTGACAGCAAGATGTACAAAATAACAATAAAAAATTAAACCCTTTGAGAGAAAACCAAACTATTAATGTTGATGGAAGGAGAGGTACATAATATTGTCAATTAAATACAAAAGATTAATCTAATAAAATTTAGGTGTTATGAAAGAGAAAGACATCAAAAGTAAAAAATTCAAAGACACAAGTTTGACAACTTTTTAATAAAAGAATACCCTACTCTACAACATAAACTTGTACTCATGACTCCCTGCTATGAAGAATATTATTTTTGTTTAAGTATTTACTTGCATCCTAAAGTTTTTCTAGTAATAAAAGTTCAATTCTGTCATGTAGACATTTAGAAGTTGTTGTTTAGTATCATCTGAGTTTGGCTACGTTTCTTCAAAATGTATCAGAAAAATATTTTCTCCTTTTCTTTACCCCACTTACCTTTTCTAGTATCCTAGGAGGTAAAATTCGTTCCACTGGCCCACCAATAAGATTCATTCTAACAAGAAGATGATTTCTCTCCACCGATAAGCCATCAATTATAAAATTCCTGGACAATAAATATATCAATTTTGTTATCTCTTTAATTGGATAGAATTTAAAAATCAAATCAGTGAAATGTAAAGAGAAAAAGCAGAAAATTTTCTACAGAAAAGTTTGGAAAATAGATTATCAATATATTACTTAAAAAGAACTAAATTCATTCTTTATCTTAATTTTGCTAGAGAGCAAAGACTTGACAGAGATATAATTTTTATAATGAGAAGAATGGGATTAATAAAATAATATTTCCTTGACAAATGTGACTGCATTTAAAGAAATGAGGTTAAGACAGGCATTATTTTCACAATGACTTTATCACATTTTTAGTCAATATTCCCTTAAGTTCTAGACTCAGTGCCTTAAATTCAAAACCTACATGTTGCTTTTAAGCAGCTCCACACTTCCTGTAGCTGTTAATATCATCCTTCTATATCAAATCTAGAGTACTGAGCAATGTGCCTTATCTTCTGTAATTTTCTAAGACCCATATATAATGGAAACATACTTTTTTGAAAATTACAGACACAAAAACAATGCCACCATTGAATTTACATTCAGTAAATGTCAGCCAAATGAGGTAATGGCAAGTGTGTTATATTAATAGAAAAAAACTATCAAGATATGACCATAACCTCATTTTGCAATAATCAGAATTTATGATTATAATTAATATAATTAAGAAAATGAAGCAAAGAGATCCTCTATAAGAGACACCAAATCAAACATTTCATTTAATGGATCATCTTACATATGCAGACTGAATTTAAAGGTGATACACGTTCATGCAACAATTTAAAAATTCAGGGCTTAACTAAAAAAAAAAAAAAAAAAATCAAAACAAAAAACTGAACAAAAACTTAGAAAGTAGTACTCTGCAAGTGCTCCCCAATCTTTCTGTGATATTTTCTTCTGTCACTATCTTTCTGTGACATTTATGCTTTAATTGCTTGTTACTCTGTTATTTAAATCTATTGAATTCAGATAGTGAAAAAAAACATTAAATGAACTATATAGAAAATTACTGTCTTAACAGAGCATTGGTAAAAAAAACAAAAAACAAAAAACAAATTGCTGTTATTATCATGTCTTAATAGGCTTTTTTACCTGTGGCTCTCAGAGGTCTCTATGATATTTTCTTCTTGAGCATTTAGTAATATTTCAGATACTTGATACTGAGCCTCTAATAGAAGAAGAATGTCTAGATTACAGCATATAACACTTAATAACCTACATAAAGAGAAAAAATAAAAAGTAGATTTTATAAGTTTAGAGGCTTTCTTGGTATCTCAAATACCTACATATAGAAATACAAATTTGAAGAAACCATCAACAAGGCAAAGAAACAACCATTTGAATGGGAGAATATATTTGCAAACAATGCCTCCAATAAGGGTCTTATGTGCAAAATATATAAAAAACTCATACAATGCAAATTAAAACCACAATGAGATACCCGCTCATACTTGTTAGAATGGCTATCATAGACAGGACAAGTAATAACAAATGCTGGAGAGGATGTGGAGAAAAAGGAACCCTTATACACTGCTCATGGGAATGTAAAATGGCACATTGGCACTATGGAAAACATTATAGAGGTTCTTCAAAAAACTAAGAATAGAATTATCATATAACCTAGTAATCTCTCTTCTGTGTATTTACCCAAAAAACCTGAAAACATTTATCCGCAGAGATATATGTACCCCTATGTGCAGCATTATTCACAGTGGCCAGGACATGGAAGCAACTGATGTGTCCTATGATAGAAGACAGAATAAAGAAAATGTGGTACATATATACAATGTAATATTACTCAACCATAGGAAATATGAAATACTGCCATTTGCAACAACATGGATGGATCTCGAGATAATCATGCTAAGCGAAATAAGTAAGATGGAAAAAGTTGAGAACCATATGTGTGGGATGTAAAACTGAAAGCAACAAACAAACATGACAAACAAACAGACTCATGGACATGGACGATGGATTAGTAGTTACCAAGGGGAAGGGGGGAGTGGAGAGGAAGGTAGGGATACAAGGGGTCAAATATCTGGTGATGAAAAGAAATTTAACTTTTTGTGGCGAACACACAATGCAATATATATGAGGTATTGTTGAATTGTATACTTGAAACTTATTTGATTTTATTAACCAATGTCATCTCAATAATTTTAATAAAAAAATTTAAAAAAGATAACATAGCTATTTCAGATACATTTTTAATCAATTTGAATAGTAATTGACTTCAAAAGTTTTTATTAAAATATTATTTTAAAACCATAAGTAACTTTTAATCCAGTTCTTTAAAATTATCTAACTCTAGAAATACATTTTTTTTCTCAACAGCTACTTAATTTAAAAATTAGTTAAAGAACATTAGCAAATCCATAAAAATGGCAATTGCCACCACTTTTAATTCAGTAATAATTACAGAAGGAATGACAGAATCGTTTTGCTACCAATCCAGGAAATGCTCATTAGGTGAAATGTCAACAGCTAATTTTATAACATTCAGATAAAGCTGAGAACACCTAATACACTGATCTATCTTAACATTACTAAAAGAGAGACAAGTAAAAATCTTGTGGCTCCTATTGTGATGCAAGAGGATGTAAACTGCATCACCTATGAAATATTCTTGCCAAGAAAACAGAACCGGAAACTAACCAATCCTAGATATCTCACTATCAATTTACATAAAATACGAGAATCAGAGAAATATTTTAAAATCTACTGCAAAGAAGAAACAGTCAGCCAAAACCAGAATTTAGAAAATAATACACAATTATGTATTATTTCTCCAAGAAAAAAAAATGGAATAATAAAGGGAATAAAGGAAGTTGTAAATCTAAAAAAAAATATCAAGCAAATATGAAGGTTCTGTTTTGATCGTGATTCAAACAATGGAAAAGTGCATTTGGACTCGAACAAGAAAATACATGATAAGTAGTATATGAGATCAGGAAAATAGTGTAAATTTTGTTGGATATAACAATGACATGGAGGTAATGATTTTTTTGTTTGTTTTTTGTTTTTGTTTTTTTAATGAGTCTTTATCTGTTAGACGTACTACTATATTGTTTATAGGTAAAACAGCGTGGTATCTGGAATTTGCTTTAAAATACTTAAGGAAAAACTATGTATGGAAGGGAGAGAGATGTGAAACAAGATTGGAAAAAAATGTTAACTGATAAAGATGAGTGATGGGTACATAGAAGGTTCATTATACTGCTGCTCATTGTTTTTATATGTTTAACAACTCTATAATAAAAAGTATATCAAAAAAGATAATGTGAAGGGGAAAGGGAACATTGGGTGGCTATGGTAGACTAAGAAGTGAGGGATGGCTTC
This sequence comes from Pteropus vampyrus, assembly GCF_000151845.1. Classification (NCBI taxonomy): domain Eukaryota; kingdom Metazoa; phylum Chordata; class Mammalia; order Chiroptera; family Pteropodidae; genus Pteropus; species Pteropus vampyrus. The sequence continues at coordinate 8,769,598 of NW_011888824.1, read as the reverse complement.
TCTGAAACGTGGCATTTGAGGACATAGAGGATTCAAGAAGAAACCAACTTTCTAATTATACAGCTAGTGATTTTTCTTAGAGAAATATTCAAACATGAGCACAGGGTCCTACATACAAGGATATTTATTGTAGTGTGTTCATAATAGCAAAAAAAAATGTCCATCTATAACAATTAAGTTTAAATGTTTGGGGTACATTTTTACAGTGGTATACTATGCAGATAATAAAACGGGGCAGCTATATATGTTGTGATAAGGAATTATCTCCAAGACAATGTTAAGTGAAAAAAAAAAAAAAAGAGGCATAAAGGTTGTACATAGTGGAATCACTTGAATAAAATTGGAGAAACATCTGGATACACATATAAATACGTATTTGTTTTTATATGTTAGCTCTGCGGAAGTTAGAGAGGGATCTGAGAGACTGAAAAAAAACATACTTCTCACTGTATATCTTTTAAGGTATTTTAATTTGGGTGCAATTGGATGCTTTACTTATTCAGTAGCATCCACAGAGAGAAAAAATTGGCAATTCAATATCATTTCCCAGAACCTGACAAAAATAATCAAATGCATATGAAACTAAGAGAAAACCTACTATTATCAATTTAGAGAAATGTTCCATACTTAGTTTATTAAAGTAAAAATACTTTCCTAGATACAATAAAATGGAACCAAAATAAAAGAATATTTAAATGTTTAGTTTAAAGATGACAGCATAAACTGACATTTCCCTTTTCTCATCCTAGAAGTAACCTCGAGGATTGAGCAGGGGTGGAGGCATAGCATAGTACCAAAAATTTTAGCCAAAATGAGTTGAAGGGCAGGTAAGGGCAGTTAAAATAGGGCAAATACTGCAAGCAGAGGTAAAGAAATTGAGAAAAGATATCATGGCTGCCATTAATGTGAAAAGAATGTAAAATAAGACTGTCAAGTATTTAGATACACACACACACACACATATATATGTATACATATGTGTGTATATATGTGTGTGTGTGTGTGTGTGTGTGTGTGTGTGTGTGTGTGTGTGTGTGTGTGTATAAAGAAAAACTAATTTCTAAATAAAAACAAAACTTTTTTTCAAAAGTAAGAGTATACTCAGGATGAAAAAACCTAACCCTCTTTGGCAACAGTGGAAATGGAACAAAGGACAGCAAGAGGGTCCCCGGTCCTACTGTAATTCTTACTAGTAGAAGGAACAAGATGGAACAAGGAGTCACAGACAAACCAATGATTAATTACTGGTTATAGGTTATAGACAATTATTAATAAATAAAACTGACTACCTCTTTGGTAGAGTCAGCGGGGACAGCACAAAAAAAGGCAACGCACACACTCACACATATACACACACACAGTTTCCATCGAACACTTGAAAACTATGACCAAATAATTTTCCATGAATTAAAAAGAAGTTATATAAATGTATCAAATCAATAGTTGTACAATGTATACAATGTTGTATGTCAATTATATCTCAATTAAAAAAAAACAGTTTAATAAAGAAATAATCTCCATTAAGCTCTCTGCACAAAACAGAGCACAGGGAAGAAAGAGCAATACAACTAGAAAAAATAAAACATGAATTGGCAGAACTAAGAACTATAAAAAAAATAAAATAAAATAAAATAAAATAAAATAAAATAAAAACAACCTGTCATAAAAATTAAAGCGCAACTGGAAACAGCAAAGAAAAAAAAAAAGAGCAGATGCTGCTAAAACCATTATAAAATGGTATGGGAAACAGAATGAAAGTATGGAAAATACAATGAAAATAAAAAGTTTAAATTACTGATTTCTTAGTATACCTTTAAAGATATTAGTCAAGAAATACTGAGAGAAAAGAAGCCACAAATCTAAGTATGTAAAGTGTACAACAGGTCCTAGGGTAAATTGAACAAAGAGTCAACACAGAGATAGAGCCTAGTAAAGCTATCAGACTTTAAGTGTATAAAAAGAACAATTGGGGTAATCAGGGAAAAAGATTAACTCACTAAAAGAATGAGTATACACGTGGGTGGGGGGTGCTGAAATCAAACTGTTCTCAGACACATCCACTACAACATTCAATACTAGCAGAACAACAGAATAACACTGGGGGTAGGTCTATAACTATCAGATATTAAACCATATTACAAAGCTGTAATATTTTTAAAGTGTTGTAATAACACATGAATAAACAAAAGAAAATCCAGATATAGACTCAAATATATAGAGGAATTTAAAATTATGTCAAGAGCAGATGGAATTCTTGATGGACTGAATATGTGGAGCAAGAAAAAGAAAGATGTTAAGGATGACTCTAGATGTTTTGTTAGAAAAACAGGAAGGATCAAATTGTCACCAATTCAGTTAAGGCTTTAGGTTACGAAGATTTAGAGAGAACCTAGTGACCTTCCTACTTTCTTTAGGTTATTAAATCAGTAAACAAGTAATGAAAATGACCCTCAGTGTCCTCTAGTTTATGATTTAAAAGAAAGGTCTATAGGATCTAGATGGACATCGAGATGATACAAGATGAACTGAAGCAACTCTGAAAGCAAATACATGCTTGAACCAAATTCTCATTAAAGAGAGAGTAAATAGAAACTTTAACAAACTATGTAAGATTTTTAAGATCTTACTTAGAATAATATAAAGCTTAGCAAATTTGACCCTGAAGTAAATTAAAAGAACAACATAGTGTGACAAAGTACAATTCATTCCAGGAAGAAAAAGACAGTTTAGTATGAAAACATCTCCTAATGTAATTCATGACATCAATACACAATAGAAAAGAACCATATAACCATTTGACCAGATGGTTAAAAGCTACTTTATTTAAGAGTCGACATTCACTCTCTATTCCCTATCCTCCAAAAAATTCTAAATAAATTAAAGAAAGGTTAATTTGATTTACAAAACAAATTTATCTCAAGGCAAGAGCTAAAAGCACAAATATGAAAAACATTCCCATTAAGGTCATGAAGAAGGCAAAACTGTCCATTATTATTTAACATTGTTCTAAAGTTTAAGCCAATACAAAGAAGATGAAAAAAATAGAGGCATACTATCTGAAAGGAGATAATAATGTTCATTATTAGAAGATGATAAACTATTTGGAAGCCATCCCACCCAGGACATAAAATTAAATTTACTTAATGTTAATATTGATTGACTACCTACTAAGTGTGTACTAGTGTTTTAAGTGCTGATGATACATCACTAAACACACATGCACAAAAATCCCAGTTCTGTATGGAAGGCAAAATACTAGAGGAAGGGAACAGACAATGAAAAAAATAAAAAGTTAAAAACTAAAACGAAACACAGCATGGATACACTAAAGCAGAGAAGTGAATTCAGAGTTCTAACAAGAGGGTGGTGGGGATGGATCACTGCATGCAGTATTACATAAGATGGTTAGGAAAGACCTCACCAAGAAAGTGACAATTCCATAAAGACCTAAAAGAAATGAGGAAACATGCCATGGAGCAATCCAAGGGAAAAGTGTTCTAGGCAGAACAAACAGCTTGAGCAAAGGACCTAAGGTGAGAGCATGCCTGGGCATGCTTGAATAACAGTAAGGGGGCCCGTCCATGTAGCTGAAAAGGAATAAGCAAAGAAAAAATATTAGGAGATGAGGTCAAAATAATATTGGAGGTCCGCATCACAGAAGACTCTGTAAGGCCATTGTGAAGTTTTTCTTTAATGATATGAGAAATCACTGGAGTATGGTTTCATTCTGATGATATGAAAAACCTCTGAGTATAGGATTGAGATTATTTGATTTGTGTTTTAATGGGATCACTCTGGCTGCTGTGTACAGAATAGGCTGATATTAGGTACAGAAGTTCAGATGCCAGTTTAAAAAAAATCTATAGCAATAATTTAGATAAAGTAGTGGCTTAAAATAGGGTATTGTCAGTAGATCTCTGATTGAGAGAATGGCTCTGTGGTAGAATCTAAGAGGGGCACCCTGATCCCTACCCTTCTGGTACTCAGGCCTCTGTGAGTTTCCCTTCTCAAGTATAGGCAGGACTTGTCACTTTCCTCTAATCAGAGTATGTTAAAAAATGGATGTGATTACATGATTATATAAGACTCCGTGCCCTTTTTGCTAGAGTCCTTTCCCTCTGCTGGGTTTGAAGAAGAAGCTATGTTGAAAACCACATGGCAAGGATGACAGATGCCTCTTGGGGTTGAGAGCAGCCTTCAACTGACAACCTACAAAGGACTCTAGCTCTAGGCAGCAAAAAAACAAGACCTTCAGTCCTAAAACTAAGAGGTAACACCAATAATCTGTGTGAGTTTGGAAACAGATCCTTCCATAATTAAGCTTCAAATGAGACCACAGCCACAGCTGACACCTTGATTGTAGTCTTATGAGACTGTGAACAGAGGACCGAGCTAAGGTCTACCCAGTCAGAAACTGAGATAATAGATGTGTGCTGTAGGCCACAAAGTTTATGGTAATTTGTTACGCATGAATATAAAAATAACACAAACTCCAAGACTTACACCTAGGCAACTAAAAGCATGACATTGTCATTTGGTTAATATGGAGAAAATGAGAAATTGGGGGGTGGGGGATATACATACATATACACACACATGTGTATATATATGAATATGGGAATATGTAGAATTTTGCTAAAAATAGCAAAAAAATAGAACATAAAACAATAAGAAATGCACAGGACCTACTTGAAGAGAGATATATCACTGAAGAGTAAAAACAAATTTCAATAGAGGTGGTACCTACTAGGGTGAAAATATTAAATATAAAGATATGCATTTTTCCAATTCAGTTAATAAATTTAAGTGTATGTTATTTAGTAATTTAATAACAAATAAGAATTTTATAGAGCTCAATAAAATGCCTCCACTAATAACCAATTTTTTTTTTTTTTTTTTTTTAATGACTACAGCACCTGGTCTTTCTAGGTGGTCTCCATCCAAGTACTAACGAGGCCCAACCCTGCTTAGCTTCCGTGATCAGACATCGGGCTTGTTCAGGGTAGTATGGCCGTAGACCATGGACTGTGGCTCCACTGGGGCACAAACCCAGGACCTTCTGCGTGTAAAGCAGATGTGCTAACCGCTCCACTATGGAGCCACGTCCCTAAATTTTTTTTAAAGAGAATAATGAAATGAATATTTTGTGTATCATATAATCTCATAGACATTTACCTCTATTTATGAGGTTTATACCATGCTCTAAATTTGGGACAGGTGTAACATATTTAGTCTCACAATAATTCTGTGAGGAAGGTACAGTTACTATCACATATGACAAAATGGATGAAAGGATTGAGAATCTTGCCTAAAATAACTCTGGCAATATGGTTTCAGAATCCATGCTCTTAACCACTGAGTGATACTGCCACATACTATAGTGTACACTAGGGCTATAAATATTAAATTCAGAAAAGATGTATGACCTCTATGGAAAAAAATAACATTTTAATTAGAGTAATTAAAGAACACAAATTAAATAGAGACATATACCATGTTCACAGATTGGAAAATTCAGTATTATAACAATGTCAATTCATTCGCTATTGTTCTATAGATTCAATCCCATGATAATCAAAATTCCAGTGGGTTAGTTTGTGTGACAAGCTGATTGTAAAATTTATATGGAAAGAAAAGGACTAAAAGTAGCCAAGATATTTTTGAAAAAGAACAGTGGAAAAAACTGCTCTATCATTTATTATAAATTATTACAAAGCTATAGTAATTACAATGATGTGATATTTGCACAAGGATAAACCAAAATACAACTGAACAGAATGGGAAGTGCAGAAACATATATTTGTATATTCAGATACTTATTTTGTAACACAATAAAGAATTATGTATGTATGTATATAAAGAGATTTATAGCTAATGTTCTATGTGTCCTAGACTAGTTTATAATAGCCAAAACTGGAAAACTGGAAATAACTCAAATGTCCACAAGAAGCATACTATATAAACAAAACATGGTATATTTATACCATGGAATATGAAATTGCAATGAAAATAAATTAACTGAGATATATGCCACACTAATCTTCAAAATCATACTACTACACAGAAAAGGTCAGACATGACAGAATATATGTCAATGGTATATAAAGTTCAAAAAATGGCAAAATTAAAATATATTGTTTAGGAATACATAACTAGGTAGTAAAAACATAAAGTAAATCATAAACATACAAAGTAAATACCATAAAAGTCAAAATTGTGGTTACCACTGGGAATAAGGGAGAGAGTCATGATCAAACAAATGCATGGTGCTAGTTCTCTCTGTTTACTTGATTGGGATTATGTGAATATTTATTGTACAACAATTTTTTAAGTATATGTTTATATTTTATGTAATATGTATATTTTCAATATTTCATAAAAAGCTTAAATGCTACAGTAGGGTAGGTAATGGGAAAAAGAATATCATTATACCCATAAGAAGTATAAACATGTATTCAACGAACAAATTCAGAATTCTAATAAAAGAATGCATACTTTAATTATTACACATAAAGATTCTTGTAAGCTTTAATAACAATGCCATTTACTACTCAATTATGTAATCATCTAATAAACAGATCTTAATGGCTCATTAATTATAAAGCATATTTGTATAAACTAGAGTAAACATAGAAAGAAAAGTCACTTGGGTAAGTTATTTTTCTAGCCTAACCATAACATTAAGGCTAGGTTTACAAAATGAATAGAAGTGTGCAGATTATTTTATATCCACTGATCTAGAAAAATGATCAGAAAAACATGTCTCAAAATTTACACATTATTAGGTTTATAAGCAACAAATTGTGAAATTTAATTTTTGTTGGCTCCAATCCAAATTTCCCAAAGTTATAAAAAAGGAATCTTCTGCCTACCTCACATATAAAGCTAGCTGATTAGATCAAAAAGTATTCTTAAGGAAGTCAATGATTATGCAAGGTGAGTCCAAATTCATAGGTAAACTAAATAAAAGTTTTAATGGGACTTTTTTTTTTATGTACAGAGATAAAGTATTAAAAAATAAATTAAACTAAATTAATGTAAAGGTAGCAACAGTTACATAGACATTTCAGAAGTGTTTGTGTGTATGTGTCTCTCTCAGGATGCAGTTAGAAATAGATCAACTCTACTTATCCCAGACACAAACCTTCTTAGGTTAGGCCTTAAGTTACTTTTATCAAAATAAGAGAAGTTTCTGTATACCAAAAGACAGACAGTAGTCAAAGACCTTACTTAGCTGTTCCTTTATTTCCTACTTCATGTAATGAATGCTAAGCAAAGTGCAAATATTACCCACACTATTACAGTCTTATGATTTCCAGAAGCCAAAATTGTCTTCACCCCAGGGGATATGGCCTTCCCAATTTAAAGGTAGTGAAAACACTAAAGAGTGTTTGCCTATAACAAAGCTTTTAGAAGCAAGACAGATAACTATTTAAGGGTAGGGGTGGATGGGTAGGGGGAATCCAGCCTTCTTTAGTAACTCTGTGAAAGCATTTGAATATCTGTGGTGATATTCAGTCAAATCGATTGCCTCCATTGAGTCAGGTTTATTGATGACATCTAAAGATGGCTTTCTCTCCTCCTTTCGGGCACTGAAGAAGGCTAAGTCCTTCTCTCTATATTTCATGCTATAAATAAGCATAATCTCTAGACAAATAATTTTCACAGAAATTCTACCATCATTATTAGATCTTTTCTTACCTTATTGCAATAAGTGAATTAAATCTTCTGTGAAGAAACACAGATATCCCTAAAATACATTTTTTAAATAAAAGGTCACAATTTTTAAGCTGCATTTGAATTTAAAAAATTGGTGCAAGATACTGATGAGAATCTGAGGATTTTCCTAAGATCTCATGATAGCAGAAAGGTAGTAAGGTTAAAGGGAATGAGTACCACATCTTACTCATCATTACATCCCTCATATCTAGCACAGGGCATAACAAATGCTCAATAAAAATTGGCTGAATAATTGGCTTATTCTGCGGTCATATATAATAAGTACTGCATATCTACGTCACTACACTGAGAAACTCAGATCAGTATAATCTTCCCTCCTGGGTAAAAAGGAAAATAATAGGGTCTCTGACTCATGAAGGCAGGTTAAGAAACGGAAGGAGAACATCCTTCTAACACAGGTGGAGACAGAAAAGGTGGGAATCCAGCGAGAGTGTTAATGGCCTCATCTTTCATAGCAGAGAGTCAATCAATACTGTCTAAAAGTGAACTATAATGCTCAAACCACTTGAAATGTTTTACATATTTTCTTAATCTTAGGGGAATCTCTGGGGAAATAACCATGCCTGGAGTGAAAAAGCAGTTATTTAAAATTCAGCAATTCCTTCTATGTCACTAGGGTTTCTTCTCTTTTCTTTAAAGTTCAGTTAGAATTTAAAATGAAAACCATACCATGATTAAATTTTTATGAAAGACTTTATTTCTATATATCTATTCTGCCTTTATATACATAGAAAGATGTCTAGAATGATTTTCCTTAATGTTAATAATGTCATTTTCAGAATTAGGAAGAATTTCACTTAATTATAATTAATTTTCTGCATTGGTTAATATATAATAAATTGTTTGAAAAGCAAAAGAAAGAGTTAAGATGACTTTTAGGATTAAGCAATAGAATAGATGGTTGGGCCACTTAATGATTTATTTTGTTTTGCTTTTGTGGGAGGAGATCCAAGAGATCAGTTTTAGACATGTTAAGTTTGTGATGTCGGAGAAATGTGTGAATTAAGATGTCGGGAAGGAGAATAATGTTTGAGGGTAGGCATATAAATTGGGGCATCCACTGACATACAGATGATACTTAAAAGCAAAGGTGTAAGTGGATAAACTAGAGGTAGAGTGTACTGTAGTACCCCCTTATCTGTGGTTTTCCTTTCTGTTGTTTCAGTTACCTGTAGTCAGCTGTGGTCTGAAAATAATAAATGGGAAATTCTAGAAATAAACACATCATACCTTTCAAACTGCATGCTGTTCTGAGTAGCATGATGAAATCTCACTCCGTCTGGCCCAGCTCTGGATACACTGGACAAATCATCCTTTTGTCCAGTGTATCCACACTGTATAATGCGACCCACACGTTAGTCACTCAGTAGCCACCTTGGTTATCAGACTGACTGCTGTGGTAGTTCAGTGTTTGTGTTCAAGTAACTCTTATTTTACTTAATAATGGCCCTAAAGTGTCTGAGTAGTTATGTTAGCAATTTGGACATGCCAAAAATAAGCCGTAAATTATATGTACATGTAGGAAAAAACATAGTATATACAAAGTTAAGTACCATCTAGTTTCAGGCATCCACTGGGGGGTCTTAGAATGTATCCCCTGTGGATAAGGGAGGACTACAGTATAGACAGAAAGTGGACCCATGGACAAGTTCTGAGTAGTCCAACATTCAGAGTTTGCTTAAGAATACAAAGGAGAAGAAACAGCAGCCATAGAAGTGTGTGGTGTCACAGAGGCAAAGAGAACTTCCACGTAAAAGAAACGGGCCACTATATCAAATGCTACTGAGAATTATAGTAAAATGAGAATTAAAAAGAGAAGAAGAGTCCAGTAGATTCATCATTATAGAAGTTATCAGTAACCTGGAGATGAGCAAGATATGCAGTTCTGACAGACTTATAGTCAAATGTCAATGTCAAATCTAAGTGGGTTGAGTAGTAAACAGACATGAGCAAGTAGGGACAGTGTGTATAGATCACTTTGCTAGCGGGTGAGAGGCAGAGAAACAGGACAGTGGCTGGAGGAGATGTGAAGTCAAAGAAAGTTTCTTTTTGCATGCATTTTGTTCTGTTTCAATGTAAGATGGGACATATGAAAGCATATCAGTCTGCACGCTGATACCAACAGTAGAAAAGGACAGGTTGGAAGTACAATCTCCTCGTATATTAGTCATTTACAATATAAGGTTTATAAGACAATCTTGGCAAATAAAAATTCAGAATATCAGATAGAATGTGATGCTGTTGAAAAGTTAAAATCTACATTTCACTAAGTCCCATATATAGAGTCATCTAAGCGCTGTGGTAAACCTAAAGGAGTTGTGTTGAACTTATGCTATTTATAAATTTTTGAAGCAGGAGAAGAAAATAAAGAGAATGAAATAAGCAATGCTAAATTAGAAGTCATAGACATTAATGGGATGATCTACTGAAGGGCGTGGTATGATGAAGGTACAATTAGAAACCAATAAAAACACTATAGGAGGGAAAAATGCAGGTAAGAATCTAAAACACATGGAAACACAACATTTATATAATACAAAGCTATGATCTAAATTATCACATCACTGGACTTCAGTGACCAATGCTGGATGAAAATGAGTAAAAAAAATTAAATAAAAGTAAATAACTTTAAGTATGATTTAAAATACAACCGAATTAAATGTTGTTATGAGAATGAAATTTAAAATACAATGAAATAAATTTCTTGTCAATGAAAAACTTGTCACAAGGCACATAAAATACAAACTTCCTCAGAAAGTGATTTTGTCATTTTCTTTGTCTGAATTCTGATGTTGTAAACATAGCAAACTATTTGGCAGCATGTAGAAGACTACTGGAATACTAAAAAAATGAAGACAAAATTTATTTCCTAGTAAAACATAAAAATAGAATAAAATTGATAAAAATCAACACCTGAAGTACTATTATTATATTCATTATGGTCATTTTTATAGTGTTTGCTGTGTGACAGGTACTGTTATAAGCCCTTTTTATTTTTCCTATGTAATTCTCACGATAACTCAGAAAAATAATATAATTATATCCTCCATTTTACAGATGAGTAACTGAGATCTCACCTCACACAATGAGTAAATAGCAGGTAGTCTGACTCCAGAGTCCATCATGTTGCTAACTACTATAGTGCATGAGTCTATTGCATGTATTGACAATGGAATGGCAAATTTTCTAGTGTAGGATAGAACAACTCCATTTGGACATTATAAGAAAGTACACTCTGAAAATTAACGTATTTTATTCTCAGGAGCATTTTACTTCTTAGATTGCTTTTTGCATGACTAAAATTTTATTGTTAATTTTTTTGCCAGAAAAACAATAAAGAAAAATACTATTCTGTCAAAAAAACAAACATAAAAAAAGAAATTCATTCAATATATCAATAGCAAGAAGCCAAATCGATGTTCTATAACTATAAAACTCAGAAAAATACTTGCTATGCAAAAGGAGGTTCTACTGAATGGATTTTTCCTTTTCCTTGTTATCTCTCATCACTGCTTACTATATGATGTATCTGATGCTATACATGGAAAGTTAAAATTTAATGTGAAATGTATTTAGAGATAAATGATACAATATCCAAAGAACTATAATAGCTGCAGCTTTTTTCTACCTTCTTTGAAGTATTAATGAATGGTTAAATAAAGCTCAGCTATCAATAATTTTCTAAAAGTTTGAGTATAAGATTTATAATATATACTATCATCTAAGAATTCTAATTTTAGAAATGTAATTGCTTTATTTCTTAGGTAAAGCATTCTCACTGACCCTTCTCCCTCATGTCCAAAAACGTTACTTTGCTAGTAGAAAGGAAAAAAATCACAAACCTAGGAAAATTTCTTTAATTCCGCTTCTTATAAAGGTAGTAATTTATAGATAGGGAAGCAAGTTACATGTCTAAATATGACCAAAAAATTAAGAGTTTTATAAGTCTCTGTAGCTCAAACACCTCTACTCCCCCCACTACCGCTAGCCCCTGGCCATTTGAACATGCTAAATAAAACACTAAGAAATATACTCAACCAGAAAGATATAAACCTTCGGAAACTAAAGTTAAAGACTATGATTAATATCAAAGAGCAAAATTTGGGCCTCAAGAAAAACCATCCATTTCTAGGCTTCTTTCAAGATTAGAGCAGGAGTCCAATTAAATACCAACCCAGGGAAGCCCCAGTTGACTCCTGAGTAAACTGAATAGTCTGCAAAATGCCTCTAGTAAATCAAACAAAAGTAGAACACACTGTAGTTAATACAGAACCAAAATGTAGACAAAGGCCATAATGTAATGGCTATAATTTACTTTGCTTGTAACATTACAGAAAGACAAATTACCTTTAAACATGCTTTAAAAATTAGCTTATTTAATTTTTTGAAAGTGTATATAACATACCCTTTTTTGTATGATTTTGTAATATCAAAAACATATCTCAAGAAATATTTAGCACCTTACCTTAGACCAAAGATGTGTGATTGTTCATAATTGAATAGAGAACGAATCTTAGCTTCAGAATTCAAAATTATAAGTCTATCAATAACATTCTGAAAAAGAAAAGATTTAGAGTGAGATCGTGCTTGGCCGAAACCATTTAAAGAAAACCAAATCAACAAATATTTGGATTGTGGTGCTCAAACTTGGCTTTATACTTCAATCACCTAGGGAGGTGTTTTTTTTTTTTTTAAAAAAAGAATTATCAATGCCTGAGTCTTATCCCTAGAGATTGTGAATTAACTGGTCTATAAATGTGGCCTGGGCATTAAATTTTGTGAAAGTTCCCGAAATGAATTATCAAATGTTCAGCCAAAGTGGAGTATGACTAATTTATACCCTATTCTGATATCATGTGAATAGCTTATGCAGCCAGTTAAGTAGTGATTAAACAGCTAAAAATGTAAACTACTTTGAAAAACAAATATGAAATATACAAGTATGAAGCATGAACAGATTTGAATAGTTTTATCTAGTAACTATTTGAGACTTTGTTAATAGATATTCTCTGTTCATGTAAATCAGTGGTTTCCAACCCTGGTTGAACACTGGAATCACCTAGAAAACTTATAGATGAGTGGAAAAATAGATTAGATAGATGATTAGATAGATTATTAGACAGACAGACAGACAGACAGACAGACAGATAAAGTGTTATGTAGGTAGGCAGGTAAGTAGGTAGGTAGGTAGGTAAGTAGGTAGGTATGTCCAGCCTCTATCCTGGAACAATTTTGTCACTATCTGTGGTAGGGTATGATTCTGGCATTAAAGTCCTTTTAAAAGCTCTCCAAGATGTTGCAATGAGTAACCAGGTATAAACATCACTTATACAAGTACAGAGAGAATCTGATGACCTAGGTACCACCAATTGTCCCAAGCAGTGACAATTTAGGCCTATCAAGCAATTGTGAGCACTGTGTAAGCCTTTCTTTTGTGTATATCTTTGGGTTCAGGCCTAAGAAATTTATTCACAACACTTGTCTCTCATATTGCTCATTTCCTGACCAAGAAACTTGCTACCCTCCAGTGAATTTAAATTCAAGATATTTCTGTGATCAACAGGGCAAAAGAAGAAAGGTTTCACTAGGGTGTAAAGTCACATAATATTTATTGAGATCTATGTGGATGATAAAACAAATATCACATCATCAAATAAGTAAGAGGCAGGAGAATGAGTTTGTAAGGAGGATGATATAATGGATATATCAAAATCACATTTCAAAAATACTAATCAAAATATAGTAAAAACTAGATTATGTGTAAACTTACTTAGTAAAAAATTATACTAACACTTAGGAATGTATTTACCATCCTACAGATATCTTGTAAAAATATGTAAATAATTTACAATCAGGAAATGTTAAATAAACCGGCTAACAATTGAGAATAAAAAGACTGCTATCTTAAAATAATCTGCCATTGCTGTCTGCTGCTTAGCTGGGCTCTCCTTGTTTCATTACAATAGAATATGAGCTAAGCAACTCATTCATATTCTCAGCCTTATATTCATTTCTCATTAACAGCCCCCTTGCTTTCTCCCTCTCTCTACTAATTTCTCCACTCTGACAGTCCTGATTCAGCTATGGTGACAGAGACACGGAGCTCTCTTTGACTGGCCCAGACACCTGGATACTATTAAATAAGCAGTCTTTGCAGTAGATATATGGAGAGACTTGTTTGCTATGTAGTTCTTCTTCAAATAGGTACATATTTTTACTATTTAATATTGTGATTTTTAAGAAATGATCTATTATCACTTTTTACCATAGTAAATCTTCACAGATTGATCTAGAAATACTTATGTATTACTAGCCTGCTCTTACCTGAGAAGAAAGAGATTGCCAATTAGTTCTGTGAAAGGATTGCTCTAGATTTCTCTTCATTTGGAGGGCACTAGTATAAGTGACTGAAATTGGAACAGCTATCTGAATACTAAGCTCTTACTATTTGATAGCAAATAATACCTTGTGACTCAAAAGTTCTAGCTCTGAATCTAGTACTAGATATTGTAAGAATAAAAAAGAGAATGTAATACCACAAGCTAATGGAAGGGTAGATTGCAGTCATATATCAATGATAATGCATTTTCAGAGAACAAACATTACAGTAAATAATTTCTTCTTCAAGAGGATTACATTGATGGATCATCACTTAGGGAGGAAAACAAAACTCCTGGGAAACCTGTCTTATGGAGAACTTCAGTTTCTAAGCACTGAAACACATGTGAGTAAGGCAATCAGTTTCCTAAATCAACGGCTTCCCAGCAACAAGCCAGAGTAAGAAAGGTTTGGGACTCACAAATTGTAGTTTAAAACTCTGTCTTTTTAAAGGACATTATCCAGCTTGAGAATATGTTCAATAATCTAGTAGGTCAGGATGAGAGAGAGATTAGAAAAAACAAACAAGAATATCTATTCTATATAAATAGATACATGTTTGAGTGCCTACCCTGCACTCAATTGCCTTGATGCCTTGTTTATGCTGACCCTTTTTATTTAAGAAAGGGCCCAGTAAAGATCTATCACAATGCTAGTATTTCAGCACTTGCATTACTAGGAGTGGCTTGTGACTGATTAGCCCATGAATGTCTATAAACAAAACTCAGTCTGTTAAGGAGGGTCTGCTATAGCACAATATCATAGACTGAATGTCTTATAAACAACAAGAATTTTAATTCTCACAGTTCTGGAGGTTGGGAAGTCCAAGATCTAGGTGCCAGAAGATTCTGTGTCTATTAAGGGCCTGCTTTCTGGTTCACAGACAGTCCTTTCATGTATATAGAAAGGGCAAGAGATTCCTCCGGGGTCTTTTTATAAGGCACTAATCACCTCCTTAAGGCCCCACCTCCAAATATCATCACACTAGGAATTAGATTTCAACGTAAGAATTTTAGAGGCATACAGACATTCCGTCTACAGCAAGGAGGTAGAAGAAAACGTCACTCTCCTGTCTGGTGGTACAGTGAATTAAATTGTGACACTGTCCCCACCCCAACCCCAAAAAATACACCCCTCTCCCAAAAGAAGGAGATATCTATATCCTAATTCACAGAACCTATGTTTGTTACACTATTTAGGAAAAGGGTCTTTGCAGAGGAAATTAAATTAAGGATCTCGAGGTAAGATGATCCTGGGTTATCCTAGTGGGCCCCAAATCAAATGACAAGTGTAGTGTCCTTATAAGAGAAAGACAAAAAGAGATTTAAGACAGAGGAGAAGGCCTTGTGAAATGGATGCAGAAGGAGAGTTGTGCAGCAACGAGCCATGAAATTCCTGGAACCACTAAAAGTCGGAAGAGGCAAGGAAGGATTCTCCCTGGAGACTTCGGAGGGAATGGGGCCCTGCTGACACCTTGATTTCAGACTCCTGGCATCCATAACTGTGAGAGAATAAATTTCTGTTGTTTTAAGCTATGTAGTTTATAGTAATTTGTTATGGAAGCCCTAGAAAACTAATACAGGGGAGATGGTGAAGACATCAGTATGGAGTAACAGGTAGTCCAGTATCCTCTCCTAGAGAATGCCATCCGAGAAGAACATACTAATGATAATTATAGCAAAAAGTTATATAGCATCTATCTGCCAGGCAGTGGTTTAAACTTTTATATTTAACTCGGGTCATTTAATTGTCATATTTAATTGTCCTGAGATAGGAATGTTATTACCCTCTTTTAATAGAGAAGAAAACTAAGATCTAACTTGTCTAAAGTCTCACAGCTTTTAAGAGGCAGAACCAGACTCTAACCCAGTCAGTCTGGCTTCAGAATACAAACACTTAAGTAAACTATGTATATGCCTTCAATAAAGCCAAGATAGTAATAATAGGAAAGGGTACAAGTTTGATAAAGCGGGGGACCATCAGAGACAGACAGACAGATGTGGACCTGACTGCATTTCAAAGTTCTATTTCCACTTGTCCTTGATTTTCCTACAATTTGGTTATGAAAGTCAATAGATTTCTTCTTCTTCCTAAACTAACTCAAATTGAATTCTCCAATAATGAAAAGGATCTTACCTAATACACCACTTATGTAACTCAAAGTTAAGTGACAGAAACTGAAAAGCAATTGAAAATTGTATCTGTTAGAGGGAAAGAATATTTGCATCATTCACCTTTAATATACTAAAGTACAACCAAAGAGTTGTTCACAGGGCCTAGAGTTCTGGTAGATACCTGATACAAAGCTATGAAAACTTAAGGCCAAATATCCCTAAAATATAAAGAATTTCCTCAAATTGAGGAGAAAAAAAGTAGCATGAATAGAAAAATAGCAAAAATGAACTGAAAGACCATAAAGAGAGGAAGAAATGCCAATGGTGAAATATGAAAAGGTTTTTGGTTCATCATGAGGAAAATATAAATCAACACTTCTCTCCCGTCTGACAAATATGTAGACCTCTGACCACATATAATCTTCTTAATGAGTCTGCCAGAAAACAAGCACTATCATATTTTATTCAGGAGAATGCAGAAGGATTATTCCCTGTGGGTGAAAATTTAGCAATATATACCAAAATTACATGTGAATTTATCTCGACACAGTTATTCCACTTCTAGAAATCTAGCTCAGAGATACTGTGGTAGGCAGAATTCTAAGATGGCTGTAAGGTCTTAAAAACTAATGAAGGTACTGCTGTGAAAAGATTTTTACAGATGTAATTAGTCCCTAATTAGTTTTATTTAAAATAGGAGAGAAAAATATATAAGACGTAAAGAAAGTAAATGTCCACCATAGATGAATGGATGAATAAACTATACCCCATCCATATAATAGAGTACTATACGATTATTAAAAAGGATGAGGACAAGCTCTATATGCTATGGAATCATCTCAAAGACAGAATTAAAAGAAAAGCAAAGGACAGAACAGTGTTTATAGTAAACTGCCTTTTGCTTAAAAAATCTGGGGACGTAGGATAAACATAAAACTAATAAAAATGGTCAGCTACAAAGTAGTGTGGTAGAATAGAACTTTCTGCAATAATGGGAATGTCCTCTCTGTGTGCTGTCCAGTGTGATAGCCATTACCACATGTGGCTTAGTGGGCACTTGAAATCTTAAAATATGAATCGTACTTAAAATGAATTTCTAACCTTATTTATTTGTAATTAATCTAAGTTAATCTAAATATATACGTGTGGCTAATAGCTATTATATTGAAAATCAAACTATGGGAAGAGAAGAAAAAGGGAATTAATATGTGAGGACATTATGTGAATATACCTTGTTATATATGGGAATTGCATATTTTTCTATAACTTAAAAGACAAAATTCAGACAATAAAGAAAAATGGAAAACAATCTCTCTAAATTTAAAACATTCTCAAACAAAACCAATCTATCAAGTTAGTGGGACAACCAGGACAAGTAGAGATTTACTTACTGCAAATGACTTTAAAACACAATATTTTGACTATAAGTTCCCAGTGGCATATATTCTAAGGACAAAACTAACTGAAAAGAAATGTCAGTATGCATTCACTAATCTTATTTTGGAACTATCATATGTAAATTGTACAATAAAATAAGTGATTTTGTTCATGTATTAGGAACCAAATTTTTCAGTGAAAGAGAAAAATATATAAGCATATAATAAGAAATATCAATATAGGCTCATGATTAATTTTTCTCTTAAAAATAAAAACTATATATGATCCAGCAATACCTCTACTGGGTATTTACCCCAAAGACTTGAAAACATATAGCTGAAAAGATATTTGCACACCAAAGTTCATAGCAGCATTATTCACAGTGGCCAGGACATGGAAGCAACTGAAGTGCCCTACAATAGATGACTGGATAAAGACGCTGTGGTACATATATATATATATATATATATATATATATATACAATGGAATAGTATTCAGCCATAAAAAGAGATGAAATTCTGTCATTTACAACAACATGGATGGACCTTGAGATAATCATGCTAAGTGAAATAAGCCAGACAGAAAAAGTTGAAAACCACATGATATCACTTATATGTAGGATATAAACCTAAAAGCAACAAACAAGCAGGACAAACAAATAGCAACTCATGGACACAGACAACAGACGAGTGGTTACCAGAGGGTGGGGGGCAGGGGGAAGGGGGAAATTAGATGGTGTGAAAGGGGTCAGATATGTGGTGACAGAAAGAAATCTAACTATGGGCAGTGAACACACAATGCAATATACATATGCCTTACTGTTGAATTGTACACCTGACACTTGCTGGATTTCATTAATCGATGTTACCATAATAAAAATAAATAAAAAACAAAATAAAAAAAATAAATAAATAAAAACTATTTTTCCTTTTTGGCTGTCCACTGAACAGGTTATAATTTCTAAATAACACTTCTTACTAAAAGGAACAAGGACTCACTGAAGATGGCTGATTCCAGGCTGAGCCAGAAAATGTGTACAATAAGCCTGGAACATCTTATATAAGAAAGCAAAAAAGCAAAATATAAAAAATGAATAAATATATGTCAAAAGGACTCAGCAGCCAAAAAAGAAATAAATTGATCATTAAAAATAATAATCCCTGCATTGGATTGAAACATAAACATTTTTAGTAAAAACTAAAAGTTGATAATGATAATAATAAAATCTCCCTTTGGGGGATTTTCCAGCGCCAATTCATTATCCTGAAATTTTATTTAAAAAATAAAATAAGTGAAACATTTATTCTGTCATTGCTAAAAGAACTGTATTTCAGGGTTTCCTTTATTGAATAATTCCAGTTAGATACAAAAAGAATGACAGAACTAGAATCACCATTTCACATCTCCTAAGGAAACAATTAATCAATGTAACCCAGGACAAATAATACAGTTTCTCCAATAAATCAATGGCATGAAAACAGAAAGGGAGGGGGAACTGTTTTAGAATAAAAAGAGACTTAAAAGACATAATGACTGAATGTAATAGGTGAACCTTGTTCGGATCATGACTTGACCAACTGTAAAAAAGGATATCTTTGAGACATCAAAGGAAACTTCTATATAGATGACATATTAGATAATATTAAGGTTTTATAGCTAATATTTTAGATATGACAAAGCCAGAATGGTTTACAGGGTAGTAATCTAAATCAAAATAAAACCTCTAAAAGTCCCTTTCAGTTAGAGGTAAGTTATTTACAGATAAATTGATATTATGCTCAAAATATGCTTTACAATTCTCCGGTGGGGGAAAAAGGCAAGAGTAAAGGAGAAGAAACTGGAAAATAATTGGAAAATAGATGGAAGAACATGACAGAATGTTGATAAAAGGTGCAGTTTAGTGAGTGGAATATGGGGAGTTCATTATACTGTTTTTTAATGTAAATTTGAAAATGTCATCAAAATAAAGCCCATACATGTGCCTCTGTGTGTGTGTGTGTGTGTGTGTGCGCGCGCGCGCGCACACACACACACACACACACACACACACACACACACACACACAGCTCTTCAGTATCACTCTTTAGGGGTCCTGACATCATGGGACTTCCAGAGAAAATATAAAGTTATTGAATTAAATCCTTTTGAATAAAGCCTAAGAGGGACCCAACTTGTTAAGAGTCTAGCCAAGAAGAAATAATAAAACAGTGAGGTTATTGAGAACCTACCATGCTCATAGGAGAAAAAAAAAAATCCAAAAAACAAAAATAAATAAATAAAACCCAAATTGCTAGACTTTCAGGGCAAAAGACAAATATGACACAGTTCTTCTCCTTATGTATCTTATGGTCTATTAGAAGAGACAATACATAAATAATAAAATAATGTGGCACATATTTTATTCATGGACAAGGTGCTACGAG
>NW_011888824.1:8726606-8749515 GCF_000151845.1 Pteropus vampyrus | reverse complement strand
TACAATTCTCCGGTGGGGGAAAAAGGCAAGAGTAAAGGAGAAGAAACTGGAAAATAATTGGAAAATAGATGGAAGAACATGACAGAATGTTGATAAAAGGTGCAGTTTAGTGAGTGGAATATGGGGAGTTCATTATACTGTTTTTTAATGTAAATTTGAAAATGTCATCAAAATAAAGCCCATACATGTGCCTCTGTGTGTGTGTGTGTGTGTGTGTGCGCGCGCGCGCGCACACACACACACACACACACACACACACACACACACACACACAGCTCTTCAGTATCACTCTTTAGGGGTCCTGACATCATGGGACTTCCAGAGAAAATATAAAGTTATTGAATTAAATCCTTTTGAATAAAGCCTAAGAGGGACCCAACTTGTTAAGAGTCTAGCCAAGAAGAAATAATAAAACAGTGAGGTTATTGAGAACCTACCATGCTCATAGGAGAAAAAAAAAAATCCAAAAAACAAAAATAAATAAATAAAACCCAAATTGCTAGACTTTCAGGGCAAAAGACAAATAGGACACAGTTCTTCTCCTTATGTATCTTATGGTCTATTAGAAGAGACAATACATAAATAATAAAATAATGTGGCACATATTTTATTCATGGACAAGGTGCTACGAGCGTACATGAAGAGGAACTCAGAAAGGGCGGCTACAGAGGAAGGACAAAAAAGACTCCAGAGAAGGAGTAAAGCATGAAAAAGTCCTAAAGAATGAGGAGACACTATCTAGCTAAAAAGCAAGATTATATACCTTTCAGATTCCAGAGAAAGAAAGAAACTTGTCCAAAAACGATGAACGTTAGAGAGTAGAAGGTAAGAGGAGAAAAAAAAGAGGACTTTAAGAAATAAGGAGAAGCTGAAGGCCATGCAAAGGAATATAGAATATGTATGGAGATAATGGGAAATCAGCAAAGATTTTAAACAACAGAATAGCTGCAGTTGATTTTCATTTTTAAAGGACTATTTTGAGAACAAATTAGTATGAGGATAGAGGTTGTGAATGGAAGAAAAAGAGCAATTAGAATCTCATCGAAGTAATCTATCAAGAAATGAAGGTCAGAGTAAGGTGGTCTGAACAGGAATAGAAAAGTAAACAAGATCCAGTTATCAGGGAGGTAAAATATATATAAATTATAATTAACTACATCTATAGAAATAAGAGTCAACAATGAATTTCAGGTTTCTAGCTTATTCAACTGTGTGGACAATGGTGACATATACTGAGGCAGGAAATGGAATTGATTTAGGATACAGAAAACTTTCTATGCAGTTGTAGACATGGTAAGACTAAGATGCCTATGAGTTTTCCAGATATCCATTGTTTAGAAGAAATCTGGGTATAGATCTGGCAGTCAAATGAATGATACAGGTCAGAGATTTGTCAGTGTACAACTGAAACCATAGAATTCAATGTGATCAACCTGGAAGACATAAGACAGACAGAAGAAAAGTCCTCAAAGAAGACCAACGATGCAGGAGAGGCCAAGAAGCTGGTCAAGAAGAAGCAGTACCACAGTCATAGAAGAGAGTGACAACAGAATGATTGAATCAACTGGTCCAAATGCCACAAGGTGGTAAATTAGTCAAAGGAATGGGGAGGTTCCTTTGAGTAAAGGAATTACATATTTACTGGTGACTTCTGACAGAACAATTTCAGTTAAGTAATTAAGCAAGACACCAGATTACAGTGGCTCCTGGAGCCGATAGACGAGAAAGCAGAGACTTAAAATATAGACAATTTTTTTCAGAAAGTTTTTCTGAAAAAAATTGTCTATATTTTAAGTCTCTGCTTTCTCGGGGAAAACTAAAAAGAAAACCATACATAGAGTGATAGCTAAAGGAAGACACAGGTCAAGGGAGCTGTTGTTTATTTTAATAGATTTTAACATGTTTAAATGATGATGGGAAGCAGTGACTCTTCTATAAGGTTACAATAATGTTGTTAGGAGAGGCGGAATAACAAAGCTATTCACAGTTAAGTATTTTAAAACTAAAAGACAAAGCCTTCCCTAAGTGGAAAGATATCTCTCAATAAGCGCTACAGATATCCCTGAAAACTTAACAGAACAAATATCCAAACCATTGTTCTAGATAAAATAATGCAATTCATTTGTACTAATTCCCATAATCAGTTTCAGTAAAGGCAATAATACCAGGAATATTTTCAAAGACCATTCGCTGGACTTCTACTATGTTCTAGATTCTAAGGTTGACTAAGATATCCTACTTGCTCTCGGACACTCACAGTGTAGCAGGAAAGACAGGCACATAAATGGCTAATTATAAAAGTACTTAAGAAGTGCTAGGATATAAGTAAGCACAATATAAAACTGGATCATTTCAAAGAAGAGAATATAAAAAGTTTAATGACAGAAGTATTTATCTTTATATTTTATTCATATAAATTATCAAAAATTTCCCAAAGTAGAGAAAGTTTTAAAAAAATAAATGTTTAGTATTAATAAGAATTCAAAGTACTCAAAAAAGTAAAACTGTACAAAACGCCACCATATAGACGAATGACCAGAAAAACAAAAAGGATTAATAATAGAATTTCAGTATTAATCAAATAATTCTTTACAAATGCATATGTGTACATATTTATATTTATGTGTCTAATTCATAAATTTATCCAAAAATGAGGAAGTAAATATCTCTGGATGATTAGAACAAGTTATCCATCTGAAAGTATTAACATAAAATAAGTCTCAGATTAAATAAATATGTATATACTGCCCTCATGGGCCAGTAACATATATTTCATTAAAATATAAGGAGAAAATGTATTAGACTTCTTAAATACAGTTTATTTCTAATTATTCTAGCCAATAAAGGAATAGCACCAGTATGACTAATAATATAATTTCATACATACTTCTATTTATACCACATCTCTTTCCTTGTTGGGGAGTGTTAACACTCTATTCATTCCGATAGGTATTGCAACTGTTAGGTGTCCTGGATCAAAGATTCCATTCACAGATAATTCAGAAGCTGATATTCCATGGGTAAATGTATCAGCCTTTGAATATCATTAAATAGTGTTCTTTTTTTTCTGTCAAATTGCATTTTTACTACAAATCTCAAAAAGTATCGTTTATAAAAGGGAAAGATTAAAATAAAATGACTTACAATAACACCCGTTGGGACTTCACGAAGAGAGTATTCTGTTTTATTAGGAAGATCTTGATTGCCTATCAGCTCATAAAAAGCAGGATAAGATAGCAAGTTCACCAGTGCTAGAAAAGACTAGGGTGGAAGGAGAAAGAAAACAGTCATTTAAATGGTTCATTTTTTTCTAACCACATCCATGGAAGAATCGTTAAATGAAGTTTTATAGCAGTAGACTACAAGGGTTAGTTTTTCAAATAAGCCTAATTAATCTACATAAAGGTGAAATACGTACATAAATATAAAATAGTTACCATTAACAAGAATCTATGTGTTGACAATACATAATAACAGTCGTAACAAAACATACTTGAGAGTTGGAAAATGTATTAAGATATCATGTATCTCTTGAAAAGTTTGATTCTGAGAAAAAAAATTAAAGGATCTATGTTTTCTTTGCATCTGTTATTCTGATGTGTAAGACAATATAAGAGAATAACACTTAGGGGCTCTGGAGCAAGATAATAAATTCTATATATTCTTTACTTAGGTCACAAGGCCATCTTTATCCTTTAACTACATTCTCTGTAAATACAACTATCCTAATCATAGTAAATTTAAGAAAGCCATGGCTTTTCCTATCAAAACCAGCTCATTTTCCAGTGCAATCTTATCAAGTTAATCCCTGTGAAATCTTTAAGTTCCCAATCTCATTTCCTTTTATTAAAGGCAATCTGAATATTTTTCTCAGGCACATTTCATTATTTGGATTCTCTGTGCAAAAGAATGCGTGGTTGCCTATTAGTAAACATCAAATCTAAACTCCTCGGCATGACTTTCAAGGCACTTTACTAATTGACACCCACCTTCTCTTAACAGTTATCAAAAGCTTCATTTCCCATTACCCCTCAGCATGAAGTCACCACTTCAGTCAATCAAATCTGCCTGTGGGCTCCTTCAACTGACTGCCACATAGATAAACTTTTCTTATCTACTAACATGTTTTTCCTGCCCTCTCACATACTCATTATCCCATTTCATAAGCTTTCAAAAGTTTGCCCCCTCTTTCTCTAGAAGGCTTTCCAAATAACTTTATCTGCCTCTAGAATCCTTACATTCCAATATCTGTATGTTTACTTTGTCCTATATTAACTACTTATTTGTAACTATAATGCTTGCTGCTTGTCATTTTTAAATTTTCCCTAGACTCAGAAAATTTAAGAATCAAATTAAGAATTTTCACTAAAATCAGAATATTGAGAAAATTAAAAAGAACAGTTAATTCAATCTCTCATTTAATAGATGAGAAAACTTGAGGACCAGCCAAGTGAAGAGACTTTAGCAAAGTCATACACTATCAGAAAGTTGGTCATAAACTAATTTATTATATTTTCTTATTTTCAGGCTAAGGTTACTCATTACAAATCACTATATAATCTTCAGATGCTATTTAACAGTGTCACCTTGTTTCACAGCCTTTGTTTGAGGACCTGTAAGGTAGAGGCCATTTTATAACCCTCTTATTATACCAAATGTAATGCTATTTAACTGTGGCTAAGTAAATTCATTTAACACACAGTAGCTTTTAACAAATGCTGCAGTAGGATGAAAAATGAACTCACATCAAGTTTTTTAAAAGTTTCCTTTTTTCCCCATAAATTTTCCATAAAATGAAGATTTCCTTTCTAAAAAGGGAATCAACATATTTATAAAGTTAATATCTATTCAGATAGCAATAACATTATCATAGAGTAGAATAAATTTAATAGCCTAGTAGCCATTTACTGAATGCCTATTTAAAGGAAACACTATGCTAAAAGCATGCACTATAAAAGAGGAAGAAAAAAATTTATGTCAAGGAAAGAATGTATGAGGAATATCTATTAATTATATATAAAATGAAATGCAGCAAAACTAGAGAATTCACAGCCATGTAGGGAACCACTGTAAAAATTCACTAATCACCAGGGTGTTGACTAGAAAGATAAAACAGATGCCGTAAGTTTTATTTTTAATTTATCAAAATATAAGCTAAAATGCATAATTTGAATATGCAAATATTTCATAAACGTTCTTAATATTAATCCAGCAATATTCAGATACTATCATAAATAAGTCTTTTATGTTTAAAACACCCTTTCCATCTATTATAACAATGACAGATTATTTTTAAAAACTTAATAAGTGTCTTTTTTGACATTTGACATTATCCATAGAAGTATGGTCTTTACAAATCATGTATATCAATATTATGTTGAGAATTTTTGTGCTATTTACACATGAAGAATTCCATTGTTGTTTATGAAACCTCCCTACTTCCACCTGAGAAATAAAACAATGTGGACCACATAACAGAATCATAACTTTTGATATGCTACTCTAATATTACATTGAACTCTAGGTGAAAACTATTTAGTAATTGTATTTGAACTAAAACAATCTAAACAGAATTTTAAAGAAACTTAAGATTTCAGCATTTTGTTTCTAGGAGAAACAAATCCATTTTTCACACGCTGAGCATTTTTTTGCCTTTTTTTTTTTTTTACGCCTACAACACCTGGTATTCCTTGGTGGTCGCCTGTCCAAGTACTAACCAGGCCCAACCCTGATTAGCTTCCGAGATCAGACAAGATTGGGCATGTTCCGGGTGGCATGGCCATAGACCATACTGAGGATTTTTAAAAGATATTAGCATACTACAAAATTGTGATGTTAAGCACTTCTAGAGCTCAAGAAAATATTTATAATGTAATCACTGGTTCCCACAGAAATAACATAAGATGTTACTATCAGATATTAATTATCCTAAAATTTATATTAGCATAAAATATATTTCTATTTCATCAATGGTTTGAAGAAAATAATGGGGTTCTATTATTTGAAAAGTAAAGGAAGGTCAAATGTTTGATATATTTTAAAACTACAGCATAAAATTAAGCCTAAAACCAAGAATTTTTCTTATGAATTAAAAACTCTTCAGGTTGATAATGATTATCTATTCACTTAATTATCCATTCAAAATATTTTAATGCTGGCTGCTTATCAGCAAGTTTACTAGATGCTAAGAATAAAAATATGAATGAAAAATGATCCCTGCCCCCAAGGACTCACAGTGTAAGATAGGACAAATACACTATTAGATGATTTAAAACAATGCTCAAAATGACCTGCTGGTATTGTACTCCAGAGAGGAGTGGGAAGATATTGGGAGGATGACATTCCACAGCAAAGCAAGAAGTGAGAGACATGGCTGCAGAGGCAGCAAGCAGGAAGGCAGGAGGGTATGTGCTGTGTTAATGAGCTCTATCTTTATCCTCTAACAAAAGGAAATAAATTGTTTTCAGAAAAGTAATGAAAATTATATTTTATATTTTAGATAGAATGCTATGAATGAAAATGTTTCTGAGTGGACAAAATTAGGAGAAAAAAACAAATTAGGATTTGGAAGTACTAAGAATGACTAAGTACTAAGTACTAAGTACTAAGCAAGATGTATCAGTTATACCTACTATACCAGAGATGTATTTTTAAAGTGTTAAATAATCTGAGAGTGATTCAAAGAAAGTTTTTTGATTTAGATGAAAAATCAAACCATTATCAAATATAGTTTTACACATCTTTCCAATCTATAGGCCTTCTATTTTTGTTCTTGCCTTATTGCATTAAGACCTAAAACAATATTGAGTAAAAGTGGCTAAGAGTGAACAAATTTTAGGTTCAATATTTCACTATTGCTGAAGAGGTATGTTTTTCAAAGATAATATTTATCAGTTTGAGGATTAAATCTGCTGAGTTTTTATTAATGAGTATTAAATTTTCTCAAATGCTGTTTCCACATCTATTGAAATCAGTGTATGACTTTTCTCTTTATTATGTTAATATGGTGAATTATAGTTTCATTTTACAATGTTAATCCAACTTTATATGGCTGGGATAAACCCCACTTGATCATAATGATCCTTTTTTATTGGTTGATATAATTTGAAAATATTTTGTTAAATATTTTTAAGTTGATATTCAATAAAAATATTGGTCTGTAATTTTCTTTTTTGGTAAAATTTATGTCCTTTTGCCACATCAGGGTTATGCCGAACTCAAAACATAAGTTTGAAACTGATTCCTATACCCTTGTTTTCTGAAAGAACTTGTGTATGATTGGTGCTCTTTCTCTTATCTTTAAAAGTTTTATAGAATTCACCAGTGAAACTATCTGATTTTCTTTGTGGGAAGGTTTTTGATAATTTACTTTCTTTAACTGATACATACCTTTTTAGATTTTCTATTTTTTACTGGGTCAGTTTGGGTAAGCATATTTTTTAAGAAGTTTGCCAATTTTATCTTAGTTGTTGAATTCATGGCATAAAGCTGATCATAAAATTCCTTTATTGTTCTTTAATGTTTGTGGGATCTTAAGTGACAGCCTCCTCTTTCATTCTTTATATTAGTAATTTTAGGTCTCTCATTTTCTTGATCAGTCTGGCTAGGGTTTTATAATCTTTAATAATCACTTCAAAAAACCATCTTTTGGTTTTGTTACTTTTCTCTAATTTATCTTTTTTCTGTTCTATTGATTTCTACTCTAATATTTATTATGTCTTTTCTTCCATGCACTTTGGGTATAATTTGCTCTTCTTTTTCTAGTTATTTAGATAGTAACTTGAATCATTAATTTTAGATGTTTCTTACTTTGTAATATTAAAGCTAAAAATATCCCTCTTAGCTTTATTTTAGATATATTCACATTTTTTTTATATACTGTATTTTTATTTTTATACAGTTGAAATATCTCTAAAATCCCTTGTGACTTCCTCTTTGAGCTACATGGTATTTGGTAACATGTTATTTCCAAATAATTGTTTTTTTTTTTATTTTTTAGCTCTTGATATTTAATTAAGTCCATTGTGGTTACTGAATATACTTTGTATTATTTCATTCATCTTAAATTTATTTAGACTTGCATTCTAGCCTAGCAACAGCCTCTCTTGGTGAGTATGCCATGTGCTCCTGAAAAGAATGTATTCTGCAGTCATTCAATATAGTATTGTATAAAGAACTATTAGATCAAGTGATCAGTAGTAGTAGTTAAACGGTATACCTCAGAACAGATTTAAAGATATGAAATCAACTGTTAAAACAGGAATGTTAAAATCTTCGACTGTGAATGTAGATTTACCTATTTCTTCCTTAAATTCTATTTTAATACTTCATATATTTTGAATCTGATTTCTAAGAATATAACTGACTTATGTTATTTTATATCTTCTTGATACATTGCTCATATTATCATATAGATATGTTTTCCTTAATCTCTGATTTTTTTTTTATATCCGATATTAAATATGGCCGTTCTAGTCTTCTTTTTTCCTCTGGTATGTCTTTTCATTGATTAACTTAACTTTTTTTTTTTTTTTTTTTTAATTTAAAGTGAGTTTCTTAAAGTTAGTATATAGTTCCTTTCTTATTCAACCTGAAAATCTCTGCATTTTAATTAGGATATTTAGTTCACTTATATTTAAAGTGACTGTTGATTAGGGCTACTATTTTTCTATTTGTTCTGTTTTTCTTCTGTTTTCTCTTCCTTTGCTCTTTCCTCTCTAGCTTTTTACATTTTTCTTTTTTTGGAGGGGCGGGGGATTTTGTTTTTTAGAGATGCCTCTTTGCATTTTTTCTTAGTGGTTTTTCTAGGTTAGTGTCCTCCAATAAAACAATTTTTGATGATGGAAATGTTATGTAATCTGAACTGTACAATATGATAATCACTAGCTACCTGTGGTATTGAGCACTTAAGAGATGATAGATTCTGTTGTATTCCCCAAAGAGTGCTGTTTCTAATTTAGTAGATTATGTGGCTAAACCCAAACTCTAATGTAATGGGGAGGTTGAATTTTTAACTTTAGTTTAAATTTAAATTTACATAGCCACATGGGACTATCATATTGCAAAGTTCAGCTATAGAGAGTAAGACAAGGGAGGAAGGGGCTGGAAGTAAGTTTTTTAATGTAGCTCATTATATATTGAGGTCACATTGTTTTCCAAATTAAAATGACAAAATAAAATTAAATCCCAAAAGACAACAGAATCCCTAGGGGATATTTAGAACTATAAACTGTGCATTAAGAATTTTTACTCTTATGAGTTATTATTTCTAGATCTTTCAGTGCATAGTTTAGGGGAATACACAATTTTTTTAAAAGAGAAAAGTTAATCGTAGTTTATACTAAATTTCTAATAAAAATCAAAGAAGTTTAATAAACCCCTGTAACCTTAAATTTAAATCAAAACTATTTGCTAGAGATTAAGAATGTTGTGCTACTTTACATAAAATGTGAAAAAAAAATTGTAACCAGATTTGTTTACCATTCTCTTGTTCTGTAAAGTATAGCTGTCATATGTATTACTTCAAAGTATAAAAAAAAACCCCACCATATGTCACTATTCTTTTAGAGACACATGTGTTTACAAGAAGAAAAAAATAATAGGTTTTTATACTCATTCATCTTCTTGCAATTTCTTCTTTTAATCCTAAAAACCAAAATATCTGCAATCATTTTCCTTCGACCTGAGGAAATTCTTTTAGTATTATTTAAAATGCAGGTCTGCTGTAAATTATTTATTTAGATTTAATTTGTAAATTTCACTTTTTTATTCTTAAAGAGTATTTCTGGTGAATAGAAATTTAGATTGACTTTTGTTTTTCTCCTTTCAGTACATTCTTTGTCTTATGGCCTCCACTGTTTCTAAAGAAGTATCAGCAAACTTTTCTGCTGTTCCCCTGTAATTTATGTAATGTGTAATTTTCTATGGCATCATTCAATATTTCTTCTTTATTTTTAGTTTTCATGTGTTCATATATCTATAAGTAACCTTGCTGTGGTTTCTTTGCAATTTCATTATTTGCATATATTCTTCCTTGAGATTCACTGTTTCTTAATCTATAAGTTTATATATTTTCATACATTTAGAAATTTTCAGCTATTACTTATTCTAATATTTTCTGCCCCATTCCTTTTGTATTCCATCACACATGTTAAATCTGTGGATAAGATCTCACAAATCACACAAGTTTTTCCTAATTTTTTTCTCTCTGTTCTTTAGATTGTATAATTTCTATTGATTAAGTAAACTTTCTTGTCATCTCTAAATCTTCCATCAAAATCATAGAGAAAATTATTTCAGAAAATAAAATTTTTAGCTCTAGAATCTCCATATGGCTCTTATTTATAGTTCCTACTTCTCTACTATGATTTCTAATTTGTTCATTTATTACCAGCATATTTTCTTTTACATTATATTTATTAATAACTGCTTAAAAATCTTTAACAAATAATTTCAATCCCATCATTTCACAGTTAATCTCTATTATTTGCCTTTTTCTGGACTTTGAATCACATTTTTCTGTTTCTTCACATCTAATAATTTTTTGATTTTATTCCATACATTGTGAAGAATATGATGCAGAAACACTGGATTTTGTTATTCCCCAAAGAGTACTGATTCTAATTTAGTAGTTGATGGGGTTGAACAACTTAAACTCTCTCTTAACTCTGACCACTGTGGTAGAGCATGTGATATCTGTGAAGTTCAAGTGCACAGTTCAGGGGACAGTGACATATTTAGACAGAGTGTATACACAGGTTGGAGCACTCTCTGTGTTCCTCTTTAATTTCAAGGAATCTCCTTCCACTTCCCAGTTTCTCTAAGACCCTAAACCTTGTCTTCTGGTTTTACAATCTCGTTAGAGTATAAATTTCTATCTGGGAAGCACCAAGTTGTACTTCTCCTCATGTGAAAATTTGTTAAATCCAGAATCTTGAGCAGTATGGTTCTCTTCATCTATATTAATTCCTCTCCATTTCTTACTTATTTTTTAAATGGTTGAATTTTAAGTTATTTTCCTGAGTTTGCATTTTCTACTGGAAGGAATCAGTCTACTAATACAGAAAGCAGAACGTTTTGTTTTTTTTCTTAATTTTGATAATTTTATGACACCCTCTGAATAAAAATTTCCCAGGCTATCATAAAGTCAAAGTCAGAAATCATCATTTCATTTTAGTGAAATTTGGAGAACATATCAAATATATAAAAGTCATTAAATTAGAATATTGTGTGGGTGCTTAAGAGGTTCTTGTGTGGAGTTTATTTTGGCCATATTACTCTTAATGATAGCATCTTCTCTGCCTATCCTTTCTTCAAATAATCCTAACAATTTTCTATTAGATTTGAGTTCAAGGGGAAAATGCTTCCTTACTTTTTTGTTTTGATCAGCTGGCTTTTGTTTCAGAGTTCTTTGTGTTTGTTCATTTTGTAACATCTCATAGTAAAAACAGAAAATCATAGTAAAAACATAAATATAAATTTTTTATATCATTGTATAAAAAAAAAAAAATCTTTCCAAAACATAATTCCCAAAGAATACTGGTGTTTCTATCATTCACTAAATTTATTGTGAATTTTTTTTTTAAAAATTAGAAATGAAAAAAAGGAGAGAAAAGAAAAAATTAGGAAAGGCTGCTGGTTGTAACTGAATATCGATAAAGTCTGGATAAAGTAATTTCTGAGAGATGTACTTAAAATCTCTATATTATTATATAAGTCAAATCATGTCTTACCTTTTGACAGCTTCGGTCAATAGGATCCACCGGAGTAGATCTTGGATGGCTTACTCTAACATCATCTCTTCCACATTCCAGATTGGCCCATAATTCAGTTATAAGCGCATTAATGAACCCTAAAAAAGGATTGTTTTAGATCATATTCATAGTATACTATTTCTTTGGATTATGAAGGAAAGATACAATTATTCCTCAAACAAGACTGGTCCACACCGACAAAAGACATGAAATAACCTCTAACCTTGATAGAAATTATATCTGTGATTGTTAATATACCTTTATGATACTTCATTACTATAAAACTAGAATGATGAAATTTTGAAAGACTATTTCCCTGTAGGGCTGAATGTTGAGTCCTAGCTTTTAATCTCTGGCCAATAACTTCTCTGAGAATGTTTTCTAAAAAAATAATATTTATGCTTTACTCTGCAAATGAGCCAACAGTGAAAGGCAGCCTGAAAGGTTGGGGGAGGGGCATAGGTATTAGGAGGCAGGGTAGGTGTCCAAAGAGTACAAGTGTTTCCTTATTATAATTATTTTTTTGTAATTCCATATGCTTAGAACATTTCTCCATTTCACATAACTTTTGGCTCAGTGCAGTCTTTAAATTCTCATGAGTCAGATACTATAATTCTAAATGAAAGTGATTATTAAACCTAATGATTAAAACCTTTATGAAGAATCAAATCGTAAGAAAAAGTATAAAACAGAAGACTTAATCATAAAATCAGTAGGTCTGCAATAGCATTAGAGCAGAAAGAGCACCTTGATATAACAGAAAAAATATAGGCTCCAAAATTGAGACTATGAGTATTCAAACCGCAAATCTGCCAGCTTATTAGGTGCATGTCCTTAGACAAATCCCTTGACTTCTTAAGAGCATCAGTCCCCCAGTGTGAAAACTGAAAATAACAGTGCTACATTCAAGGTCTGCTATGAAGTATAAATGAGATCATATGTGTAGAGTTCCTAATATAGTACCTAAGACATTATAGGAACTCAAGCAGTGTTAGTCTTCCTTCCTTTGTCCTGTGAAAAACTGCATTTAACCTTCTCATGAAGTTTGATACTGTGAGGCTCAAAAGTTTAATGACTTGACCAACAGGGAAATCTGAGTTGAGATTAAATCTAGTCTCCAAATGTTTTCATTACTATGACCTGAGTAATATAATAAATTAGATTTTATTATAAGTAGAAGAAAAAATAAGTGGTTTAGCTTAGGACAACTTCTGCCAAGAAACATGTTTCATAATACTAGTAGTATTTATTAGTTCAGACAAAAAAAAAATACTTAAAATTTGCTACAGAAAAATATTTTTATTTAAAGAGAGAATCAATAGTGACCTCTGATGTTATGATTCATCAATTCTAAGCCTTAAAAATATAATCATAACATCTCTATTAGAGATTACATCTTATGTCTGGTTCAGGGGTCAGATAACCTTAAGATATGATACATTAAGTTCCCAATATTTGAACTTCTTAGAAATCCAATCCATGGTGGATAATATATGCCAACTGCAAACTGCAAAGACAGTGGTGAAAGTTAAATGGAGAGAGGGAAGCTTTCAAGAAGGGAAGAGGAAAAAAAGAAGTAAGGAAATGATATGTATGTGTGCTAACTAAATTTTATGCATATATAAGCCATTGAAACTAACATTAAGAAATCCTATCAGATGCAATTGTACTGACAGAAGATGATATCCTTTTGATTTATAAGATGAAGGTGACTTCTTAAAGCATCAAGTATTTCTCAGTTTAGTTCATTATGTGTCACTGTTCTGAGAAAGGAGAACAGGGTTTTATGTGTTTCAAAGGAAAAGGAAATTCCCAGTGGGATTTCGTGGAAAAGAAAAGATAAAAAAGAAATCTAATAACTTTCTTTTACTTAAGGCCTAACTTGGGAAAAATAACTTTGGAGCAATATTCTGATACTTGACCATGCCAGTTAAATTTTCCATTGGTTTGCCCATTTTATTTAAATAATTATAATTCTAGTTAAAAGAAAAAACTTACCTGAACTTTGCAGTGCTATTGCACCTGCTGCTGTTGATGCCACTTGTGTAACCAAAACTCCATAGCCAAATTTTTTATGCCTGCTGATCTAAACATAAATAAGGAATAATAGTGAGAAGCCGAATATCTAGCACGTTAATGTTTTATGTTACATGTAGTTATTGATTTTTTAAAAAATTAGAACACTAGACATTCTTTCAAGATAACAAGACTAGCAAAAACAAACTCGGAAATTATAACAATGAGTGAATACTAATTTAATATTTTTGACGGTCTTATTTCAGATCTATTTTCTGGTCCTCCCCCTGAAATTAAGTAGCTTTTGGACCTTGAATAAGTTACTTCTCTCTCTAAGTCTAAGTCTCTTCATACATAAAATAAGAGACTTTGACCAGAGGTAAAATAACATTTCTACCACCTCTAAATTCTATGATCTTATTATTTTATACTTTAGGTTGGTTCTTCATTAATAACTCTGTATTGACTGCCAATTTTTTAACTGGGCTTTTAAATAATCAAACAACTTTAAAAAGGACTATGGTATCTCCTTAAAAATGACAATTATTTTTAGAGGTAATGTGATTTTCCCCCCCTAAGGAAGGGAATTTATACACACACACACACACACACACACACACACACACACACACACACACACAGACAAAGAATGCTCATCATTAATATATAGGTTTCTAAACAGTGCTGCAGAAACCTTAAATAATTTCTTATTTCACAAAGAGTATTATACATGTACTTATGGTACCGTACAGAAGTGAGAATCTCCCTTAGCAGAAATCAGAATAAGGAAGTAAGACATTATAAAATGGTCTTCCTTCTCAGACTTTGGCTAAGATCAGATCGGCTTATAAGACATTTGACTTCTAAACAGGTAACCTTTAGAATTTATATTTTTTCAACATTTCATAAAAAGGATCTGTTTTAATCAAATTAAAAAATTTATAAACTGTACATTGAGTTTAAGGGTAAAAAACGTAGAGATAAACTAAAGGACCATGGGAACAAATTAAGTTAATTTCTTCAATGTTCTGCTGTTCATGTCTTTATAATTTGCCTTCCTTTCTCCGTTTTTATTACTCATATTTTCCATTTTCCTTAATTTGCCATCCAGTAGTCCTACAGTTAGATGGCACAGAAGTATAGCAAGATAAATGTCTATCCTTTTCCCACCTGCCTTCATAACCTTCTCAATCACCCCCGTTGACCCTGCTGATTCAGATGTTAGTAGCCATAAGGGTTTCCCAGATTCACACAGTGTTCTCAAAATGAAGAGGCAGAGAAACCAGAGAAGTTAGAGATGCTTTACTAAACAAGACTTAGATTTAGTAGAAACTGTTAAACACACATCTGAGTTCTAGTCTTACTTCTGTCAGTAACTGGATATGTGAACATAAGCAGATCATTTAACCAGACAGGGTCTCCACTTTCTCTTCTGCAAAATTAAAAAAATAGCCTAGTTGCTTTCTTACAAGGTAACTGAATCTAAAATTTCAAAAAATATTTTGAATAGTATAAAGCAATGTTAAAGTATTGTACTAACTTATAAGGTTATAGGTTACTGAGATCCAGTAACAATATCTTCTATGATAACTACCAGTGTGGTAAAAAGGAAGACAAAATTGTTTGCAAATTTATGAATGTAAAAAATGACATCTAGTCATCAGTGTATTATCACAAGAGTAAAAGTTGTGTCTGCATGGTCTCAAACATCTGAATGAAAAAGAAAAATGTCTCTGAATTGCTTGAATATTTTAAAAAATGTAAAAACAAAAATGAAAACCCAAATGGTTAACTAGTACACAAGAAGATTCTAACTCGTCATCAGAGAAATTCAAATTAAAACACAATTTCATTTATGTAAACTTAAAAAGGCTGAAAAACTTCTATATTTGATATAGTCTGAATGTGTGGCCCTCCAAAATTCATATGCAAAACCCAAGGTGATGGTAGTAAGTGGGGGCTTTAGGAGGTAGGTGATTAGGTCATAAAGTGGAGAATTCTCATTAATAGGATTAGTACTCTTATAAAATAAGATCCCAGAGTGTTTCCTAGCGTCTTCTGCCATGTGAGGATACAATGGGAAGTCTGACCCAAAAGAGGGCCTTCACCCAACCATGCTGGCATCCAGATCTTGGACCTCCTGGTTTCGGAACTGTGAGCAATAAATTTCTGTTATTTATAAGGCACCCAGTTTATGGTATTTTGTTATAACTGACCAAATGAACTAAGACAGTATTCTACGAGAAGTATACATATCTATGGATGTTATACATGACACGTTGGTATGAAAGCCTAGAGCAGGGGGTTGCAAGCAAAGTGAAATGGAACTGCAAATCAGGAGTGACAGGAAAATTAAATTAATTAAGAGAGAAACCTTGCATGGACAGATCAGGACAGTATGCCATGAACAGAAACATGTAAATAACCAAATTCTCTATACTTGAGGTCCATTTAAATAAAAATAAAAAATAAAAACACATATCAGCACATACAAACCTAATACCATAAACCCATGAACTAATGTTCATGTTTTATTTATATAGAGATGGTCAGGGCCCTCCCTCAGGAACTACTTAGTCTTCATAGGTAAAAGCAACTCTAAAAAGTTTTTTGTTTTTTATACACTTAAACAAAAGCAAGAAATTAGAACTGAAGACTAAGGAAGAACAAATAAAGTGATATTTACAATCCACCTAATAACATCAAGAAACAGTTGCCAGAGACAAAGAAAACACTTTTAAAAGCATACTTATGATCTTAAAAAGCCCAGAAGTCTAAGGATATTTACTTTGACAGCAAAAAGCTGAATATACTTCTGAGAAAAGGCTGTATTATATTGTAAATTTTATTAACAGTAGCAATAATAAAATAATCCCTCTACAAATATTGTTGTTTCTTTTAAAGTGTGAGGCCTGTACTCTCACTGACACATATATTTAAACCCAATAGATTATTTTCCTGGAGTTACACCCAGTTTTAACATATCCAGATATTTGATAGCACATTTATAAAACATTTAGGTGATTAACTGAATTTTCAACTCCATTTTGTTTGCTATCCTGTAAATACAGCCATTGATACAAACACTAAGTCGCTAATGTATTCCTGAAAAAAATATCAAGTTAAATATTACAATCCTGTATGGCTTTTTAACTGAAGTTTAATAACCTCTTCACACACAAAAAACAGAATGATGTTCCTAATGGCTTTTAAAGAAACAAAAACTCCTTCTGCCTGTGGCAGATGGTAATTCATACCTGTAATTTTTTTGCATATCGGTTGAACATAAATGTCACACATTCATAGATAGCACCTGTTCTCTGAAGAAGTAGTAGTCCTTTGGGGGTAGCAGCAAAATTTAGTAAATCATCTAACAAATTCTCTTCCCAAGCCATACTGAAACAGATAAAAGAAAAGTATGAGTTTCTTTATTATATTCAAACTGAAAAAAAAATAGCTTAATTCTGCTGATAATTAAATTTATAGAGTACACATTGGTTGAAAGTACTCAATAAATGTTTAAAATATGATAAAAAGCATAGCTTCCTTGATAGTAAATTGTTTTTTCTTATACTTTCTATCCCAATAATTTTCCTCCATTGAATGAATCAAATATTAACTGCATATGTCAGCATTTTTATTATATCTAGGTTCTTTTATCCATGCCTTAAATTCATTCTGTCTTCCTATTATAATTCTGCTGTGCCTGGATTCCTCAAGCCCAAATTCTCCATTATTTTGAAATATACATCCCTTTCATTACAGAATATCTGTCTTCCAACTTTCTAAAGCATATCAGGCATATTATCTTTATTTTCATAGGTTTTAATTATACTTTTGGAAATGATTTTTTTTTTTTTCAGAACACTTCTAAAAGGAAGGCCAGTAACATTCTCCAGAGAGTGGGGGCGGGGGACTTGAAACAGAAGATGTACACAGTTTATAGAAGAGTCAGAGCTAAAAATGTGGAAGCACAGAAAGGGATATGAGCACTTCATTCAGAAGTACCAGAAGCAAGAGAAAATGTACTATATACAGGATATTCCTAGTTGTCTGGAAAAAAACTGTGAGATTAAAATATGTCAAAATCAAATGTTTATATGTACAGTGGAACTGAGCTTGTAAAAAGTGTGCCTCCCTCAGCCCCCCAAGGAAATTTCAGAAATCTATTCTGGAACTGAATTTACGAGAAATTTGAAATCCAGGTCTTTTCTGATTTAAAAAAAAAAAAATTATTTTGACATATATCCCTCTGCAATTGTCAAAGATACGACCATGTTCAAATACAACATAAATATCACCTTGGACAAAGAGAACAGAAGCACAAAGAAGTTAGACCATTTTTGAAGCAATATAGGCAATGGAAGCCAAATTTGGCTCCAAGAGACTATAAAGCTAAAAGGGTTACATATGAGACACAAGACCAGTGCTAGGCTCAAGACTGCATAGACTAGCAAATATATATTTAATTGAAATTAAAATATATAATTAATTTATATAAAGAAAACATTATATATAATGAACAAAATATACATATATGTATAAAACTGGGACTGCTGATAAGCCATAAGCCTAGGGTGACAGAAGAATACAGATAAACCCTTATTTCTGGAAATGAACAGATGATCAATTCATCTTCCAATTCTTTAATTATATCTGCAATATCTCCATTATCACTGACAGGAGCCTCAATGCCAATACAATGCCATGTTTATTTAAAACATGGGGGTAAAAGAGAAAAACCGTATAAATGCTGAACAGGGAAAATGAACACAGTAATAGAAATTGAGATAAATAAGGAAGGAGGGAGGGAAGTAGGGAAGGAAAAAACTCTCACTTAAAAATGGATTTGCAATTAAACTTTAAAAGATATCTAAAGCTAAGAACCAGAAAAATCAATATTCATCAAATGAAATTATTCCAGCTGAAGTAATTTTCAGAAATAATGACCTCAGAATAATTTTATTAATATGATGATCAAAGCATATTTTAAAAATTCCATTACAACTGTGAAACAAAAAGCAGAGATGAAATAAAAACAGATTTAAAAAAAAATAACTATTAGAGAACTTGAAAATTTAAAAATATAGCCATGTAGAAAGCAGATAGGATAAAGTCTAGGTCAGGGCAAGGAAAGAATTGAATGATAGGTAGATAAGAAACATTTGAAAAAAACAGATGAGACATAGAGCATAGACTGAAAGATCTCAATATATATCTAATAAAAGCTCCAAGAAAAGAAAATGAAAAAAGTATTTGAAAAGAAAATAATTTTCAAAATCTAGAAGATTTTCTAGATTTAAGGAAAGACACCAGTCCAGGCTATAGAATAAAAGAGTGTCTAGGGTACCAAGGAGGATAAATTTAAATCATAAAGAAATAGTAAACATCCAAAAAAAAGAAATTAAAAGCTATGAGAGAGAAAAGATATGACCTATAAATAAAGGCAACTATACTGACAGATTTATCAGTTACTACTTATTCTAGAGGACAGTGGGGTAATAGTTTCAAATACTGATGAAAAACAATTGTCTATCAAAACTTTTATACTCAGAGAAACTACCATTTAACAGAGACAGTGGTGAGGGGAAGGGAGGAGAAGAGTACTATGTGTTGGCATCAGACTTAGTCTAGTTAATTGGCCCAGATGGTTTTACTCTCAAGTTTTACCAAACTACAAAGAAACGTATAATGCCCATCTCATACCAACTTTTCAATTAACTCAAAAGAGCAAAAGATACTTGATTCTTTCTATGAGGTAATTTAATTTTGATGACAACATTGAAATCAACAGTTTTGACTATTACCAAAAACTCATTAAATCTTTTGTTTCAAAGACATTAATATCAGATGTTGGGGGAATCTCCTTTTCCCCACCTAGTTTCCCCATCTAGTACAGTTCCCATTTTAATACTGCTTGCGTCTTTCCACCTAATCACTTGCTCCTCCCTGTGGAAGAAGAAAAGACACAGGAGATTTGGAGGATGACCTGAGCAATGCCTCTCCCCAAGTCCACTTCCTCTCTGTGATCCAGCTTCCTGTAGGAAGCACACATTATGCTCTGTTCTACTATGTAATTAACTGTGATCTTTGTAAGCTCTGCCTTAGAGGGACTCCTATAGCTTTCCACTATTGATTGTGAT
The DNA here is from genome assembly GCF_000151845.1 of Pteropus vampyrus. Classification (NCBI taxonomy): domain Eukaryota; kingdom Metazoa; phylum Chordata; class Mammalia; order Chiroptera; family Pteropodidae; genus Pteropus; species Pteropus vampyrus. The sequence goes on along the minus strand of NW_011888824.1, from coordinate 8,729,603 downwards.
AGAAATGGGTAAATCAAATTCTTGAGTTCAGTCTTAGGAAACTTATGTTATTCAGTGTTTTGATTTGCTTGACTTTTTTTTTATCTCTGTTAATTGGTTCAAAACTCAGGAGGAAAGGAGTGGAGTATAATTTATTAGCTCCTTCAGACTCTACCATCGAAAATTTTAAAATATTACTGACAGTAAAATGTGTTAAGTACATTAATCATGTTCCCTTTTTCTTATAGCCTATTGACCACACTATTTCTTCTACTTAGAATAATGTTCTCCCCTTTTTAAACCACTAATATCAAAGTATTCTTTTTCACCTAGTTTAACAACAACTTCTGGGAAGATTTCCCCAAATTCACTCCCAATGGACCCTGCATGACCTCTATCATATAAATTTAGCATACTGTATCACCACGTTATATTAATTTATTTGTATTCTACACTACACAATAAGCTTTCTGAAGTATATAGGTATCCTCAGAACTCAGCAAAGAACTTAGTCCAATAAATAGCTGAATGAATGGGTACAAAATGAATGCATGAATGAAAACAAAAAATGACAAATTATAGACTTCCAAAACAAATCTAAAAATTATCTCAAAAGTGAATTGTAGAAATGTTTTTACTCACTCCCTTGTGAGTAAAAAAAAAAAAAAGAAAGAAAGAAAAAGTGGCAGTTGATTTAAGTTTATGACAAGTAGATAAGAAAAAAGAAAAAAGTTAATTCTCTAAAAATTAGCTATAATTATTTGTTGAACTATTGCACTGTTAAGGAAATGCAAAAGGTGTTTTGCTTGGTTCTTTTTCTTTTAGCTAAACTATGCTTATCTAAAAAGAAATATTAGTTTTTGGATTTCTCTTAAGAATATCCTTTAAGAGTCTTCTAATTATTATCTATTTAGTCTATGCCAGCACTCAAGTAAGAAGAGAATCCAGAAACATGTGTCACCTAGTCTTAAGTTTAAACAATATATATTTTCCCCATTAATCTGATCCCACATCCTAATGATATCTGTGAAGAAACATGGAGACATTTAAATTAAAAATTGGTATAAATATGGATTTAAATAATTTTTCTATACCAAAATCTAATTAAAATGAATGTTCACATATTTTGAAAAATCATAGTTTAAATATAAATGAACTTCTTTGGCATTTGAAAACACTTTCTACTAAACTCCCTAGTTAGCTTTCCAATTTTAGTATTTGGTAATTCTCCAAATTTTTTGGAAACACTACTACATGTCAAATTTCTAACCCAAACTGTAAATACAGGATAAAGCAAGAATAATAAATATTGCTAGATATATTTTAAAGGCACGAATATTATATAATCTCTGAAGTTCCTCCTGGATATAATTTTCCTTGATCCTACATGTATACATTTATCTTCCTGCAAAATGTCTTTGATATAGTATTCTATTATATTCTCGTTTTTAAATTATTTTGGGAAACGTTTAAAAAAAAAAAACAGATGAATTTAATCAATTGTACTTACATGTTTTGGGATTCCTGGCTTACTGAAGAAACAGAATCCAAACCTTCTACTGGAGTAGGAATTCTTTCTGATAGCAAACTTGTCTAGAATATAACAGATTAATTTACAGTTTTTTTTTTTTTTACTAGTAGCATTACTCATAAGACCTCATGCTACATTTTTATATTTGATCCTTCATGTAATTTAAATTTTCTTCAAAATTTAAATTTGGTTCTTAAATATAATATATAGTATTTCACAAATAAAGCATATATCGAGGAAAAAGACGGTCCATTGATATATATTTGACTATTGCCACATTGTGATCTCCAGAGACCATAATAAAAAATCCAGCTGTCTAAAAAACGCTCAGATGGAGTGGCTATAAGGATAAGAAAACAAGACCCCTACATATGAAAAGGAAGGGGATGGAAAAAGATATTGCTGTGATGAACCTAGAAGGTATTTAAGTCAGACAGAGAAAGATAAACATTATACAACTTCACTTATATGTGGAATTTAAGGAATAAAAAGAACAAACTAAAACAGACTCACAAATATAGTGGACAATTTGGTGATGGACAGAGGAGAGGGCGGTTTAAAGGGCTGGGAGAATGGGGTGAAGGGTTAAAGAAGTACAAATTAGTAGCTGACGAATGGTCACGGGGATGGGAAGCATGGCGTAAGGAATGCAATTAGTATTAATACATTGGCAAGGTTGAGGGTCAGGAGAGGGAGGGAGCAACTGAGGGGATCATTTTACTACCTATATAGATGTCTAACCGATGTACTGTATACTTGAAACTAATAAATTTAAAAAAAAAATGCTCAGAAATAACTTTCAAAGAGGAATGTCATTCTATGCAAAGATAATCGGTCTAAAGCCTGTCCTGCTAGAAGACTGTGTAGTACCCAGCTAGGTCCTAGAACTGTGTCCCAGTAGGAGAGGAGGTCCTAAAGTCATCCTCTACCAAATTAAAAGTATTATGTATCCTAGAGTACTGTGATGCTAAATAAATCATATTTGCCCCTAGTAAAATATTTTAACTGCGGTATGACACTATAATAGTGATTATATTTGAAATAAAGATTTGCAGAGAGGAAAAGAAAAATCTTGAAAATACTTACCTTCTTCCATGCCTTTGCTATAGATTCATGCAAACTGTAAGGAATTAACACCTGCAAGCCTTCACATGTACCATATATTTGACGACACGCAGAAATAAAAGCTCCTTTAACCAGAGGCAACATTTCCGATCCAGAAAAAATAGAAATATCTTCATCAAGAAGTTTTTTTGAAAACTGAGCAATTATATGAGCACCTGTAGAACTAAAGGGTGATACCTAAAGGTGATTCCAAGGTTATAAATCATGACTTAAAAAACACTACCAAAAATCTAGCCTTATCACGAACTCATTTGTTTGTCTTACTTTTAGTCCTTCTCTAGCTTTTCTCTGACAGGTCAATATGCTGATTCCCTCCCATGTGCAGATGGCTAATAATGAGAGCACTATCAGTAGAAGAAAGA
>NW_011888824.1:8660338-8725306 GCF_000151845.1 Pteropus vampyrus | reverse complement strand
TAGTCCTTCTCTAGCTTTTCTCTGACAGGTCAATATGCTGATTCCCTCCCATGTGCAGATGGCTAATAATGAGAGCACTATCAGTAGAAGAAAGAAAAGAATATAAAGATAGAAAGAGCAACAAAACTTAAACAGTTAAAGGTTGTAGACCCAATGGGTCCAGGGCCATATGCAACTTTGCTTAATCCCAAATTCTCAGTTCCTAGTATTGGTTATACCTTCCCCAGTATATTAATGGTATGTGGTTCCCCTTATCTCAAAAGCTGGGACACTTTAATAGTAATAATAGTAATAGATAAAGAACACAGTAAATGTTTATCATGTGCCAAGCTCTGTTCTAAGTATTTTAAATGTATTAACTCATTTAATCCTTACAATAACTCTATAAAGTAGGTTAATTATTTTTCAATTTTTACAAGTAAGGAAATATAATTAAGACTTACATAGATTAAGTAACTTGAATAATATCACAGGGCTAATAAGAGGTGGAGCGGGGACTCAACAAAACCAGGCTGTCTGGCTCCAGAGTAGCATACTATTAATTAGGTTGTTGGATTAAGAAAACAACGCCTTCATAAAAACAGTAGGCAGTATATGGAACAAGGTACTGACTTTCCATGTACACCTCAACCATCTTCAACCGTTATCCAATCTTATTTTATCTGTTCCCTGACCACCCCTCTCCTCAACATTGCTGGAGATTATATGATAAATCCCAGACATCATATTATTTTACCCAGTGTACAATTCTGATCAAGGTTTCTATTTTACATGCCAATACCCCACCTAACAAAATTATAAGTTCTTAATATTATCTGATAGTCACCTTATATCAAAATTCTTGTCTTAAGGTTGTCTTTTTACAATAGATTTGTTCAAATCAGAACTCAAACAAGTTCCAAAGAGTGCATTAATTTGTTATGGCTGTTTTAGGCCCCTTCTGTTTTTTCCCCAATGCCACTGATTTGTTGGAGATACAGTTGTTTTTACTGTCCATTCTTTATTTAAATAATTGCTTCATCACGGTGTCATTTAAAGTGTTCCTCTAGTTCCCAATATTTCTTATTAAGTAATAATTATATCTAGAAGCTTAATTAGATTTAAGTTCAATTTATTTTTTTTCTTGGCAAAACATCTTCTTAGGTGGTTGCTGTTGTGTGCCTCCTATTACATTGTATCATAAGGAACTTATCTTGTTGTCCCAATTTTAGTGATGCTAATAATCAATTAGTAAGATGGTACAAGCCTGAACTCTCCTCATTAGACCTCCACCTAATGATTTTAGCATCAATTCATGATCAATTCCTAAATCTACTATTTCATTAGGGGTTTACAAATGGTGATTTTCTAATTATATTATTTAATTAGTATTTATTAGTTAAATTTTTCTATGAAGAACTTTTTCCACAGTAACTTAATAGTAATATTAAAATACAGTCTGTACAGCAAAAGCTGAAAACAATGCTTGAATCTTTATCAATTTACAAAGTAATGAGTTGGCACCCTCAAAATCACATGAGTAACAAGTTCTTTTTTGTAAAATTTCTATATTTTACTATCTATTTAAACTCATGTTTTTTATATCTTATATATTTCAATCCACTGCAGTCATTATTTTCTTGATCCTCAAATTGCCCATCTTAAACTCTGGTAGCTTAGAGGTACTTTTGACACAACCCCATCCCATTAATCCTAAATAATTTTCTTACTGCCTAGAATAGTAACATATTCCAGGATTACCTTGCACATTTACTGGCCTAACCAGGAAACAGCTATTTTTTCAAGGACCCCTGCCTCTTAGAGCAAAAGATAGAGACAACGATCTGGTTGCCAGCTCATTGTCAAGGGCTTGCCATTACTTCTAGGCCTTTTCGGTGCAAGTTCTAAGTGTCATTTTTAAAGAAAAATAAGTAATAAGCTCATATTTATATTTCTATTATGAATTTAAAATTCAAGTTTAATTTTTTTAATTTTATACTTTTATTTCTTCTCTTATGTTGAAATCATAGCTCCTTATGCTATATCTTAGAATATGTGCATAATAGTTTCAAAATATACTAAATGCAGTTTAAGATTACTTTGAAGATTTTTTCTTTTTTTTTTTTTTCTACCTTAGAATACCTCCCACCAGAAATATTCAACCTAATTAGGTCACTTGAAGTAATTCTTTTCACTGCATGTGTATATTACTAACTTTATTGTTTGATAGTTAAGTTCACTGCTTTCCATTTGTCTGAATTTTTTTTTGACTTTTTTTACTTTAACTTTGTTTTACATTTAGTATGTAAAACAGCTAGTAGCTACATGAGTCCAAAGTCAAATCTAGGTACAATCAAGGTATAACACAAGATGTACTACATCCATAACTATCTATCCACATATTTTTCTCCCTTCCCCTAAAACTATTTCATTATTTTTATCCTTTCATCATTCCCTTTTGAAAAAATATAATTTTATTTATTCATATTCTCTTCTACTATATAAAAGGCAACATTCTATAAACATTCCTGTTTTATTTTTTCATTTAACAATATGTCCTAAAGGTAATTCCACAGCAGTTTATTAAAAAATTCCTCATTCCCTTTGAATAGCTGTTAAGTGCTCCTTTGTGTGAATATGATTTAATCAACTAGCCTCCTGTTATTGGACATTTGAGATGACACCAGTCTTTTGCTAATAGAAATAATCGGAAACTCTTAACCAATGCATGATGAGAATTCTGAAGATATTCTTTCTGATATTTTATGTCTTATCTGTTTAACGTCAATGTAGAGACTTTCTTAAAAAAAAAAAAAAAAAACCTAGAAATCATAAAGACAATGATTGGAAAAAACCTGACTGCATACGATAAATTATATCTATCAAGCAGAAAAAATAAATAAATTAGGGATGTGATGGACAATAAAGAAACATCAGAACCCGTGACAAAGGGTTAGTCTTTCCAATTAAAAAAAAAAAAAAAGAATTGTTACGTATGAATTACAAAAATACATCCAGTTAAATACAGCAGGTTGAACAAATACATTCGCATTTGCTCCCTCTCAAAACTACTAAAATGCAAAAGTAAAGGGAATTTTCAGAAGAATTTTATAGCTATCAAGGACAAGAAGAAAAAATGTGATAGTAACAAAATTTTGGAACCTAGAAAACAGAAAATACATGTAATTCAGAACCTGGAAAAACTGAATCATCAGCCAGTGTGGAAAACAGAATCAACATGATTTAGTTAATAGACTGTCTCAAAAAAACTCAAATTGGTGGCACCAAATGTATCTGGAATTAGGGATAAAAGTGGAACTGAAAATAGAAGAGCTCTCTGAAAGTTGGTTTTAGAGAGTCTGACCTCTAGTTTCCCTCCCACATCCCATGTAGCCACTGTGGTGTATCTCTTGGAAGGTGGACAGAGATCAAGAACAGTAAAGGGTACCAGAGTATCAAATCAAAGTTTATATACTAAATCATGAGACCCATAACCTTTTCTACCCAGTGCACTAGGCTTATACTCCCTTCTGCCGGCTAACTCGGAGAGCCTTCTCTATGGAATCTGAGCAGAAGAAAGAAAAGACTAAAGATACTGACATCAGAGGTTCCCCCAAAAAATACCATGGCAAGGTTCTAGAGCAAAGGCCACAAGTGATGTCTCATCTTCCTGTAAAATATTTAAGCAGCTTTACTATTGATTTTTAAATATATGAAAAAATCTCTAATTTAAAAGTGAAAGACCAAAACAACAAACAGAAAAATCAATTTGGAAGAAAAAAAGAAAATGAGAAATTAAAAGAACTTATATTCATGAAACAAAAATAGGATGCTAAAGAATGTGCTCTTCTTAAACACACACACGCACGCACACACACACACACACACACACACAAGAAATGAAAACCTCAATTTCAACAGAAGGGCTAGAAAATAAAGCAGAAGAAATTTTCTGGAAGATTTTTAAAAAGTAAAAAAGAAACAAAAGAGAGGCACAGAAAACAGAAAGATAAAAAAGTTCAAATCCAAATAAAAAGAGTTTAAGAAAACCACACATATGCGAAATGAAGTAATCCAACTGTTTTCAGTGAAATGAAAGACATAACTCTTCATATTAAAAATATCCATCAAGTAGATAAAAGAACTATATCAAGAAACATTAACATAAAATTTCAGAATACTAATAAGACTGAAAAGCTTCCAGAAAGGTCAGGGGGAGATAAAGCCACCTAATAATGATAAAGGTTGTTACCAGAATAAAAGCTATGCACCAGAACCAAGGCAGCAATCAGTCCTAAATAAAATAGGTTGGAAGGCTCAAAAAAAAAAAAAAAAAAAAATGCCTTTAACAAAATTAAATTAGTAGAATTTGTCTGACCATACTAAGAGATTTAATTAATTAGGAAAGACTAATTTAGCAATGCAGTGAAAGTTAAGTACATTGACAACTATCCCAACAAAAGAAAAAAATTTTTTCACTATTAATAACATTTTTTTCTTTTTCAGTTATAGTTGGCATACAATATTATATTAGTTTCCGGTGTACAATATAGTGATTAGACACCTATATAACACAAGTGATCACCACAATAAATCTAGTGCCCCTCTGACACCGTACGTAGTTATTACATTATTGGCTATATATTCCTTATGTTAGACTTTACATCTCCATGACTATTTTGTAACTACCAATTTGTACTTCTTAATCCATTCCCTCTTTTCATTGACCCTCCCAATATCCCTCCCATTTGGTAACCCTCAAAATGTTCTGTATATATGAGTTTGGTGTGTGGGGGGGTTATTTTCTTCTTTAGATTCCACGTATACGTGAAATCATATGGCATTTGATTTTCTGACTTACTCCACTCAGCACAATAACCTCTAGGTCCATCATGAAATACCTTTTTCCATCCCTTTACTTTCCGTCTGTGTGTGTGTTTTAATATGAAGTGAGTCTCTTGTAAGCAGCCTACGTAAGGGTCTTGTTTTCTTATCCATTCAGTTCTGTCTTTAGATTAGAGCATTTAATTCTCTTTCGTTTGAAGTACTTGTTGATAGATATGTAGTTATTGCCATTCTTTATTTATATTTTTGATTCATATTATTTTCTTCTTCTTAAAGAAGTCCCTCCAACATTGCCTGTAATACTGGCTTGGTGGTGATGAACTCCTTTAGCTTTTTCTTGTCTGGGAAACTTCTTTATCTATCCTTCGATTCTAAATGATAGCTTTTCTGGGTAAAGTAATCTTCTTGGCTGCAGGTCCTAGGTTTTCATCATCTTGCTGGCCTGCAAAGTTTCTGTTAAGAAATAAGCTACCTTATATATAGATAACTAATTGCTTTTCTCTTGCAGTTCTTAAGATTCTCTTTTTGTCTTTAGCTGTTGGCATTTTAATTATGATTTGTCTCGGCGTGGGCCCATTTGTGTCCATTTTGTTTGGGACTCTCTGAACTTCCTGGGGTTGTATGTCTATTTCCTTCACCAGGTTAGGGAAGTTTTCCATTATTATTTCTTCAAATAGGTTTTCAATTTCTTGCTCTCTCCCTTCTCTTTCTGGTACCCCTATGATGCCAATGTTATTATGCAATGTTGTCTCAGAGACCCCTTAAACTATCTTTATTTTCTTGGATGCTTTTCTGTTTTGCTGTTCTATTGAGTGTCCTCCGTTATCCCATACTCTATGTCACTGATTCGATCCTCCGCTTCATCCACTCTGTTGATTCTCCCTGATGTACTCTTCATCTCAGATACTGTATTCTTCATTTCTGACTGATTATTATGTTTTCCATCTCCAATTTTATGTTTTCTCTTTGTTAAAGTTCTCACTGAATTCACTTACTCTTCCCCTAAGTTCTTCGAGCATCCTTATATCCAGTGTTTTAAACTCTGCATCTGGTAGATTGCTTGTCTCCATTTTGGTGAATTCTTTTTCTGGGGCTTTGTTTTCTTCTTTCATGTGGGATATGCTTCCTTGTCTCTCCATTTTGGTTGCCTCCCTGTGTCTGTTTCTATGCATTAGGTAGGGCATCTAAGTCTCTCAGTCTTAGTAGACTGACTTTACGTAGTAGGTGTGCTGTGGGGCCCAGTGGCACAGTCCTGGGAGGGGTCCAGCAGCAGTCCAAATTCAGCCACAGCCTATGCACCTCAGGGCCACCTAGTAAGAGTCACCAAGCAATCCATAGATGGCATCCACCTGTATTAGGCTTATAGGTGCCTTGAGGGGCCAAGTCAGAAACCAAGGCTGGCTGCCACTAGTGTGGGGCTTGGGGCTGCTCAGCAAGGGGTACAGAGCATGCTGAAGCCAGATGTTGCTTCTTTGGATTTTGTGAGCCTTTGAGAGATTTTAGGAAAGTCTGCAGCAGATGCCAAGACAGCCTATTTGTATGGAATAAACCACTGTAAGTAGTTCAGGCAGGCACACAAGTTGAGAGATGGGGAGTCCCAAGGAATCCTCTGGACAGAGTGACCTGTGTTATCCAGTTTGATGGTGACTCAGCTATGGTGGCACCTGCTTCCACAGGCTGGAACAGGGAAAGTTCAACAAAGTAACAATGGATACCTCCAGCACTTCTGTCCAGGAGAAAGCTGCCCCTCTAGCCCTTGCCCTGAAGCCTGACATCTCAGTGCCTCCCTTTATGTCACTGGCACCCCTCAAGCAGCTGCTTCAGTGCTAGAGATCAGAGAGAATGAGTTGGTCAGTGAGTAAGGCCAGGTGTGGACCTTTAAGAGGAACATCTGAAACTTCCACAGCCCTCATCTTAGCCTCATTCTCTGCTGGTTTTCACAACAAGTGATTGTGGAGACTTCTCTTCCCAGTGCTGGAACCCCAGGCCGGGGAGCCCAGTGTGGAGCTGGGACCTCTCACTCTTCGGGCGGGGAGAGGGGGCTCTGCAGCCAACATAGCCTCCCGATTCTCGATTGCCACACACGGTTGTGGAACAAGGCCATTTCACATCTCTGCCCCTCCTACCAGTTTGATGTAACCTGTTATTTTCATCCCTAGATGTAGGGCTCCTGTTCAGCTAGACCTCAGGTGACTCCGCATGCTGGTTGCTCTGTAGTTTTGTTATAATTTTGGTGTGGTCATGAAAAGAGATGTGCACAGCCTCTACCTTCTACACCATCTTGACTGGTCTCAGAAAAAATTATTAACAAAAGAGACAACAAGAAATTGTGAAAGAAAAGTAATCACATGGCTGGGCTCTTAAGATTGTTCATAAGGTGGCTATAGTATGACTAACCAAGCTGTTGTTCAATTATATTGCACAAATTGGTGGGGAACTGGGGAGGCCAGGTGTGTGTATATGGGTAGATGGAGTAATGAGAACAGATAAATCATTGTAAAAACTCAATAGATAATGCCTTAAACTAAAATCGAAAGGTATTATAATATCAATGATATAGAAGGAAAATCGAAAGAAAACATCGAAAGCAGCCAAAAGTAGTTACCCCTGGAACAAGAAAGGAATTGCTGCTTTTTATAACAAGCTTTACATGTTTACCGTATGCATATAAAACTTTTAGTCAATGAAAAATCAAACTAAAAAATGGATAACTAATATGAGAAGGATATTATGATTAGGAAACGGAAATAATGAATAATCGTATCTCTGTAGGAGCAATGAGATGCTCAAATTCAAAAAGAGTCAGATCAATATTGATCCAAATTAGATCTTTCACCCATTAGGTTGCCAAAACTTTTTCAAACTGAATGCGTAGTCCTGACAAAATATGAAAAAAAGGCACTCCATGCTTTTCATACACTGCCAGCAAGAAGTTAAAAATCCTAAAACAGTAGAAAATTATCTGGTAGAATCTATGAGATATAAAAGTTGCCAATCGGAATCCTGTTCAGAAAATGTCTAGCTGGAAACTCTCTAACTTACTAAAAAATATAAGTGGAGGAATCGTTATCTACATCCATTTTGTCTTAAATATGAACAGAACAAGCAATACGAAAAGACCAAATAACATAGAAAAGCTGACCTCAGAGGAAAGCAGAGAACTCTGAGAATAGATGAGAACAGCTAACTACCGCACTGAGAGATATGGAAATATATCACAGCCATTAAGCAAAAACAGATAACCGAGAAAGCAGATTGATCATGGCAGTAAAACCACATGCTTAACTTAGCACCTTCCCTGCAAGCCACAGGAACAAACATTTTTTAGAGGGTCAAGAAATAGAGATATAAACCCACAATGAAAAAGAAGAGAAGAAACAGTAGCCAAAAGATGTTGGCAGTGACTTAAAGGTAGAAAACAGCAGCGAGAAACATAGGAACTGGGAAGCAGCCCAAGAGAAGCTGAGCTGCAGAACTCAGGCAAAGCCCAAGTCCAATAGTCTGAGACACCAGGACTGCCAAGGGCAGGACATGGGTGGGGCTGCAAACAGGAGGCGTGGTCTAAGTCTCCCATTCCACAACTCTTTCTCATCCTGGTAGGTTTATTCTCTAGAGTGTTAAATACTATAGCTACTAGCCACATTTACTTTTTAAATTGAAATCAAATAAAATTCATGACTTAGTTTGGTCACGCTAATCATATTTCAAGTGCTCAACAGCCACAGGTGGCTAGTGGTACCGTTACTGAACAATGCAGATACAGAATGCTCCATCATAACATAAAGCTCTGTTGGACAGTGTTGTTCTGGAGAAGGGAAGCCTGAGAGGCTCAGAGTTGGAAGCCAGGCACAGCTAAGAACAGCCACGTGGCACCTGACTAGACAGGGAGTCGGAGGGGCTGGAGTCAGCATTCTGGAGGAGGGGCCCTCCCCCACTGGCCCTGGGCTCTGGCAGTGAGACATGTACTCCCCAAGGCAGGAAAACCCAGCCCATCTGACAAGTATGAAAAATACCAAACCAAGAATAAGATCTCTTAGAAAGTAAAAATGATTATCAAAGTAAATTCAAAAACATCTTCTATGTGCAAAACAAAGAGACTAAAAAGCAGAACTATGAGGGAAAAGCTAAGGGACCCAGAGGCTCACTCCTGGGAATTCGGCATCCAATTCACAGTAGCACAAGAAAAAGAAAGCAGAAGCAGAGAAATGATCAAACACCCAATAGAAGCAAAGTCCTCTGTGCCAAAGGATTTAAGTCTTCAGCCTAAAATTGTCCAGCTAAAGCCCAAAAAAAGTTAAAAAGGCCTACAACAAGTTAACACTCATGAAACATCAGGCTTAGAAACTTTCAGAGGCAAAAAAGCCTCCTGGAAAAGAAGAAACTCAGACATGAAACTTGATAATAGCGCAGGCGGGAAAACAGACAATGTAACCCTGTCTTTGGTCTCCACCCAACCAAGCTATCAGCCAAGTATGCAAATGTATTTATTCCATCTGAGATAGGTGGGATTTCAGAAAGTTTACCTTCCACAAAATCTGTTAGATACTTGAAAAAAACACCACACACAGCACCAGCCCACTTTCTATAAGGCACATGCTATGTGTGCACACTAAAAGCTAGCTTTTAGTGCCTCAACACATGGTAACATGTTTAAAGTTTCAACAGCCCTGTGAAGACAGTAGTGCTGATTATCGCTAATTCAAAGGTGAGGACATTCAGGCCCAGAGAAGTGCAATGGCTGAGTGGTGGAGCTGAGATACAAACCCAAGTGGTCTGAACCAGGGCTCCTGCGCCTAAACCTCATTCCAAGCTGCTGTTCAACTTAATTACTGTTGCCACCTCCCTCCTTCCCAAGCTCACTGCCAGGAAATGTGTTATTTTTGTAGGCAAAAATAATAATAATAATTAGTGTGAAATAAGTCAAAAATAAACAGAAAGAAAGAAATGAAAAAAAATCACTCCCCTTATACTAAAGGAAATCCAAGCCTCAATGTCTCCATCTATATAATGAAGATGCCCACAGAGCTCCCCTGCCCTGCTTAGCTACTGCGAAGATTAAATGGTGAACCATTTAAAGACCTCGGTCCTGTGTGACTATTACCAGAAGGACAAAATGTTCTCAGATGTAAACAGATTAACACACACATATATGATGGAATAATAAATAAAATAAGGCAGAAAAGGAATAGAAGAAAAAAAAAGAGAGTGAACAAGGGCAACAAGTAGAAAACAGTAATAAATATGGTAGATATTGAACTATATCAATAATCACTCTAATGTCAACTATATATATGTTAATTAAAAGACAGGCTGTCAAATAGTTTTTTTTAAAAAGACCCAATTATATGTTGTCTATAAAAGCCCTCTTTAAATATAAAGACAAAGAGTTATCAAAAGTAAAAAGATGGAGAAAGATACACCATGCTGACAATCAAAAGAAAGCTGGCGTAGCTATATTAATTTTAGACAGAGTAGACTTCATAGCAAGAAAAATTATCAAAGAGGGGCATTACATAATAAAAAAGAGGTCAGTTTTCCAAAAAGACACAACAATCCTTAATGTGTATGTAACTAACAGTGTCAAAATACATGAAGCAAAAACTGATACAACTGCAAGGAGGAAGAGAAGAACTGCAGGGAGAAACAGATGAATTCACTAATATAGCTGAAGATTTCAATACCCCTCTATCAATAATTGACAGATCCAGCATGAAGACAACCAGTAAAGACATAGCTGAACTGAACACCAATATCAATCAACTGGATATAATTGACATCTTTTAAAGAAACTGAATCAATTAATAATCTTCCAAAACAGAAAATATCAAGCCCAAATAGGTTCACTAGTAAATTCCATCAAATATTTAAAGGAAGAAATTATACTAATTCCCTACAATCTCTTCCAAAAGGTAGAGGAGTACTTCCTAATTCATTATAAGGTCAGCATTACAATATCGAGATCAGAAAAAGATATTACAAAAACTACAAACCCATCTCTCATGAACATAGACTCAAAAATTCTCAACAAATATTAACAAATCAAATCCAACAATGTATAAAAGTAATTATATGCCACAGCCAAATGAGTTTTATTCCAGGTATGCAAGCCTGGTTTAATATTCAAAAATCAATTAATGTAATCAGTCATATAACAGGATAAAGTAAAAGAACATTTATTACGACATTATTTTTGAGGCAAAATACAAGACACTACCTGATATCCATTAGTTGAGGGAAAGTCTGAATAAATTAAGGTAAAGCCATATCAAAAAGTGTTATGGAATTGTTAGGAATAGTGTTTCTTCTGTATTTACCTAGGAAGATGCTCATGATTACACATAAAAACTGCAGAGTAATGTATATGATACAATTTTTATAAAGAGAGAATAAAAATTCTATGAATATGAACATATGTTTGATACATCGTCAAAACTGCAGAGAAGTCTAGAAGCAGAGCCAAAATGTGACTGTTGGCTGAGCCAGGAGATGGAATCAAGTAAGGGTACAGAGGAAGATGAGGAAGTAGTCAGCTTTTCCCTTGTGTGCCATTTTTGAGGTTTGACTTGAATCAGTTATGTGTGGCTTTGGGATCTTAAAATAGAAAAGTCCAAGGGAGCAAAAATATCCTATCTAGAGTGAAACTTCCTATTCTCATTTTTGAATTACAGATATCAAAGCCTGCTCTGCCTGTATAGTCCACAATCCTGAATACTCCTTCAACTTTCTGAAGATAATCTAACACATTATTAGTGGCTGGTCAGGAAACCTGACTCTACGTAGAATAGCTATCCAGATTTTCATTGACAAATAGCATGACATTTTGGAAACTTTGAATTAGATTGAGAAAAGATGGTAAAAATTCTACAAATTATTAAAAACAAACACATACCATTTTTCTTCAGAAGAGTTCATATTTTCTCCATAAAGAAGTAAGGTAAGTCCTTCTTCTATGGATGCAATTCTTGCCAAAATATCAGCTATATGAATTAAAGCTGTTTCAGAGCAATTTGAAGCAGACTGTATATTAAAAATATAACAAATTATACGATTTTATGACATGCTAACATAGCACAGACTAAAATTCAAGGGTAGTAGTATAGTTTAATGAAGTTATATTGCCACAACAAAAAGAACGTTATGATTATATTTCACAATACTATTTATGGCATTCTATTATATTAAGCTGTATTAGGTATTCTATTTGTTTCTTCTCTACTTAATTTGTTTTACTAAGGTTAACTATAAGTCATCAAAATAATTTATTATTATACTCCTTTAATTTCCCAGAATTCCATACTTCATACCATATTCATATACATCCTTAATGTTTTCTGAATGAATAATGAATAACGAATACATGAATAGGTGAGCAGTTGCTCAGTGCATTAAGGAATAGGTGTGGAAAGGAGATGAAACCAATAAAACCACTACATAACACAAAAGGCAAAATGCCTTAGCTTACTGATAAGCTTTAAGTCATTCTCCAGAAGCTTAAGTAATAGAAGTGGAAGGATATCTTAGACAGCAGCACTAGTAGTTGTAGCAATTCCATTAAATATCTGACCTTTACAAAGTCACTTCTTTGCACCGCAGTTGTGAGGACTGAATTATATAATGTGAGGGAATATACCGTACAAACTATAGAGAGACATACATATGTCTAGAATTGGGATGTCTATAAGCTTTTTTCCTCAAGTTATACTAGTTCTTCATATAACTCTTTAACTCTTCAAAAAAATAATATTTCCAAAGGCTATAAAATTTCCACTAAAACAAATAACATAACATTCACAAGGTTTATTAGACTTACAAGGCAAACAGCTTCTTAATAGAATAACTTTTCTCAGTCCTTACAATCAGCATAGCTAAGCCTAACTAGAAAAAAAATTTTTAAGATGTTATGTGTATTTTTCTCCCACAATCATAACTAATAAATCAACTGACTGCATAAACTATAATTTAATAAAAAATAAAAAATCTTTGAATAAAATATGTTCATATGTAGAAAGATGGTGTAATAAAATATTTCAAATACATAAAATTTAGAAATAAAGTCCTACTTAATATTCACTAATACCCTAATAAGAGACTTCTTCTCTTTAGTGAATAATACCAACCTTAGTTCCTTTCATTAAATTATGCACAGGCTGAAGAAGTGCCTCAACAACAGTGTTGTTATATAAGCATTCAATTGCACATTCTTTGTGATCACAGAGTACGCGCAGAACTTCAGTCACCATACTTGCGGGAGCGTAATTCTCTGTACAGCAAGAAGTAAATTTTTTTTAACTAAAACTTTAAATATTAAGTACTTAATATATCTTTTACTTATAGGTTAGCTATTGCTATTCCAGAAAGTTCATCAACAAGGTTAAATGCTTTAAAAATCACACAACTCAATGCCCAAAGGATGAGGTATTACCAAATTATAACCGAAAACTTAGATATCAATTAGCTTAATATATCTTCAAGTTAAAAGTGAATAAGTAACAAATGAATGTCAACAGACAACAATATAAGATCATTTACAGTTTGACACTAAACCACTGCTTGACAGTGAGGATGTCGTATGAAGCAAATTTATAACCTTTCTCTCCTTAGCAAATACTTACTTTCGCTTTTATTATTATATATAATATTCACTTTTATTTTCCTTAAATGTATTCAAGTGTTGATCGTGGTAGAAAATTAGAGTGATTAAGACAAAATAATGGCCAAGAAAAAGCAGAGGAGAGGAGAAACTTTCTTATATACTAGTATACTTCTTGTGATACCATAAAACCAATGACATGAATGAGCATTTTTAAGATTTTCTTTTAAAATATATACAGGAAAACACAAACACACTAAAATGTAACAATAGGAATGGTCATTAAAATAAATGTAATATTTTTAGTTTCATAAATTAATGTATTTTCAAATTATTTGACATAATAATCTCAGAAAATATAGTGTTTTACATGAAGAGACTGAGGAACCACAGGTTAACGATGTTGTCTTAGTAAGATACGACACTAAAATAACATCAAAGTTCTAAATTTATGTTACAATATTTGATAATCCATGAATATACTAAGACTTCAAGTCAATATGTGACAAAAAGAAATAGAAATAAAATTAAGTAATTTTTTTTTCAAACAGCTCTGGTGAGAAACCATTTGCAATGAGAGAGATTATCGATGAGCGTATGGCCATTCATTCAATCATCCAATTATCTACTATATTTGAGTACCTACGATGTGCCAGACACTGTCTAAGCACTGTAGACAAAAGTAAATAAGACAAAAAACAATCCAGTAGGTGGTAAACCAAGACTCTAACAAGTAATTATAACAAAGAAGGAAAATTTTTCTCATTAAGAAAGCACAGTATATTGTAGGAATATATAGCAGAGGAACCCCACCTAGTAATTTATACATGTAAATGCTGTAAAGGCAGAAAGAAGTCTGAAAGCCATCGTTAGGACTACTAAGCTGTTATGACTGCATAGATAAAACCTACCAATTGATAGATGTATTATCATAGCTCTAATATAAGGCCCAAACCACTTTTTTTCTGTGATTCACTTGAGTTCCTCTCAGAATTTATGCCAGCATTTCTAGGGTAACTTCCAGGTTTAGGACACTATGAGTCTAGAGATTATGGGGATGTTTTGTTAAAATATTTCACTTTGAAATTTTCATTAATATTCAAAGAAAAAATTATGTTATCTTTTAAATGTTAATATTTACAACACTTTTTAAACACTAAAAAGCATTTTACTGAAAAACTTCTTTTTTTTTTTTTTTGGCTTTATTCTTCAGTAAGTGGAGATCCTAAAGTTTTGGATGTGAGCTGAAACAAGCAAGCTAATCAAAACAACGAGGAAAACATAAAGGATAAAGAATGGCAAGAAAGATTACATTGGTTACTATCAATCGAACTTCCCTTAATAGCATTTCTTAATTAAGAAAATCTTGATCTTAATAAAGAACATTAAAATTCTCAGCAAAATTAATTCTAAATAAAAAATCAGTAGATTAGGAACATCTTAAAATATCAATGAACAAATTTAAATTTCATGGTTTACTTCCAGGACCAATGTAATTTGTTACCAATAGTACTGCCTTTTATGAAATGTCTCTACTAAACTAGGTCACTCAAAATATCTAGAAAATAGAATATTTGAATATTTTTAGATGTTTTCTATTTCTCTATTTAAAATAGAAGCAGAATTACCTAAACGTGGAGCTGATGTTATCTTCGGACAACTTGGTGCATAATAAATAAGTTGGGTAAACAGTACCAGAAGATCTGTAAGCGATACTGAATCTTCAAAAAAAGAAAAAGAAAAAGAAAAATTATTTTCTAGCACAGCCTTACAACTTAGAAAAATTTAACTGAGCTTCCATGCCCCAATTCTGTTTTCACAGCGACTGTGGTACAATCAAGGAGAAAGGGGCTAATAATCCAAGACAGAAGATTCCAGAACAAATTAGACATAGTAAATTAAAAGGTGGCAAGGTAAGTGATGTAGCAGGCGCCATGTGAAAGTGCAGTTTTACCAATTATGGTGGACCAATCACTTAATACAAACCTACAATAGGCAGATCTATGAATCTGATCAGGACTGTTTGATTTTATTCAATTGGAGTAACACAATTCAGCTTAACATGTTTGTCCAGCTAAGTTACTATATAGCACTGTAGAACACAGGTCAAAACCTTTTTCTGGACCAGACAGTAACTATTTTAGACTTTGTGGCCATTTTTTTTCATAAATCATTCTGATGTTGTAGTACTAAGGCAGCCATAGATAATATGCGAATAAACAATTGTGGCCATTTTCCAATAAGACTTTATATACACCAAATTGATATTCATATATTTTCCATATATCACAAAATATTCTCCTTTAAATTTTTCAAATAATTTAAGAATATAAAAACCATTCCTGACTCACAACCCATACAAAACAGTGTACCAGAGTTGGCCTATGGAGTATAGTTTACCAATCCCTGCCATAGAATCTTCACATAAAAAGATTCTAGTGAAAGCACATGTGAAATTTAAAGGTAAATGTTGACCTATACTAATACAGTAGAATAGATCTTTCAAAACGGAGTTTAGAGATGACCTGCAATATTTGATAGGCCAAAATATATGTTAAAAGTCAACATAAAGTGCTAAATTACAGATGACAGACATATAAACAGTTAAATACCTGCAATAACATCACAAGTATATGTTAATTTTTCTACTCCTGGAAAGTTTAACAATATCCTATAAAATGACAGCTCTTTTCTTGAAAGGCAATTCTCTATTGAGTGCTCATTACACCTAGAATTACACTAACGTGGGAAATACAAGAGAAGAGCATAAAAAACTTTCTTTTCTCAAGGAGCTCATAATCAGCCTAACTAAGGAGAAAAGATGCAGGTACATAAAACAACTAAAAAAACAGTACCAAAAAAAGTGTTCAAAATGAAGATAACTCTGTAACAGGGCTGGCAAACTATAGCCATTATAGTCTAATTTTATAAAGCTCACAAGCTAAGAATATATATTTTTTTTAATTTTTAAAGATATGTAAAATGTGTCAGATATCCCCTAAACCATTCCCAAATTCAAGGATTTACTAAGCAGCCTCACAAGATTGATCGCATAAGCACCTTTGCCTAACACATAACCAGGATTCCAGACACCCAGAAGGAAAGCAGGTATTCAACATAAACCACGTAGTGTATACAAAGAGTTTAGGCAAAGTGAGCCACTCCTATCTGTTCTGGGAATAGATATCCAAGCTCCTAGCTGCCATCCAAGGTCTAAAGATGCAAGATGGCAGTCTCGGGCCTGCTATGGTAACTCTTTTTTGCATACGTGAGCATGTGTGCACACACATACACACAGAGAATATGCAACACAAACAGTATGTGGCCCAAAATATTTACCATCTGGCACATTACAGAAAAAGTTTGCTGATCTGATTCTATATTCCTAGGATAGACTTAAAGTTTGAAGGGAGGCAAAGAAGATAACTAAAAGCATGTGCTAAAGTTTGATGGAGAAAACTTTAAAAATGGATTTAGGGTAACAATAAGATAGTAAAATATCAAATGGCACAGGGCTTTGCAGTTTATAAAACAGTATTCTCAAACCTCATGTTTGTAATCAACCCCAAAATTCTGTGATCCCAGTATCAGTGATATCATTATTTCACTTCTATAGATAAAGAAAATGAAATAACAGTTAAGTGATTTGCCCAAAAGATAACAGCTAGTTCATAGGGAACTAGAATTTAAATAAAGTTTTCTAGTTCTAAATCCAGATCTGGATCACTCAGTATGTCTAGGATTTTGAAAGGCAGAGAGAAATAAGGTAAGCATAAAAACCTGGATTAAAAAAAATAATAAAAAAATAAAATAAAACCTACACATGAAGGAAAAGCATATGCTGAAGAAGAAAAAAAATGTAACACTTCAAGGTGTACAAGCCATCAATAGACTAATAGGTATATTGCTAAGTACTCTAGAAGAGACAATGCAAAATCTCCAAGTTCCAATAATTTATAGTACAAAAATCTTATCATATCTGAACAGCTTCATTTATTCTAATTATACGTACCTTTTCTATTCTTCAGCTTTATGGGAAATAGCTTTCTGCCATGTGTATAGATTAATAATCTTCCCAAAAGGCACAGTGAGTGGATGAAATAAATATATTGTAATTCTTGTCCTGAGTAGTAGAAAGTTTTCTGTTTGTTCCCTTAAGAGAGACACAAACAATTACGTTTATTTTAATGCCATTATGTTTTATAGTACCTGTCTTCATTCCTTTCTGAACATTAAACAAGTTTGCAGTCCATAATGGGGACACTTGGTGTAAATTTAAAAAACAAACAAACAATATTTTTCCTTTCTCCTATTTAACACCTAAATCTCTAGGGGAAAGCATTCATTATAAAATTTAACTATCAGAAAAGTGCCATATGCATACAGTGCTCATTCTAAAACAAATACTCTAAGATTGTCAGAGTTATCTTCTGTCATCGAGATAGACTTCAAGAGTAAATCAGGGGAGAAAGGAAATCAATAGAAAACATTTGTTAGTATTTAATTTTACCAATTAAAAATCAATGTTACAAAAGACCATATTTATAACCATGTTAGCAAATGAAATTAGAATTTCTAAGAAATAAAAATCTTCTAACATATACCATTCACCATTCATCATCCATACATTCAAGATCTATTGAGTATCTGTCTTACACAAGACCTTGAACTATTTACTGGTGTCAAAAACCAATAAGAAGCATGAAACTAGGCTTTCAATTCAGAGTATGGCAAATGGTCAGGGATGAACAGAGAATGGGTTGGACACGTGAGAGAGATAAGAGGCTAGAGAGTATAAAGGCATAACATGGAAAATTTAACTGCAGAAGGAATATAAGCTTTACTGGGACAAAGTTAAAGGGTTTTAAGCAGGAAAGTAACAGTCAAAAGATGCATGTGTAAAACTGACTGTGATGGCAACTTTTATAAAAGGTGGATGGAAGGTCATGGCTTGTAATAAGACTCATCAAAGAAATCATGAACAAATGTATCAGCAAAAAGAATGAAGAGAAGATAGATAAAAATAAATCTTTAAGAAAATAAAATCAATGTGTCTTAGACAGGACTACATGTGGACCATGAAAGAGTAAGAAAATTATCAAATTCGTAATTCAAGTATCTGTGTACATAAGGAATTTTCCTTCTATTTAAGTGATTCTAAAAGGGAGAAAACAGGTCTAGAAAGAGAATAAAGTGATATCAGTCCTCCATAAAGCATCCAAATATTTATGCTAAGTATGACATGAATACACGGGTCTAGAATTCAGGAAAGGAGTGTAGACTTAAATATCTCAGAGTCACCATATACATTTAACATATAATATTTGAAACCATGCAAATGAACGAGCTCCCCCAAGAGAGAACAGGTGGACTAAGGTGAGAAAATAACAAAGGCCAAAACCTTTGTGAGTACAAATTTATACAGAAAAGAGCCTTCAAGTGACTAAGAATGTGTTAGATGAGAATGAGGAAATCTAAGAAACAATGGTACAAGGAAGAGGAGGAAAAGTATCAACAGAGGTAAATGCAATAAAATGAGGACAAAAAAAAGGGAAAGTTGATAATGGGAAGGTCATGGAGTGGCAGAAACAGAAGTCGCATTTCTCAGTTGAAAAGTGAATAAGAGATAAAAAAAAAAAAAAAAATGGGGCCTGGGTGTATACAGAATACCTAGAAGAATTTTCTCTAAAGGAAGCAGAGAGGTAAAGTACATGTGAACTTGCTCAATTGTGTATATATAAGATATATAAGTAGTTTTAGAGGATGCAGGGGAAGACAACAATAGAAAAGGAGACACAGTAACAAGTAAAGCAATGTGCTGGTTCTAAAAAAAACAAAAACAAAAACACAAAGAATACCAGATGGAAACAAAATCGAGAACAAGGAGATCAATGTGGAACAGAAGGACCAAAGGGGATATTAAAAATGGTATATAAGCATGCATTTGTATGTATAGAAGCAGGACATTTGGGGAATTCATATCTGAAAAGTTCTATTTTTCTTAATGAAGTAGGAAGCAAGGTCTCTTCTTAAGAGAAAAGTGGGCAAGGGGAAGGTAGGGAGCTTTATGAAACCGGTGAAGGCTTGCAATAGCTATTATGGGACACTGGAGAAAGAACATCTAAGAGGATCCCAAAACAACACAAAGAGAACAGCTGAGATTAGAAAAACATGTATGTAAACTATCGATTTATGTCACAAACGCTCTCTGCTTAATTTCCTGAGGACCAGAGAAGATGGAAGACTGAAATGATGTAAAGCTGGAAAACTGCAGGCAGAAAACTTGGAAAGAAAAATGAGCAAAACTTTTGAAAGAATTAGAATAATGCCAGTGAAGCGCCCTGAGGAGAAAGGGAAAAAGAAAAGCCATGAAGGGTTTGTAAAGTGATAGGGAAGGAAACAAACAAACAAAAAAGCTAGATAAACACATTTTAATATCAAGAAATTAGAAAAACCTATAAATTTATAAATAAATTTTCATAAACTTACCTATCCTTTTTCTTCCAATCTTTTTCTCCCTTTCAAAGAATAAATTCTGGCTTCTGCACTTTCTCCTCTACTACAAAACACTAGCTTTCAAAACCCATTAATTATTGGCCTTTAACCATTTTTATCACTGAGATTAGATAAAAAAATTTACCCAGAAATAAATAAAATATTCTCAGAGAACTCACTCTTTGCTTAGAGAAGCTACATAAAATAACAGAATGATAAATACATAATTAATCTGACTGGTTATGAGATGTAAGTAAAGAACAATAAAAATTCAGAATAGGCGGAAAATTCTTCTTGAAATTTAAAATAAATTGTTTTTTTTTCACAATAAGTAATATACACATTAGCGTAGAGGGTTACAGATTGGAGCAGTAGGAGTAAGAATAACAAAAGTGTACAGACAGTGGTATACAGAAGAATCTGGACTGTAAGATTCACTTTCATCAATAACTAGAGATAAGAGTGAATAGAGCAATTAGGGCCAGATTATGAAACATCTAGGCTATTTTTAGCTCAAACTAAAGATAAATAGAGAAGAAACACAGAGCAGGGTGGGTTGTCCAATAATAAAATAATATTTTGCAGATATTTTCTTCCCATTAAAATTTATAAGTGATGATTAAATGACTAATATATTAGAAGAAAAAGTGAGCACATATTATTGCAGTGTAACACACCAGAGTATATACTCTAGGATGAATTGAAGAACTACATTTAGTAAGAATCAATATGATGAGACATTTATTGTTATAAAAAGTCATTATTATGGTATATCTTTAAAATTTGTAAAAATATTTTACATCAGCAAAGTGATCTAATCTATCATGTTACTAACAACTATTCAAATATAAAAGTTATTACTAAATTATTTTTTATTAATAAAATGTACCATTTTTTAAAGTATATAACAGAGAAAACCATACTTACCAAAATGCTTTGAATGTCCCCAAATCTCATCAGCTTTCATGGTCTCACATAATTCAAAGTACTGAACACACTGCTGAACTGCTGTAGTTACCTAATAAAATAACTTATTATAGAAATTTTCAGCCTACAAGTCCAATTATTAAAAATTACTCAAGGCTGTAAAAATACACTGGAAAGATATTTAGAAAAAATATTTAGAATATTTAGAATAGTATCTTTCCAGGCCACTGAAGCTCAGTCTCCCCAATTACATTTTAACTATGGCATATTCTAGGAAAAACTGAAAGTATTTATAGTCTGACAATTAAATAAATACTGTTATAATGTTGGTGTCAATTAACAAAAATAAATACATACTTCACATTTAATAGTGAAAGATGCAAAAATTCTGTAGCCATGACTTTAAAAACTTGCCAATATCCTCACTTCTCTTGCCTTAAAGTCTTTTCTTTCTACCTAGCCAGCAAAATACAAACTGGATCAAGCCTTCATTTCTATTTCAGATACTAGAATTACTAAAAAATCATAAAGAAAAACCTCATAATTTAAAAAACTGTCACAATAAAAAATGATCTCCAACCTCCACTGTACCCAGTGACTCTCCTATGAGTCTCCATCCTACCTCCTCCAATTTCTACAAGCAAATATTTCTTTTTTAAAAATTAAATTTATTGAGGTGACATTGGTTAATAAAATAAGTTTCAAGTATACAATTCAATATATATGTATATTTCATTGTATGTTCACTACCCAAAGTTAAATTTCCTTCCATCACCATATATTTGACCCCCTTTACTTTTATCTACCTTCTCCCCTGCCCGCTTCCCTCTGGTAACCACTAAACTGTTGCCCATGTCCACGAGTCTTTGTCTTGTTCATTTGTAGCTTTCAGTTTTATATCCCACATATGAGTGAAATCATATAGTTCTCAACTTTTTCTGTCTGACTTATTTCACTTAGCATGATAATCTCAAGATCCATCCATATTGTTGCAAAAGGCAGTATTTCATCTTTTCTTATGGTTGAGCAATATCCCACTGTATATATGTACCACATCTTCATGTCATAAACTTAGAAGTAGAGATTTCAAATAGTCTCTCCTTTCTTCTGCATCTACCTACTTGTGGTAAGTGCCCTCTCATTCTAATTCTCAAATAAAAAGAAGCCACTAGTGAGATAACTAGTGATAATTGTTAGGTTTGGTAATAAGGAAGTTGTCGTTGACCTTGAAAAGATCAGTTTAAGAGGTGTTTGGAGAATAAAATCAGACTATAATTAAAAAGGAATGAGAACTAAAAAAGTAGGGTCAGCCTAGTATAATTTTCATTTTCAGGAAGGCTGGCTGTGCAGAAAAAGAGAGAGAGAGAGAGAGAGAGAACAGCTGATATAGGGGATCTTGGAGTTAAGACTGAATCCTTTTTCAGGTTGGAAGGATATGGTCATGCTTAAGTGTTATGGGAAGAAGCCAGTAGAAATGAAGAGTTTGACTATAAAAGAGAGAAAAGATAGTTGTTAGAAAAGAGTCCAAGAGGCAAGAGCAGCTAGGACCTAAGTTCAAGAAAGAATTAAGCTTTTGATGAGAAAAAGATGAAGGACAGATGTGGATAAAAGCCAGTTCATAACTGTGGCTCAAGTTCATAACGAGTTCATAACATGGCAAGATATCTGTAATTAGAAAGACCTGCACTGCATACAAGGTTAGACCCTGCTTGACTTGTATTTCAGGATGGTTCCTACCATTCCAAGAATGGATAAGAGGGGCACACTGTAGACAAACTGTTTGTACAAACAATGTGTTTTACGCTGAACACCTTCTTTCCTTCTGGGAGTCTGGAATCCAGTATGTGGTGGCAGAGGGTGCCTACCTGATCAATCTCCAATTTTAAAAAAATGGGCAGAGTCTTCACATGAGCGTGTCTGTCACAATTTGATGCTGAAGAAATTAAGTAGAGTCTACCATGAGAAAAGACTTAGAAGCTTATGCTTGGTATCATCCAAACTTCACCAAATGTGCCGTTTTCCAATGTTAATTTTGTTTTGTATCTTTTTTCTATTATCAATCATAGCTGGAATTATGATTATATGCTGAGTCCTATGAATCCTCTCAGAAAACCATCAAAGCTGGGGTGGACTTGGGGACCCCCTCATATCTATATGTTTTCTCTAAATCAATTACTTTAGAAATTCAGATCACTAATATGAAATTGCCTCCTAAAAATCTGATTCTCAAACTAGATATGACCAAATCTATCAAATCTAAATCTATCAAATCTATCTACCAAATCTATCAAATCTAATCTTTCCCAACTTTCCTATTTTTCTTCTACTGTGTTACTTATCTCAATGAATGGCATTAGTCACTCAATTAAGTCCTCATCCACACTCATTCAAAAGCCAAGTCCTCTAAATCCTACATTGTAAATATGGTACTCCTGAGTCCATCTATTAATCCCAGTTCACACTGTCAAGAGCCTTTATTCACGTTTCCATCACCTTTTTCTGGAATTACTGCAAAGTCTCTTAATCTTTTTGTTTTAACACTTCTGCTCTATCTCCACCTAGCACCTTGAAGCCATTTTCCAAATATTCCAAAGCCTTAATATGATGTTACTTCAGTACTTAAAACCCTATCAGTGGCTCACCACACTTCCAGAATAAAAGCCAATCTCCTAAATTTGACATTATATGAAAACACTTCATGATCTGGCAGTCTTATTCCTCTTATCCTCCAGATGCCCCCCTCCCTAGCCACAAACATACACACACACAGACACACACACACAGAAATAAACCTACCTATGTAAATATCGGTCACCGAAAGCCAGTTCAACACACAATTAGTCAAATGACCAATTCATCAAAAGCAAAGTCACTGAAAATCTCATCAATCAATACACACCTGTTAGATTTGAAACCCATTCAAACTGACATTTATAACCAACTTAACACCATCATTTGCAAACTAGAAGGAGCTGAAGATTTCCTTTAAATAGGTCTTTTCTATTTTTGGAATTATGCCATGTCCCATGCATGAATTAAACAAACTGAAGTAAACTAACATATACCCAATTTTAAGCATCCAAAAAAATTTCAAAATCCTTTATCCATTTAATATTAGCTTTCAGAGAACTGTTTTTCAAGAAATTTCCCTAATACTAATTCACATTTCTCTTAGCAATCTATATCCAGTCATATAAAATATGTGCAATTTTGAAATGTACTATGTGTTTTCCAATCCCTAAACCTTTAAAACATGCTATTCCATTGCCCTGAAATATTTTCCTACCACTACCTTAAGCAGACCCCTTTTCTTTTCCAGGATAACACCTACTCATTAAGAATTAAAAAATTCCCCACAATCCTCAGAAAAGACTAATTTGTTCTATAGACAATAACAAACACCGAAACCTGATTTTAATGTACTTAATAAATCAACAATAAACCTATATAACTATAGTAACAGGTATCCAGTAGAACAAGTTTAAAATTTTGTAAATCAATATATGTCAATAGATCTCAATGAACATACTTCTGAAAGCCAAGCAGTCAGTGTTAAACCCCTTGAAAATCAGCCAACAACAAAAGACACACTCCAAGAAACATATTTGTAAAATCCCGTTAGACAGCAACAGTCTTACCCAAGCTGCCACTCTTTTACAACTGGCTGAACTCTCCCTTCTAAAAGCCCACCAAACCCCTTATAGGAGTTCCCCAAACCTATGAGATTAATAATCTGCTTTGCCTAACTTAAGCACTAACTTCAGCTTTATGCACTGTTTCAGATATTGAATAGTGGTCTTAATTCTTGACAATTCTGGATCTTCCATTAAGATTACCTTGAGGACGCTGACTTGACAGCATTCAGTGGGATCTTCAGACAAAGAAGAGTGTTGTTCACTGGGTCTCCTTGAGTCCCAACTCTGACAGTACTTCAGATTTGTCACCATGTGAGTTTGTGTCAACAACAATCTGAGCTCCAATTTGCTTCATTGAGCTTTCCTTGCTAAATTTATTGTTATCCTACGATTTGTAATAAAATTTGTACAGATTTGTACAAATAGCCTTTTGTTTTGGAGAAGCACCATTTGGTAAATACTTTTGCTATTAACTTTATTCTTCTGCAATTGTTTTGCTGTGCTATTTGTACAGAGTCTTAACTCTTGTTTTATTCTAGTTTATTCTGCATCTACTGAATATAAAAAGAAGTGTTCTACAGGTAACAGAAGGAGGCATAGTCCAATCTAATCCATCAAGTCCACCAGCCCTGAGACTGCCAGCTACCAGCAACAGATTCATACAAAGACAACTGGTCAAATTGCATTGGGACTCCTACAAAAATTTCATAAGGACAGTCCCTGACTTGTCGATTAGTGAAAGAGGGGAGTCAATGACTGTTCTGTCACTTATCACATAGTCCCTTCCTAGCTTCTGCTTGGTCAGTACCTAAAACACCATTCATAAGCACACAATTTTGCCCCAAAGTGTAATGATATGTCATGTTTGTTACGAGTTTCTCTAAGTCGAAGCAACCTCCTCCTGATTGAACTACTTTCTAGATAAATTTACTCTTACAATCCTAATTCTTATACATATCTTGGTAAAAAGGAACAACAAAAAATACTTAGAAAAACAATTGTCATTAGGGAGGACTTTTGACATGAACAAAATAAATACACTTAAGAGAAGCTCTAAAGAATTAAGAGACAAAAGAGCAAAGATTAACTTTAGCTTCTTTAACCGAAAACTCAAAACACTATCTCCATTGAAGGGAAGTTAACTTCCATTTAAACCTTCAGAAATTCATCCTCCTTGCACCCATCTCTACCCAGCTTCATCTTCACAACCCACTTATACCCAGCTGTTCCTTTTATTAAATGTACCACCTTACTGAGAAAGGTAATAACCACAAGAAAAAATATCTTGTGGTTATTCTCAGAGAAACAATCACATACTATCCCCTTTAAATTGCAGGGGCAGAAAGCAGATTATTAAATTTAACACAAGTCGAAAGAGTCAAGTTGAAGGTATAAAGAATTATTTTCCTAATTAAACCTCAGGAAGATAGATAGAAACTTGCCATAAAATTCAGGATTTAATTTGATACTTATTTTCTTGCACTATCCATATATACCAAGATGGGAGGAAGGTGTTAAAAATACACTATAATAGAAAAAAACCCATAGTAGAAAAAATACTATGATAGGAAAAACCAAGGGAGAATTTAAATACCTTAGCTGTCAATATTTTTTAAAATGACTTTGAGAGGGCCAGAAAAACAGGAAATACACTACATAAAGCCATTTCAAAAGCCATTCCCTTAAGGATAGATTGGGAAAAGATTCAAGTTGTTAAAATAAAAGGTTAAGCATTTATGCTGATAGCCAAAATGCTTTTCAATTAGTTCATGACTTTGCAATACTATGGAAATAAAGCTCTGAATTCCCCCAGGTATGTCTTTTAAAAACTGTCAGCACATATACATAAACTGAATGGGAGAAGACATTCACTTATGATACATCTGATAAGAGAGGTTAACATCCAAAAAATATAAAGAACTCCTACAACTCAACAAAAAAACAAACAATACAATTAAAAATGGGCAGAAGACCTGAACAGATATTTCTCCAAAGAGGAAATACAGATGGCCAACAGACATATGAAAAGATGCTCAAGGACCCTAATCATCAGAGAAATGCAAATTAAAACCACAATGAGATATCACCTCACATCTGTCAGAATGGCTATCATCAATAAATCAAAGAACAAGTGTTGGTGACGATGTGGAGAAAAGGGAAACCTCATACACTGTTGGTAGGATTGCAAATTGGTACAGTCACTATGGAAAACAGTCCGGAGGTTTCTCAAAAAATTAAAAATGGATATACCTTTGACCCAACAATTGCATTTCTGGGTATTTATCCAAAGAAAACCAAAATCATAATTCATAAAGATCTATACATCCCTATGTCCATGGCAGCACTATTTACAAAAGCCAAGATATGGAAGTAACCTAAATGCCCATCAACAGACAACTGGATAAAGAAGTTGTGGTTCATATATATAATGGAATATTACTCAGCCATTAGAAAAATGAAATCCTACAATTCACAATGACATGGATGGACCTAGAGGTTATTATGCTGAGTAAAATAAGTTAGACAGAGAAAGATAAATACCATATGATTTCACTTATATGCGGTATCTAAGGAACAAAAAGAACAAACTCATCAAAAACAGATTCATAAATATAGAGGACAATCTGGGGATGGCCAGAGGGGAGGGAGATGGAGGGCTGAGAGGAAGGCGTGAAGGGTTAAAGAAGTACAAATTAGTAGTTGATAGATGGTCACGGGGATGGGGAGCACAGCATAGGGAATGCGATCAGCATTAATATATTAGCTAGATGGAGAGCCAGAAGAGAGAAAGAGTAATCAGAAGGATCATTTTATAAACTATATAAATGTCTAACCAATGTACTGTACACTTGAAACTAATAATAAAATAAAATTTAAAAAAATAAAAGAGTTAATCTATAAATAACATATTCGAAATACTTCCACCAGGGCCTCTATAATACCAACAGTGACTTATTCGTATGCCAAAGCATGGGGGAAAAAATCATTTTGTTCTTTGTTTTTTCTCCTTTCTCTATTCTAACAAGATCAGTCTATGCTCATATGGCAATAATAATTTTCACTTAAACTGGGAATGGGAGAGAAATGAGATGTGGAAAGACTTTATTTCAATTCAGTTTGAAGATTTTTAAGCACCTATTACCTCTACAAATAAATTCAATTTCTTTTATTCAATATCCCTCTCTTCTTGTTTCTGAAGCACAATTCTTTTGATTCTCAAACACAAAGCAATTATTGTTCTCTTTCTTTCATTTTATGCTCTACTGCATTCATCCCAAAATTCACAATTCCAGGAATCTTTTCCTTCACCTGACTTCTAAACTCAAGATTCTATCTAACTACATAAACTATATTCATCATCTCAAAGTCACATTAGCATACTTTTTAAAATATTTTAATAAATTTAATTTCAGGTTTGTCACAATTTTTTGACTTGCTGATTTCTTTTCAATTTCTTTCACTGCCCTTACATATTGTTCTACTAACAGCAATAAATGTAAAAAAATTTTGCTAATATAGTTTATAGTATTAGTTTATATTTGGTGTAAATTGAATCAATTTTTTCAAATGCAAAAGCATTTAGCGTTCTGAGTTTATTCATGCAACTTTTAGTCAAAAGCATGAGAATATTTTATAGAGCTCACTCCCTTTCAAATACCTGATCTGAATTCAATTACATGATAATACTTAAAAATATGGTTTATTTTTCAAACTAGCTTCTTAAAAACCTAATTTACTAAGCAATTATGTATTTCCTTACTGTTATCCTGATTGTATTTTATGTCTCTACTTTTATTATTTTATGTTTCACAGAATGATAGCTTAAAAATCACATGAAAGGGGATCACTTCATTATCCAATATTAATTATCACTCAATTCTGTACATTTAAGTTATTATATCATATATCTTTTCGTGATATTATTTCTCAACATGAGAACAGAATAGAAATATAGACTTACCAGAGATTTATATTTCTTTTCAAGAAGTCTTAATACTACAGTTCTGCTATAATATGCATGCTAAAATTAAAGGAAAAGGGGTATTTAATAGTCAAGCATGCCATTCAAAATCTATTCCCTGCATTATTTCCAATAACATCATAAATTACACAATAACTTAGTTTTTAAATTATTGTAATCAGAACAGGTTTTTCTATGTACAATGAATTACAAGCATAGCAATCACAAGAATCCAAATCATATCAATAAACTGTGGATTTAGTGACAAGATGAACAGAAAAACATTCTATCCCTCAATTGTGAACAATCTCCATATTAAGCTATTTTAAAACCACCACCAAAAAACCTCTGACTACCAGTGTAGGATAGAGCCTAAAGGAAAAATACAAAAGTGGAGATGGAGAATGGAAATCACAAACCTCATACTGTAGAGGATATTGTATTGTCTACATATGCAGAAATTTGGCAAGGTTGAAATGCTCTAAAGGGACAGTATCTTAATCATGCTATGCCAATCATATTTTTAAAATGATTCAAAGCACCAAAAAACTTTAATTCTCTCCTTAGAGCTAAATATAAGTGGGATTAAAACATGCTTTTTATGTATTATACAAAGAAAGGGTAAAATATACCTAAATATTATTTAACTAAATTATATTAGATATCATTAGTGTTCAATGCAGTTTCTTCATTTTACTTGAGAATAAAATTATTAAACAGAATATTCAGTAAAAATTGTCAGAATTCTGGGAAATAGGGTTTAATCAAATGGGGTTTTAGTTAATTAAGGGTTAATCAAAACCCTCTGTGTTTTAACCCTCATAGCTTAAAATGTTTTCAAAACCATTAATCTTTTTACAGCTTTAGCAAGAAACATATGTTAACCTACAATTAAACTAATGGCCATGTTTTGAAAAAAAATCCTCATAGTGTGTCCCTTACACCAGTCACCAAACCATAGCTCTCAGCCCAAATTCAGCTGCCACCTGATTTGGTAAAGTTTTACTGGAACACAGTCACACCCATTCATTTATATATTATCTTTGGATGTTTGGGGCCACAGCAGAGTTGAGTACTTGCAACAGAAAAAGAGTACAGCCTACAGAGGCAAAAATATTTATTGTCCATTTTACATAAGAAGTTTTCCAACTTCTGCCTTAGAGGGTGTAAGAGAATTTGATGGATTTTCATCAATACTTGAACACGCTTGGGGAGCTAATTTTTACTAATTTTCTGTTAGTTTTCCTATGATCTGTCTCATTCTCTTAAGAATCAAGCACTAACAATAAAAATGTTAAGTGTGAAAAAGTTAATTATTACAGGTAGTCGAATATGGTTTTTGTTAAAAAAAGACCTAAACAGATAAATATAAAAGTATATATAATAAATATAACTACATATCAAAATCTTAATATTTATTATCCCTGTGTTGTAGAGAAATTTAATTTTATTTGTGCTTTTATATATTTTGTATGTTTTCTATAAAAATGTAATTTTATAATCAAGAAAAACTTAAGAAAAAGGTCAGTCTCAGATGTAAGAAACAAAGAGTTCAGGTTAAATTAATTAAACTGAGCAAACATTTATCAGCACCTACTATTTAGGGCAAGTAAAGGCTAAGCATTGGACAGAACAGTGTTTTGGTTAATTGGACATTATTATACAGTTCATATAACACAAGAGGGGAAAAAAAGTCCATCAGCTAGATAATGTCCAATTGTGCTAAGCAATAAATGAGTGTGTTGCTGTTTTACATGGCAAATCATGGGCTCGCCCCCTTCTTTCTCCATTGCAACAAATATGTAATGTTCAGCAGACAGGATGAAAAGGGCAAAGAGGTGAGAATATAAGCAACACTGCTGCTACTACCATCAGATATAGACCACTCTTATTAATAGCAAAGGAGGGAGATAGCACTATAAGGATCTCTTTACTCTTAATATGAATTTCAGTTCCAGGACAGTGGTGAGCTCCATAGGAAATCATCAACATTTAGACATTAAACACATTTCCCAAACTGCAGGTTCGGGAAGGTGCAAAATATTTTCAGACATATCACTTAAACCAGAGAAAAATGAGCATTGAACTTTCATATTCTACCTCACCTGCTTAAAAAAGTAAAGACAATGAGATTTTGGATGAGTCATTCAACTTAATAGGCTCACATGAATTACCACTTAAAAACCTATTTTGGCTCTGTCACTTACTAGATAAACAATCATGAGCAGGTCATTTAACTTCTCTATGCCTCAGGTGCTACATCTGTAAAATGGAGTAATAATACCACCTATCTCATAGATTGTTATAAAAATTAATGAGTTAACACATATAAAAGTGATTATAATTCTTAGAACACAGTAAACAAACATTAGCTATTGTTTGAAATATATGAACTGAAAGGTATAAAAACGTATTTCATTTTTCCTTACCATCCACTTTTTGAACCACACAGCCTTGGTATCAACTAACGCAAGAAAGTAGACTGGATCCAAAATCTTTTGTGAGACAAGATGGCTTTGATCATGTCTAACCGATAATAAGGACAAAGTACTCTCCACAATTTCTTCCATATACCTTAAAGTTTAGGAAAGAAGTGATTTTAGAAAAAACAAATGCTATTACATATATAGAACTGGCGATACATTTTATATTTATGGAATGATAAAATGTTAAGTAATCTTCAGAAACAACTTTCTGTTTTTACATTTCAGTAAATGGCAGAGCTGGTATTCACATCCAATTTTTTTTCCTGTTTTATAAACTTACATTCTTTCTACTTTAACACTAGCTATCCAAATTTAATTTTCCTTTTTAAACTCACAGTTGCTCTTACGACCTTATTAAAAATTTTAGAACTAAAAGGAAAAAGTTTGAAAACCACTTAAAATCTTGACCAAAGTAGCAGAGACCAGTAATAAAAGAACCAGAGGCTACAACACCCTCTTTTTACTTTGTGGTGATTAATAAATGGTATAAAATGGCACTTGCATAGAGCCATTCACAAAGCTAAGTACAAAATATGAAAAGCTAAAAAACAGACATTATTAATCCCTTCCCTATCACATAAATCCATTAAGATACTCTTTACTCTTTCTCTTGGAAATGTACGTGGGACACTCCTATATTTTCATGTTGGCATAAATTAAGGGACTTACTTCTCAGAGTGACGAATCCAGAAAGATGGAGCCTCTTTCTGATATTCATTTAGAAGGCGAATCTACAAAGCAGTGCATGACAGTTCTCAAAAAATTAGAATTCTAAAATATAGAACTATTTAAATAAAAAATAAAAGCATATTCTAGCAAACGAATACCTTTTTAAGTAAGCGGGTCACATTAGGGTTAGTTATATCTATACCAGTTGAAACGGTAGGAATATGATTTTCTCTAGAAACAAAGTATAACTCCAAATATTTAGCTGGAAAAAAAAAAGTTTAGAAAAGTGACTATTATACCATTCAATTACAGGGATTTCTGAAAAAGAGTGAAATCTTATCCATTTTTCTTTAGTACAAATAAAAGAAAAAACATTTTTAAAAATATTTAATAAACATACCTAAGCTTGTATA
Organism: Pteropus vampyrus; assembly: GCF_000151845.1. Lineage (NCBI taxonomy): Eukaryota > Metazoa > Chordata > Mammalia > Chiroptera > Pteropodidae > Pteropus > Pteropus vampyrus. The sequence goes on along the minus strand of NW_011888824.1, from coordinate 8,693,306 downwards.
AATTTCCTTGGTCATATGTAACGGCGAAAGTGTAAATGTCTGTGCATAGAATTTTAAAATCCGGTCCTATGAAAATAAAACAAAAGATTTACATCCAAAATTCTTACAAAAATAGAATAAGATGAATCATTTTTCACATAGTAAAAAGCTCAGAAAATAAATCATTCAGAAACATGTATAGGAGTGTACCTATAAAAAAGGGCATGTTCTTATTTTTGTCAGCAAAAAGTATAACTAAAACCAATAGTAAATCTAAGACAGCAGTACATTGTTGTGAAATCTGGTAATAGTAGATACAAACATAGGGTGAGGTGTGATAGAGGAAAGGTACGATGCAAAGATGTCAAACAAGGAAACAGAGTAGGATTACTAAACATAAAAAAACAAAAACAAACAGAAAAACACTCCTTGCAGAATCCAACTTTTTTTTTAATTGCTTACATAGGTAGTCTCAATAATTTGACATGTAGGACTCTAATAATTTTGCCTATTCCCAAGAAAAAGTATAAAATAAAAATATATTTTCAGAACTTAACATTATTAAAATTTAAAGTAGAAACTATCACAAGGTAAATGAATTAATGAGAAAGATGTAGTTAGAATAGTAACCAGCTCTAATAGGTACTTTAAAATGATAGCTATTATTGTTATTTAATTATTTTAATTATTGTGAAGAGATTAATCCTAATAGTGAAATTAAACTTCTCACTAAATAAAAACATAAAATCACCTCAAATGTTCTACTGTAGGGGAAAAAAAAAAACTAATAATCTTTCCTAAATAAACTATTAGGGTAATATGTTTACAAAAAGTTGACTACCCATGACTAAAAATATTTCCTAACTCCAAGAGATTCTTACTGAACAAAGGATATTGAATAACTAATAAGTCTATTTTTAGAGTTGCAGCAATTGATCAGTATCTGTCACACTTTTCAAACACTTAGGCTTCAGTCAGTTATACGCTAGGAGTCCTTTAGAGTAGGAAATGAAGAAACAGAATCAAACTCAAGAAGAAGTTCGATTAAGCATTTATTCAAAATAAAAAGAATTGGTTCTATCACCATTTCCTCTCTTTAACAATTTCCTCTGATATTATTAACTTAATTATTGACATTGATTCTTGCTACATAATAATCTATAATGGCTAAAGCCACTTATATTGACCCATTAGAATCTTTACTATGTTTATAAAGTTGTCATATAATTTTTTTAAAATAATTAAAGGAAACCTGATGACTATTTTGTCCTTGTTAAATAAAATTTTTAAAAAATTATGGGGAAATTTACAATGGCATTTCCTGTTAGAGAGCCTTGAAATGTTAAAGCTTACCCCTTGAAATTCTTGGATCATTGAGGTTTTGTTTTTTGTTTTTTGTTTTTTAAGCAGAAGTCTGTATCACCCTCTGGTGTTAGTATAGTTGAACTGCATTCAGTAATTGGATAATTAAATACCTTTTTTACTCCTTATAAATAACAAACCTCTTCTGTTTCTAAACCACTTCTGTTTACTAGATAATTATATCTTCATTGATGAAATAGTATAATATTTAAACAGACAAATGTATCGAGATATTTTTATAACTGTTTACTGTCTCTTCTACTAGAATGTAAGTTCTATGAAGGCACATATCCGTCTTGCTCACAGTGTGTTCCCAGTATCTAAACAAAAATGATGTACACAATAGGTATTCAATACATATTTGTCGAACACCTAAAAATAGTTAACGCTTGTACTAACACCTCCAAAAATCCTGAACAAATTATAAAGTCAAAGTTTTCTTCCCTGACATATCAATTATGAAGAAGAAGCTCTCTAAAAAACCTAAATTGTATTTAAATGTGATGCTGGGATACAGTCAGGATTTTTAATTGACATCATAGATATTACCCATAAAATTACTGCATTTTTAATATAATCTTACTTTTAATCATATACTAAGTGTTCCTATGAAGTTATATGCAAATCATTTTTACATTCAATCACTTATCTCTATTGACTTCATAATTTTACATCTTTTTGAATTTTCAATTTGCATTATGATTCACCTCAATTATCTTCTAAACTCTTAGCTTTTAAGCATTTAAGCAATCTCTAAACACTTAAATGCATAAGGAAAATGCTTATGAACCCTTTAGAATAAATTCTAATTATCATTTTAGTTCAAGTTTTCAAAATTCTTTCAAAAACACTTTATATAGTCTTTTAAAATATTTTTCTGAATTCAAACACATTGACACAAATACTTGGATATCCCTTTCCAAGATAAAACAAAATGCACAAGGTAAGTCTGCTATTATTTGGCAATGACTATTATATTGACCAGATTTTCAATCTAATCATGAAATACTCAATTAATTCCTTTAAAGGAAATCTTGACAATTCAAAAGCCAGAATTGCACTGCAGCATTATTTAACTATAACCAAGATTTGAAAGCAACCTAAGTGCCCATCAACAGACAATTAGATAAAGAAGATACAGTACATTTATACAATGGAATATTACTCAGCCATAAAAAAGAATGAAATCTTAGCATTTGGGACAACATAAATCAACCTGGAAGGTATTAAGCTAAGTGAAATAAGTCAGAGAAAGACAAAAACCATATAATCTCACTTATATGTGAATCTAAAGAACAAAATAAACAAACAAAACAGAAATGAACTCATAGATGCAGAGAACAAGCTGATGGTTGCCAGATAGGAGGGAGTTTGGGGACAAGGTGAAAAAGATGAAGAGATTAAGGAATATAAGTGGGTATTTCTGAAATAAGTAAAGCATAGTGAATATGGTCAATAATATGGTAATAACTATGTATGGTACCAAGTGGGTACTAGACAAGTCGGGGGAATCATTTTGAAAATTACATAAATGTCTAACCTCTGTGCTATACACTTGAAACAAATATAAAATAATATTGACTGTTAACTGTAATTGAAAAATCAAAAAAGCGGGGAGAAAAAGGTGAAGGAGGATAAGAGGTTCAAACTTTCAGGTATAAAACGAGTAAGTCATGGGGCTATGGTGTACAGCTCAGGGAACATAGTCAATAGTATTGTGGAAGCATTGTACGGTGTCAGATGGATGCTGAACTTATCATGGTGATCACCTCTTTAGGTACATAAACTTTGCATGACTATAGTGTACACCTGAAACTAATACAATATTGTATGTTAGCTATATTTTTATAAAAATCTTTAAAAAATAGCATGCACGCAAAAAGCTAAAACTGAAATTTCATGAATATTTGCACTACTATTTAAGAAAATTATATTCCATTTATTTCTAGAATGATAAAAAGCAAATTATTGTTAATATTTTTATAAGCATTTCCTTACACTGAATACAGGATCAGGATCTGAAAGAGAGACTGTCAATTTTTCACAGAGAGTGGTCCAATTTTCACAATTCAGTACATCAGATGGCGGAGCTGAACACAGAGTTTGCAAGGCTTCATACCTCACCTATAATTTTTAAAAGATTTTTATTAATACTTGGCCACTAGAATAATACCATTTCTCCAAATATTTAACAAATATTGAAAGGCAAAACCTAGATAACTGTTTTAAAGAGCCAACTGATGAGAATTAGATGTCCTTTTATAAAAACAATTCTTGAGAACTCATTTTTAAAACCGAACACTAAACAGAAAAAAATAGGTTATTTTACATAAAACAAAAATAAAAATCCTATGTTTATTAAACATGTGACCTAGAATCTCCTAAGTGGAATAGGAGAAAGGATGGTGGCAGAATCTAAATCACCAGGGCAAGGTTTTCCAATGGCCTCGTCTCACAGATTTTCTCCACTTGAGTAGGCCCCAATAGGTAGTTCTACAGTTTTAGGGCTTTGATTTTAAAAGATGCCCCTTGTACACCTGAATATTCCTGGATTTTGTTAACCAATGTCACCAAAATAAAAATTAATAATAATAATAATAATAATAATAATAATAATAATTTTAAAAAATAATTATGTAGCATTCACATTCCAGAATATGAACAACTCTCACAAAATAATCTGTACTTGTTTTTGCTGCTACACCATATTTTCTGACCTTCTAATCACTGAGGTAGAAAAAAGTCATTCGGTAGCATGATGCAAAATTGAATTTCTGTATTTTGACAGAAAACTTACTTCTTAATCATCTTTCTCAAAATACAATCAGAACTCACTCAAAACGGTATGACCCAAGGTACAGCAGTGGAGACTAGCTCTATTCCAATCATGAATGGCGCAAAGCTTCTCCCCCACTCATTTTCCAACTAGTGAGTAATAACACACTGATTCTAGCTTCTTCCTCAAATTCTGGTTGTTTCCCAGCTCAAATAACTTAAATCTAGTAATTAAAATATTTTTAAAAAGGTGAAGAGTCAGAGAAGAGCTAAGACCTCAGGAAACCAGACACTGAAACAGGGAGTCAAGTTTTAGGTGAAAAATACAGAATACAGACATACTTTAAAATTCTGTGTATTCATATAAAAGAACTCCTAAATACAACTTTGTGTTTGGATTAGGGGGATTATGGATAGAATTTAAAAACATTGAGTAATTTCTCCTTTTCAGTTAATTTTTAGGACAAAATCTCATTAAGAATTTCCTACTTGCAAAAGTAGAATAAAGGTTTCTGAACAAGTATAGATTTCCAAATAATCCATTTAAACTAAAGACAATAAGACTATTATATAATTCAAGTCCTATTTTAATATATTTTGAAATATATTATTTACTAAGAAGCTAGAAAATAAATCAGAATGCAAAATGCTGAGAGGAAAAAAATTAACCTGTGATTTAAAAAAAAAAAATCAGTGGGAGTAAGTCATAACTATTCATTCAGTTTCAAATAAGAAGTTGAAGAAAAACAATTTATTTCAAAAATTGAGACCAACTGGCAAGATATACACAAAAGTCTAGGAACCTCAAAAATCCTATCATATTTTCTTTTTCAGGCTGACTTTCAAATGAAATAAGTCTTCATAAACAATGAGTTATACAATCTTTAAAATGTAAACAGGCACAATTCAATATAATTGCTTCTTTAAAATCCTGTTTCTAACAAATGAATGTATTGCCAAAGTTGCTCACATTTTCCAGAAGTAGAAATAACATTGAATAATTTTTTTTCTTTAAAAGAAATAATTATAATATCTCATAAAAAGCAAGAGTAAAGAAATAGCTTGGGGGACAACTACTCATAATTTCATCTCTTCAAAATGGAAACCAGAAATAAAAATGTCCTCTTACAAACTATAACTATTCTCTAAGGAGAGTGTCCCTCATTCTGTGACCTTTCATTTCAGGACTGGAAAGTCTAGCTGACATATCAGTTTAGAACTGCCATAATAATAAAGGCTATCTTCAAGAGAAACAGTCTGGCTGCTACAGATTATAATCATATACATATATCTATCTGAACCTGACATTCATCCTTTCAACTTACCTCTTTAGGCTGCCCTGGATCCAACTGGTCTAAAATCAACTGTAATTTTCCTTGACAAAACTTATAACTCTGTAACACAAGTAACAGATTTATTTAGTATACTTTTAGAAGTACTGCTATAAATGATCTTTTAAAACAATTACAAGCAAAAAAAATGCATTTTTAACAAGAAGAGGGGGTGATCTATTTTGATGTAGCAGCAAACAGAATTTTTGTCTCCCAAGGCATTTAAATGGAAAATGAATGTCCCACTAGAACAGTGTACTTTCATTTATATGAAAACTATTATTTGCTGAGCAACTGGAATGTGTAGAACATTATAAGACTCAAAAGACATAAAGTTAAAATGTTTTGTACCCGTAAATTTGAGATTAATGATACCAAAGGATAAAGCAACATAAACAAGAAAGCACTAATAGTACCCTCGGTATAATTACGATGCTGCTTGAACCTTTTTGTTCCTTTTCCTTCCTGTACTTTTCCTTAGCATTTCTCCATGCCTCCTCTTTCGTAAAAAATTCCTGAAATAAAAACTTCCATCTAGAAAAAAGTTTATAGTAGACCATAAGCTATTGTGGGAAAAGGTCTTTTTATTGCAAAAGGCAATTTAAATGTGAATAATATTTAAAATAATCATCAAAAAATAGCACTAAAATAGCTGCTATTTGTTATTTATTATGTAAGCAAGCATTCATTTTAGCACATCCTTTAAGATATACCAACAACCATGAAAGCTAACACGTATGGAGCAGCAACGACTATCCTAAGGACTTGATATACATTCAATCAGTTAATCTTCTCTACAACTCTATGAGGTAAGTGGTATTATCATTCCTATTTTACAAATAAGAAGCACTATGGCACAGGGAAGTTAAGACGTTTCTCCAAAGTCACGAAACTAGTAAGTGGTGGAACCAAGATTTGAACCCAAGCAGTCTCCAGGTAGTATAGCATAGAGCAAAGAACAGACTTTGGAGGGAGAGAGACCAGGCTTAAATTCATGGTTCACTCCTAACTAGTAATACAATTTTAGGTAAATTACTTACCTATTATTATAAGCCTCATTTTTTTTCTGTAAAATGGGCAAGTAACACCAACATAAAGCCAAGCAGAGGGATCAAATATGTGGTAGAAATCTCAAAAACAGCTAGTATTATTATTTTTATCTTTCCATCATTATTTTGCTGAGACTTTTTCCAGGTTTAATCACAATACCAAATTCTTTCAGTGCTCTGCTCACAACAATGGTAAGAACCAATCTTTCTTCTTTAATACTGTCAAACTTACACTAATGGTTTCCAGAGCCAGCAATGTCCAAAGGTTTTCAATAATGGTCAAAAATCCATCATCCTCAGGCTACAATTTTAAAAATAGTAATAATGACAAAAAGCCTATTCTATTCACAAAATATAAGTGTTCCACCTGTATCTAAGCAGCAGCATCAAATTGCTTACTCAATGTTATTCAAAGAATAATTTGAACAGGTTTTTTTTTAAGCCCAGAGCAAGTAATTTATTAATTCTGAAGGTATCATTAACATCAAAAGTATGTAATGAAATGAATTTCTGATATATTTTCAGAGACCTTTTCACTTCCGATCATTAAATCAGTCTCTCTTCGGTCAGTCCACATGTACAAGTCTCTTTTCACTAAGCAAAAGCCTATCCAAATATCTTCTAGAGCTTGGCCACACTGAAAGAGCTTTCAGGATAGTTCTGACATGCATAGGCTTCTTTCAAAAAATCCAAAGATACCAGGCCTTGTTGGTAGACATACTTCATTTTCAACTCAATTAGTTCCTTCTGAAACTAAGTCATACTCATAGGGCGAACACTTAAAAATATTTGATTATACCTTGTAAACATCACAAAGGAAGCCATATAAACTAAAGCATAATTCCTTCTCAAGAATCAAAATGAAATGAAATAAAAAACAAGAATATCTCCTGAAAGTATGACCCCATTCTACCAAAGCTTTAAATTTCTTCAAAAAATCCATGATTCTCTGACTGGAAATCATTTAGCATTTGGGATTAGCATCTCTTAACTGCCAGCTACTCAATCAATGCTATTTGGATCTGAATACTTGTACTTCTTAGAACAAATTAACAATGCTCCATTTTTGTCTCTTGTGGTTCTATTTCAGTATATTCAGATGGTTCATCAAATAAGTTTGGGTTTTTCTGTACCTTTTAATTTCAAAAAGTCCTTGATCTAAAGAAGTAGTTCAGTAAACCTACTAAATAAGCTATCTGATTGCATTAAACTAAACTAAAATCTCTATATTACATCTTCCAAAGAGTTCATCACCAAGAAATGAATGATTAACAGCTACAAAATGAAGAAAATTCACAATCTTTGTCACTTCCTCCATCTCATCAGGTAGTCAACTCGACTTGTAAAACTGAAAACTCAGCAGTCTCTCCTGCCAAATGATGCAATGGTAGCTGAGCAGAGCAACTTCTAAGTTCTGCTTTGACTACTTCCAATACCATTTTTCAAAAGTGCAGTCTGAACTGTGACCAATATACACACTTTTTTCATGTTTCACTCAAACTTCTTAAATTCCTTTTTGGCATATCGTTAAGACCTTTGCTATATAGATATGCCCCCATATCAGAGCTAATTAGATGAAAATATTTCATTAAAAATATCAGATAGGATTCACACCAAGGTCAGACAAACTCTATTTGGCCTGAGAGTTTCTGTGTGTAAGTTCATGGTGCATGCTTGGGCTCTACTCTAATTTCCTGTCTTCTATTAGGACTAATCTAGTCACTGGCCTATCTTTCTCTCATCTCTATTGTAGCCAAATGACAAAGATTCCAACAAACTGGAAAGAGAAAATGTAAAACTTCAAATCTCTTGACATCCAAAAATAAAACAAAACAATGTTTTAAAACTAACAACTCACGGCAACCTTCATCTCCAAAACACACCTAAGAGGAATGTTTTATCTCCATAGCTCATCTATAATGTAGTAAACTCTGATTAGCAGAATTGAGAATAAGATGGTTTGTTTAATTAAAGCTTAACCAGATTTGTTTCATGTTATTTTTTCAATACAAAATCCATTAGTTTATTTCCTTACCTCATTAAGAATTGTCTCAGATACACTGTAATCACATACTGAACATATAATTCTAGAAGATGTTATTTCATGGACTAAATCTTGTAAATTGGATTATTTTATTGTTTATTTTTCTTCTAAATCTTAAAAACTAGAAACCAAAAAAAAAAAAATTGGCAAATAAAGAATGGATTTAAGCCAGTGATTATTAAACACAATTTTAAGACATAAGTACAAAGGTAAACAACACACCTGATTAAAGGACGAATCACTATCAGAGCAATTGTCTGTGCAGTAACTATTGTTTTTCTCCTTTTGGATTTTTTTTTGCCTTTCTTGACTTCGTATCTCATCTTCTTCAAACTTGTTAATCATAGATTCCACCACTATCATCATGATGTTCTTCAGGGAGTGCATCATTTCTTTGTACCTTTAAATTCAAAGCAGTCTTGGTAAGAGAAAGGCTATTAGCACAAATTAAAACATTCAACTAAACTACCTGATTACTTTTTCAGTAAAATCTCTTTAAGAACACAGTTCTAAAGAGAAAAAAGTCTAAGTCAGTTTTTCTTAAAGAACAAATGGCACAACAGAAGTCACATGATAGGAATAAAAAATTAGTAGAGAATCCAACAAAAAGTTCGTTTTTCTGAGGTTGTTTCATATGGTTACATGGACAAAGACAGTAAAATTAACAGAATCCAAGGCAAGAATTTCCAGTGGCATAGATTCTAGGAATTAGCAATAAAGTCAAGCGTTAGTATCATATTACCAAACCACAGCCTGTTTGATACTTTCTTTTTTCTACATCTTTCTCTATCCTTCCTTCCTCTATTTTCTTTTCTTCCCTTCTCCCCTGCCAATTCTTTATATCTATAGGCACTTGTATCCACAGTTGAAACCTAAATACGTTAAGCTATCAGTGGGTCTTTTCAAGTAGAGGTTAGAGAACCCGCCATCAGGGCTGTTAGAAAAGGGATTCCTGAAATTTGTAGGAGCTTTAACTGAATAACTTCTAAGATCCCTTTCAGCTCCATGGGTCTAAAAATCTCAAAGAGAACCTATAATAAATTTCTCCATTTATTAAGTACAAAATCTCAAGCATCCATATAAATATTAGATTGAGAACTGCAACTCTAGAAATAGAATTTTAGAGCTAAATGCTACTGTAAAATAATCTAGTCTAGCCTTCTATTTTACAAATGAGGAATATGTGACCAGAACCATTGAAATTTCTATATTTCATATAGAATTAAATAAAGATTTAAATAAACATAGCAAATAAAGTACTAAACTAGGAATCAGAAAACCTGGACTAGCATCTTGACTAGTTTACCTATCGGCTGTCATCGTAAACAAGTCTCATTTTCCTCAACTATAAATGAGATAAAAAGAATACAATCTAGCGGATCTATTTCACATGACTATAGCAAGAAATAAATGTGACTATATATTTCCAAGTTCTTTATAAATATAAAGCACAATACAAATATTTATTGTTTATCATTACAATAATGGTAATAAATTAGGAAAATAAGCACAAAAACTTCTCTTTTATATTTCTGGTTAATGGGTCATTGTACCTACATAAATCAAAGGAATGATAGACGGGCCACTCTTTCTCTCACAAAAGCAATAAAACCATGCTAGGGCATTAAGATAGAAATAGTAGACAGGGATTTTAAAGTTTGAAGAACTTTTTAAATACATTTTAAATGATCTACATTATATATTATTAAATATATGTAATTTCTATATATAATTTAAAATATACTTACTTAGTCATATTACTTAATATGTAATTAATATATATAACTATAATAAAGTAATATAATACATATTGTTATATATATATATATATATATATTTTTTTTAAAGTCCCAGAAGTTATGAGAAACATAAAATATATTGAAAGAAGATTAAGAACAGATTAAGAACAAAACTGGGTGAAAACATATAAGGAAAAGTAGAGGTTAGAAAAGAGTTTAGGAAATACCTAAGTTTAAAGGGATATAAACAGCAAAAAGGAATCTTAGAACACTCAGATTAACTGGTGAAGTATATACAGGATACACGAGCCAGGAGGCCCCTAGGTTCCTCCTCTATAACTTCTAAGCAAGAAACAGGGAAGCGTAGCAATGCTGTAGTAGCAATCAATAGCTATCTACCAAAAGCTGCTTTCTCCTTCCACAGTAATTGGATTATAGCTGAGCATTGGACTAAACTATAGTTTCCAGACTCCACTGCAGTCAAGGATAACCCTGTAAACAACATAAAGTCTTGGCCCCTTAAAACTTACAATATTGTGATTTAAGGAAGGACTATAAACGTAAATTGCAATGATTTACAGGGTAAGAGTAAGAGTAATTAAAATCCATAGAAAATCTATAAATTTCATTTTAGACATGTTTCTTCCAGACCTTTTGAAACCACCAGCATGAATTCTTCTGCGAAAAAATAGAAAACTGGCCACAGGACGAGATAAGAATGATTTAAAACAAACAAACAAAAACAGAAAAGAAAACTAGGGAGCCAGACCTTCAATATCAAGAGTTAAATAAACTAAAACTCAACAATAGACATTGCAGTTTTGAAAAAGCCAAGGAAAAACAGATATAGGTTAGCAAATGAATACCACTGAGAAGATTCCTTCATACTCCAAGAAGTCAAAATAAGAAAAAACTCTAAGAGGTAGTGAATGAAAACCACATCAATTAACAATGAAAATCTACATAGTGAGTATTCCCACTTATATACAAAAATAACATACGATTGATCTTGAAAATGAATTCTTCCATGTGCAAACCTCTATTTAAAAAATAAATATCAAAATGTTTAATTTGGAAAGTAATCTGTAATTATTACAGTGAAAATGTTAATGGGTGTACTGTTGCCACAGTAGCCTGAAGTAATTGCTAAAGAATCACAAAAAAAATTGAAAGAAAATAATACTCCGCAACAACTTAAAGTATTTCATCCATGTTTACAAAGCAAAAGACAAGCATTCATTAAGATATTTAAAATCTTTGTGAGGTAATTATCATTGTATTAATTTTTATACATGAATGAACTAAAACACAAAAAAATTAAATGGCTTACCCAGAGATAAAGAGTAATTTCTAATAATCCCATATAAAACTTTGCTTGTAGTATTAAAATGCTTTCATTTCTTGACTAATAAAGTATTTTAATACTCCGTTTAGAATAAATTTAATAATACTGCTAGAAATAGACTACTAGGAATTATATTACCCAAAGCTAGAGAAACTCCAATTCTTGATTTTTCTCCAAATCAACAAATAAGAAATCTTAATCTCTATGGCTTTTACTTAATATATATTAGTGATTCAAACTTGCTAACTTTATTAATAGCTGTACACTGTCATTTGTCAAATAACATATTTAAGTGATATAATCAGATGTCACAAAAGGAAAGAGGTCTTGTCCAAAGTAATAAAAGTTTAATTAAAAATAAATCTGATTCGATGCTTTCAAATACAATAGGTAATACAAGCTCAAGTGTATACTCCAATTTTTCTAATACTAGAAAGATGCGCCATATTCTAAGCTTCAACATCTGTCTGTAAACTACATAGGAAGTAACCGTGATGGTCCAGCACGGAGAGAAACTAAATGCCAAAGGCACCGAGAGACATCACATATATCCAACTCCAGAAACTAGAATTAACAAAGCAAATGTCATGTTTCCAAATCATCACCAAAAATAAACTTGTGGGATCCAAATTAAAAATGTTTAATTGTGCATAAAAGTAAAGTAAAAAATTTATTAGAATAAAAAAATCAATGTTATCTAGCTTCAAAAGGCAATTTTTTAACATTAGATAACACTAATATCCTAGCTTCCCTAAGGATTTTAAGCTATGGAATAGTGCTACACTAATAAGAATGATTTAAGAAGAAAATAGAAAACTACTCTGTCTATCCTGTCATTTATAGCCCTAAAATTTTATGTTGTGTCACATTTCATGCTTGGGTGTCAGGGGGCAGGTTGCAGGGGTAGAGCAGATTTTCAATAATTAAGGGTTGAAAGATAATTAAAATGAGGAATAGCTGAGCAGATTTTCAATAATTAAGGGTTGAAAGATAATTAAAATGAGGGAAAAACCTCAAATTCTTTTACTGCTCTGTTTTAAGTTGTATTTTTATAAGAGACTGAGGCACTTTGTCATGCTGTCCCACTGCTCAAGCCCAAGGAGTGGCTTCCTAATGTCTATGGTATCCATTCAACTTCCATTCAAGTCTTCCATTCACCTAGCCAATTTTCAGCTTCACGACCTCTTTAGTCAAAAGATGGAGCTTTTAAAGTACCAAATTAAGAAAAACTATATTTTCCCCACTTTCTGTCAGGCCAGAAATGAATAATATACATGAACATTAAAACATGTATAAAGGGTTGAAGGTCAGACATGTATATACACACAGTTCTTGCCCTTAGAAATCTATAGAGGATTAACAGGAAGTCAACAATACAAAAAAACTGTAAAAAGTAACTGTAAAGAAAACAATGTAAAAATTCTTACAGGACAACATACACTGAAAAGTGTCTCCCAAAAGATAACTAAGAGAAAGACAGGCTCTACATTGAACTCCGTATTCAAGTAGCTGTACCATTCTGGACAAGTCACTTAATTTGCCTATTTTGGCCAATAAAGTGAGGGGCTTAGTGTGAGTAATTTCTAAGGTATTTTCAAGCACCAATATCCTAAAGATCTATGGAGTTAACATTAATTTAATAAAAACTGAGCTCATAAGTGGCTAATTTACCCTTTTTAGTCTTCTGCAACCACTCTGAGACTGGACAGAATGACCCTTCTGAGAAGGTTTATGGATTATCCCCTGTATCCATTCTCCCCCTCTTCCATGTAGTATTAGGTTAGAACCCTTGTAACATATGATCCTCACCTACATACTAAACTTCTCAGTCTCCACTGTAGATAAGTATGAGCAAATGACCAAGTTTTAGCCAACGGAAGGAGAGTGAATTAAGAATCTTACCCTCCACTTTCTCTTCTCTTGGTAAGGTAGAAAAACAGCTGTGTGGTCAATGTGGCAGCTTCAATCATGCAAATGAAGGCAATACCCAAGGACAGGGGTTGGCAAAATATGTCTTATGGATGTAAACTAATCTACCACCTGTTTCTGTAAAGTGTTATTGGAACACATGCACACTCTTCTATTTATACACTATTATCTATGGCAGTTTTCACATTATAACAGCTTGCTAAACCTAAAATACTTATTTTATAACCCTTTACAGAAAAAGTGTTCCAGCCTCTGCCCTAGGATATAATGGAACAATAAAATAAAAGGAACCTGGGTCCCAGGATAAACTCATTAGACAGACACGCCTACCTACCTTGCACTCATGTACTTCTGAACTATTATATAAGAAAAGGGGAAAAAAAAACTGCATTCTCTGAGTCACTACACTTTGGTGCTATTTACTGTAGCTGTTTAATGTGTATTCCAGCTAATAGACTCTTCCTCTATATTCTCATATGTGATCATGTCATGACACTTACCATACTATATTGAAACTCTCGAGTTTCTATTTTAGTAAAATGTCAAATTCTCAAATACATTATAGCTTACTGGAGAGTAGAGGCATCTTATTCATCTTTACAGTCCCAAGGTCTAATAATATATGTTACTTATTAAATATGTGATTAGTATATGATTGATGAGGGAGAAGAGAAAGTGATTTACTGCTAAATTTAGAATTATGACAAACATCAGTAACACAAAATGTATTATATTGGTAAGAGACAATGTCATTAATGCAGCCAAAAATACCTACTAAGCACCTAAAACGTGCCAGGCATTTTCAAAGCATAAAGAACACAGAAATGGGGCAGGGGGCAGATAAAATTATACACTCTTTTACTTTTTAGAGCTTACAGTCTAGTGGGGAAACACCTAAAATAGCAGAAAATAAGCAAATAAAATTATGCTTTATTAATCAGTGACAAAAAAGAGCTAAGAGAAAAAAGTAAAGAAAGGTAAGAAAAATAGAAAGTAATAAAGAAAGGCCTATTACTTCTTTATGAAGAGAGGTCAGAAAAGACTGGAGGTCTTAGTGCAATAAGACAAGAAAAGGAAATAAAAGGCAAACACATTGGAAAGGAAGAAATAAAATTGTCTTTATTCACACATGATATCATCTATATAGAAAATCTGAAAGAACTGACAAAAAAACTTCTAGAACTAATAAGTGATTACAGAAAGGTTTCAAGATAAAAGATTAACATACAAAACTCAATTACTTTCCTACATATCAGCAATAAAACAAGTAGACTTTGGAATTAAAAACATAATACCACTTATATTAGCACACCCAAAATGTTTAGTTATAAATATTTAGGTATAAATCTAACAAAATGTATACAAGATCTACCTGAGGAATACTTTAACACTCTGTTGAAAGAAATCAAAAAATTAAATACATAAAGAGATATTCCATGTTCATAGATTAGACTCAGTACTATCAAGATGTCAATTCTTCTCAACTTGATCTATAAATTTAATGAAATTCCAATCAAATTCCCAGGAAGTTATTTTGTAAATATCAACAAACTGATTCTAAAGTTTATATGAAGAAGCAAAAAAAAACAAACAGGCAGCATAATACTAAAAAAAAAAAAAAAAGTTGAAGGAGAGAGCCTAGAAATACCCTTAAATACAGTCAACTAATTTTTGACAAAGGAATAAAAATAGTCTTTTCAACAAATGGTGCTGAGAAAACTGGATATCTAAATCAAAAAAATGAAACTAACAAGCACACCTTGAATCCTTAGCTCAGAATGGATCACAAACCTAAGTATAAAACGCAAAACTATAGAGCTCCTAGAAGATAACACAGCAGAAAAGTCTAGATTACCTTGGGTCCGGTGATGACTTTTTTAGATATAAAACCAAAGGCATGATCCATGAAAAAAATAATTGATAAGTTGGACTTCGTTAAAATTAAAAAACTTCTGCTTTGCAAGAAGTTTTATCAAGAAAAACCACAGACTGGGAAAAAATATTTGCGAAAGACATACCTGATAAAGGACTGTCATCTAAAATACACACACACACAAAACTCTTAAAATTCCACAATCAGGAAACGACCTGATTAACAAATGGCACAAAGACCTTAATAAATAACTCACCAAGGAAGAAATATAGATGAAAAATAAGCATATGAAAAGATGTTCCACATCATATGTCATCAGAGAAATGCAAACAATGAGATACTACTACATACCTATTAGGATGGCCAAAATCTGAAATCCTGACAACTACAACATCAAATGCTGACAAATAAGTAGAGCAACAAGAACTTTCATACAGTGTTGGTGGGAATGCAAAATGGTACATTTTGGAAGACAATTTGGCAGTTTCTTCAAAACTAAACATACTCTTACCATATGATCCAGCAATCACTCTCCTTGGTATTTACTCAAAGGCGCTGAAAACACATGTCCACACAAAAACCTGCACATGATGTTTATAGCAGTTTACTTCATAGTTGCCAAAACTTGAAAGCATCCAAGAAACCTGATATATCCAGATTATGGAATGTTACTCAATGCTAAAAAGAAATGAGCTATCAAGCCATGAAAAGACATGGAGGAAACTTAAATGCATATTATTAAGTGAAAGAAGCCAATCTGAAAGGCTACATACTATATGGTTCCAACTATATATTTTGGAAAAGGCAAATTATGGAAACAGTAAAACAATCAGTAGTTGTCATAGGTTGGGAGGGGGAAGGTTAAACAGACAGACTACAGAGGATTTTTAGAGCAGTGAAACTACTCTGTATGATACTATAATGGTAGATACATGTCATTATACATGTCATTATTTGTTCAAACCAACAGAATGCACACCACCAGAGGCAAGCCTTCATGTAAACTACAATATATGGGTAGTAATGATGTGTCAATGTAGGTTCCTCAATTGAAACAAATGTACCACTCTGGTGGGGAAGGTTGATAATGGGGAGGTCTATGCATGTATAGGAGAAGTGGGTATATGGGAAAGAAATCTGTACCTTGTTCAATTTTGCTAAAAACCTAAAGCTGCCCTTAAAAGTAGTCTACCAAAAAAAAGTAAAGGAGTAAGTCATATAAATATTTAGAGAAGGCTCATTCTAAGTAGCAGAAGCAACATGAGTGTAAATCCCGAGAAGGTTTTGCTTGACTTGCGTGAGAAAGAACAAGACCAGTGTGGCTGAAGCTATGTGAGAGGGAATATAAGCAATGAGGTAGCAGTGGGAGCAGAAGGTTCACAGCCTTGTCAGGTACAGAAGGAACTCTGGATTTTACTATGAATGAGACGAGAAGCCTTCAGAGAGTGTTGAGTGGAAGAGTGGCACATTCGGACTCACTTTTTCAACAAATCATTCTGGCTGCTTAGGGGTGCTTTCATGGAGCCTTTGAAAGAAAAATTACTTTAAAATATGATTATGGGCATACTCACTCTTTAGATTCCTGAGTTCTTTTAGTAACATGTTGTACAACTGTGTCATAGCCAGATTCTTCCCCCTGATTCTGATCAGATGTCCATTTTTCCATTTCTTCTTCAATCATAGACCCCAAAGTGTTACATATATGCTGTCTAAGGTATTTCACAAATTCATAGCTGAAAAAAAAAAACTTTTTTTAAATAAATGCAGTAAATATCATGAACTCACTTATTAACCATATCCAGAAAAAAAAAAAATGTTAGCACAGAAAGATTTGTAACATATTCAGATTTCTTACCTTAAACTAGGATTAAAGTAGTTTTTCGTGCCAAATCATCAAGCAGTTAAAATTGAAAATGAAATTTTTTTGGCTACCTGGGTAAGGTGGCTGTTCTTCAGAGCACATTCAGTAAGTTAGTAAATGTTACACTGAAGACAATATGCTAGATATCATGATGGACTCATAATTATGGGAAGAAAATTACTCAGGCTTCCTTGATCTCTTGTACTATATAAGGCAGAGCTCTTATGCAATGATATAACCTAGAATTTTGTTGTTTTTTTTCTGGGACACTTGGCAAAGATCATCATTTAACAATGACAAGTACAAATTTTGGGACAAACCCAACCTTTAGTGGGTTAAGAGTCTTTTTACTTTACCTTTTATGCTCCTATCTTTAATGTGTGATGTACATTAAAGGCAGGGAAAACAGTTGTTAAAGATTTTTATAATTATTCAAGCTAATGAGGAAAACCAGACTAGAATAACAGTAATTATGAAAGAATAAATAAGAAAAAGTTAAGCTCCGATCATCAGAAGAGTTTCTGTGTACATTTTAAATGTACACAGAATGACTTTAGGTCCACCTAATCAGCTCTTATCTATATTTACAGAAAGAAGTATCTAAGACAATTCAGTGCACTGGACATTTTTCTTCATAATGTTAGGTTCATGCTAACATTAAAACTAGTTTGCAAACTCAGACAATATAGCAAATATGAGATGGCAAGAATTCCAAAAGTGAATATAATTATTTCATGAAACATGTTTACTGAAAATAAAAAAGCAATGATGATAATTAATATCGTGATTTAGAAAGGGTAGAGATTTTGTGGTCTCTCAAATGACAAAAACAATTCAGGAAGATACATTTTGTAAATGCTACTACATTCGAGACTTTCAGTTTGAATATATCACTACTTAAGAGCCCTGCATATATGCAGTATAGGACCAAGAGAGCCTGAATAATTTTCTTCCCATAATTATCAGTCCATCACAGTATCCAGCATATAGTCTTTAGGCCAATATTTATTAAAGTACTGAATGTGCTCTGAAGAACAGCCACCTTACCTAGGCAGCCAAAAGATTTTATTTTCAATTTTAACTGCTTTTGATTGAGATTTCCTGCCCTGCCATTTCCCCTTAACTCTGACCACATCACTACCTCCTGGAATCCCCATGGCTGCTTCGGCAGTGTAACTATAGGCCGGCCATAGACAATAGAGACCTCAAAAGTCAAGCACAGATATTTGCCCTATTGAAAAATACAGTTAAAAAGGCATGAGCACCAGCTCCAGCTCTACTACGCAGCTGTGTGACCCTGGGTAAGACTGTTTTTTCATCTGTAACTTGGCAATGATCAAATCTAATTCACTCTACTATTTTAAATTAGTTCTGAAACTATTAGTGGTTCTCAAACTATAGTGGTTCTCAAACTATTAAGAAGGTAGTAGACAAAAAACTTAAACTTTGTAATTGTTAACTACTAGAATTTAAAAAAAAAAAAAAAGTTTAGCAAATGTATTCTCCACTCCCATACCTTCAACTTCAGATTCAATTTGAACAGGTAATTTTTTTTTAGCTTTTTCTTCAGCTAAAATATCTCTTCAGAAGGCTGACCTGTGCATTAACTGCCTGCTGGACAAGGCTACTTTATGTTCTTTCGTCATTTCAGTCAGCATAACCAAAATCAAATTTATCATCTTACCCATCCTCTCAGAAACCACCTTCTCTTCTGACATATATCTTTGTTAATGGTACCATCCTTCAACCAGATACCTGTGTACAGACTCAAACAGCTTTAACTACAATCTTCTCCATGACATTTCATATCTAATTAGTTAGCTCTAATTCGATAAATTCTCTCTCCACAACTTCTCTTTCCCTTCCCACTGCCACCAGATAATGTTCATATCTTCATAACCTTAAGCTAAACAATTGCAAAAGCACTTTTAGGTCATCCTATAAATCAGTGGTTCTCGAACTATAGCATGGATCAGAATCGCTTGAAGGGCTTGTTAATGCAGATTGGCAGGCCCCACTCTCAGAGCTCTGACTCAGTAGGTATATAGTGGGGGCCCAAGAATTTGCATTAAAAAGTTCACAGGTGATGCTGATAGCAATGCTGATGCTGATGCCAACGTCAATGCCACTGGTCCCAGCACCATAAATGGAGAACCACTGATCTAGACAGATAGCTTTTAAACTATCCTAAGGTTCCTGGAACTCTGATTAGCAGATTCTTATTTAAAGAAGCAGCATTAATCCAACATATTAATGATTAATGCTCATTTAGTTGCTTCATATTAAAACTACATAAAATATGTAGGTACCATTTTATGATCCTTTGCATTTAACTGATTTTTCTGATTAACAGACCAAGCATCAATTCCAATAACTTAGAATAAGGAGGCCCTGCCACCGTTTTAGAATTCACATAGAATTCATTTTTAATTTTAGCTCCTCCACTTAAAAACTGTATGAGGCTGCCCAAGTTACATATTATCTCTGGGCTTCAGTTTTTCCATTCCATCTATAAATTAGGGAAAGTATCTATCCTGGAAATCATTATAAAGATTCTAGAAATATATGCCCTGCACCTAACACAGGGCCTGATATAAATTTAACAATCAATAAGCACTAGCTATTATTACTAACATTAGTATTAAATTTAAGACACATTTTGCTATTGACATTTAAATCTCCCCTAGATCTCAATTTATCCTATCAGATTTATGTCTCATCACTACGTCTCACACAAGCCCGACAGTCCCCATGTTTTCTTTCCTTAGGACTTTTGAAAATATTTCATCCATTTAGAGTGTTTTACCACCACCTCTCTTTAAGTAGGATCATCTACAACTTAAAATGCTACTTCACGATAAAGCCTTCCATAGTTTCACAAAACCCAATATTCTGTCTTTCCCAGGCCCCAGGAGGACTTTGCCCCTCTCTGTTAGCACTCAATATATTCTGTCTTATGTATAGTCACGTGACCTTCTTTACCCTTTGCTTGGCTCCTGACCATATCTAAACCCAGATTTTTATATTCTTTATATCCTTGAGAACAAAACAAATTCAGTTATTAGCATATCATCTACAATACCTTTTTAAATCTTTGTGGGATTGAAATATAGCACAGGGGAAGGGTTTATCTCTTCATTTCCTACAATGTCAGTGTCTGTCAGTTTGAACAGTTAAGATTATCTTTCCTAAATATTTTAGATGGTTAGTTCCTTGTTCATTAAATGTCTATTAATAATTTCAGGTAGCATTATGCTACAATTAACCCGCTGCATACATAGTCTCTAATTCTTCCTATATTCCCCTTTATAAGAAAAAAAGAAGAGAAAGAAAGGGTAGAGTGTAGCAAAAAGAACCCCACACTTCCCAACTACCCACCACATTTCTGGTACTAACATTATTTTTCAGAACTCCCAGTCTTGATACCACAGGATACTCTTCAACTTCATCTTCTGTACCCACCAACCCACTCTACCATGTCTATCCAATCACCAGCACTCATTAGCATTTCTTAAGCATCCCGTGGCTTCATCATTTCCTCCTTTTTTCCACGTCTATTGGTCAGTACAAAACCACATCACCTCACACACAGATCACTACAGTCTTCTTGTCTTCTTATTTCTGCTCTCTTCCTTCTCATATTATCCTAAACATTGTAGTCATATTGGTCCTCGAAAATCACTGATTTCATTATTTCTGAGTCATGAAAGGCTGAGTGCAAGGAGCAAGGCTGAGGCTTCATAGTTTGTAGGCCTAGGAAATGTCATGGAAAGCAAATGTCGGGCACAGAGAAGATATATATATTTTTAAATACACATTATTTTGAGTTAAAGAGATCTCTGGAGCAGTGATACCTAAAACTAACTAATTATAAAACTCACCAGAGAAACACCAAACAATAAACTACAGCACTCTCTCACTACCCTCCACCATCACCCCTGCTTCCAAAATTTACTAGGTCTGATGCAGTGATGGTAATTTGTACTCCCCTCGCCTACCCCTAAGCTACCCATAATATCTGAAGGCAGTACCAGGGTTGGATGCATGCATCTCAATCTGATCTGTACAATCATTACCCAGTTCCACCCTTCACAGAGACTCACTGGTCTGGGATGGGATGTGGCATTGGTGTTTTATAAAGTATGCCCAAGTAATTCTAGGTTGCAGCCAGAGCCATTTTACTCATACCAATACCTCACACCAGGCCACATAGATAATACCTCAATAAATATTTCTTGTATTTAAAACTAACTACTGGCTACCTATTATCTTCAAATACAACTTCCTTGGCCTAGAATTTAAATACACAATTAAGCCCCTTTATTGGGGCATCTCAATTTAAATGAGACCACACTCAATATTCTCGACATACCACCAATCATGTTGATTTGCATATAAGCAAGAAGGTGCTTTTAAGTGACTAACGTGCTAGACTGTGCTAAGCACTTTTTTAATATTGTTGATTTACCATATGAGATTAAACAGTCAAAGATCCTTGTCAAATTCACTACTCTTTCTGGTCTACCTTCCTCCAAACCCCATGTCATTCCTACAACCCCACTCTCTCAAATAGAAAAATTTCAAAAATGTGTAAGTAATAAAATAAGCTGTTCTTTAGTCGTAAATTGAGATTATTTAAGTAATAAAATAAGCTGTTCTTTAGTGGAAATAAATAAATGTAATACTCATATTTTTACCAATTTGTATAATCTTTAAATTTCATTGAGGTAAATCTATAACATTTTATTTTCTCAGAATTATAATTAGCATAATACATTCAAAAGCATAATTTACTTAAAATTTGAAATTATTGAATTTAAATGTTTAATATTTAATACTCGATGTTTAGCTAGTAACTTCTAAACTTCAAGGAAATAGGTATCTACTAAGAATAGTAGAAGAAGAAAACAAAGTTATTTTGTAAACTTAATGCCCTGCAATACTAGATCAAAATCACAAACACAAATTTTCAGAAATACTCCAAGAAAAGCAAAATCCAAAATTACTGAATCATATGTCATAGAAAATAGCCTCTAATCCTCATCTAAGCAGTCTTTGCTCCTTCCAATGATTTACTGCTTTATATTTGTTAAAGATCTTCTGTTATATAAGCAAACTCCCCATTCATTTTAAATGTTAACTTATTTTTTGGTTTGTATATTTCTAATTATAAACCAAATCTTTGGATATTCTATACAAAATGGTAGAAACTTATAAGAAAGAAGAAAAATTGAAAGTTTAAATTTCAAGAGAATCCTTTAAAGATGTTCTAAATTTTTTTAACATTTGACAACCCCTATACTGCCTGCAGAAACACACAACTGGCTCTGAGATAGAATTAGTGGATGTGTTTGATAAGATCAGAAGACCCCAAAGAGATGTATGTTCTCCACAACTATCCCACCACAACCAGGAACTCTCTGAATAAAGAATCAGAATATCTGAAACTTCAATACCAAAAAAAACTATCATTCCTTCTTTTAAATGTCTTTGAAAATGAAAAAGGATCCAGGAATAGAGAATCTTTTCAATCAGTGTGACCTCACATCCAGCCTCTTACTACTGAGAAAGGGAAAGTGAATATGGAAGAAGTCCAGAGAGAGATAAAAGGTAACTAAAAAAAAATCTTTATCGTCTTCACAATCTTGCCCAAGCCTAGGCAAACAGACACACCAGTATTCCTCCATATCTGAGATATTCAGTGGGAAATAGAAGGTGGGTAAGCCTGAGCTATTTCTCTGAAACTGGAGGGAGAGCCTCTCTGAAGATGAATTCTACATCCCACCATCAACACTTACTACAGAAAGATAAAATTATCCTTCTTTCTTAGTTTTATTAGTTCTATCTCTGTGCTACAAATCAGGTAAGTAGGAGAAATGAATATTTAACTGAAAAATATAGCTTTTGTGTTTGCCTTGTTTAAAGCTCAACCTATAAGCAACAAAAATTATGTTTTCATAACTAAGGCGATGAAGAAATGTGACGAAAGCACATTAAGAAAATGTATTCAAGAAAGAGAATACCATTATAAAAGACACATCAAAAAAAAAAAAAAAAAAACTCCCCACGATTTGGCATCAGCTGTAAATAGCAAATATGCTGGTAAATTTTTAAACCTGTTCTTTGGAAACTTGAATAACCACATTTTTTTTTTTCTAATGACAGCATTTTTATACTACAATAATATCTATAACCACGGCAGTATCTTTCAGAAGATCCTTTCCAAAGTAGTTCAAGATTTTGGTTTACATTCCAAATTAAATGAACCCAAGGATCCCAAGATTGAATCTCACCTTGAGAGGTTACTGCTCTTTTTGAATGAATCTTTTTAAGAAAAAAGATCTCCAGGGAAAGTAAGACCCTCTATCATGCAAGGACCTACTAGGCTGCCTATGCCCTTATGATGCTCTACTAATTCACTGATCACCCAAAAACTCTGAGAGTCTCCAATCCCAAGATAGTGAAGAGCCATTTCTTACAGGGGGCCCTTCTATCTTTGAGTAAGAGTAATCAAGTCTTCAAATTCTCAACCGATAATTCTTTTCATGTTAGTTCTCTTACCATTGGAAATCATGACAATATCCAATAAAAATCCTAGAACTTATGTTGTTCTTCTATAATGATGCCTCAGGATAGAAAATTATTTATGCTATGGGCTGGGAGAAACACTACTATAAAATTAAGTACTGTATTGTCTTCACTGTAGTGCTGAGAGTATTGGTGCCATACTTTTGCCCTTATGAAGTTTAGATTGAATCTAAAACATCATTGGTAACTATAGACTTTTAATCAATCCATTGTATCATTTTTGGAGATTATTCTGGAGGTATACCAATATTCTATTCATATTGTATAAAAGTAAAACCCCTAGATACCTAAAAGAGACTTTTAAAAGGTCCTATACTAATTTAAGGCATTGCAAACGCAGATGTTACAGAGAGTAGACAAGTAAAGTAACGCAAGCCATGATTAAAAGAGAAGAGGATACGGGCAGTGGTGAACTAAAAGGACATGCCTCAGCTAAAAGGAAGAGCTTTGACATGGCTCTAGTCACTTGCTGCCATTCAAGAATATGAGCCTGGTGTTAATCTTTCAGTGTTTTAAGAAATGCCAGAAAACTGATTTTTTTTTTAAATGTGTTATTTCCTAATTTTTAAATGTGTGGTTTTGTTTGTTTGTTTGCTTGTTTGTTTTTAAAAACAAACCAAAGAAACATAACTACAGACCAAATACGACCTGTAGGATGCCAGTTCTGACTTTTTAACACCCTTCCACTCCAAGTATTACAAAACACTGACCAGTAAAGATACTGGTAAATATCTTCTATGTTTAAAATTTCTATTTAAGATATGTAGAATTTGCCTCAAAAATCTATACATTTTTAATAATTTATTTTAGAAGATCCTTACTAGTATTAACTTAAGTCAATTCTGCTATGATTTAGGTCCTTACCTTTCAGATTTATTTTTAGCAGACTCTTCTGTGTTGACATTTTCAGACTTAACATACTAATTGTGCTGGAAAGATCAAGATTATATTATAGGTTTGCATCAGATTTATGTTCTAAATCTTACACTGATCAACCCTGCAATCCTAGACAAAATATCTGACCTTGCTAAATTTCAGTTTCCCAATACTTAATGGCAATACTAATGCAGAAATGTTGTTTCTTACACATAGTATTTTCTTATACTTTAACACTTTTCTCACCAAATATACTATGCATATATTTGACTAACCTTATTTTTTACCTTAAAAACAATTTAATAAGAAAAAATTAAAATTTGGTTTCAATGACACTATTATCAAATAAATGTGAAATATCTTTCTCCAAACATTCCTAAGAAAGGAACATTAAAACCTAAGAGGACAGTAACTTGCTACTAAGAAAAAAACGTGTTGACCTCAAATTTCAGAAGCAGCTCAATTAAAATTCACATCTAAGTGCCTGATTATTTTGCTTTACTACCAATGAACGTGAAATTTTTCACATTTACATAGGAAAATTTTACAAAGTCAAATAAAAGAACATCTACTTTTTCCGTAATTTTTTCTACAGCTTCATTATCTAGATTTTTAAAGAAAATTTAATGATTTTTTCCATGACAAATTTCTGACATGTTCAAAATGTTTTTTTTTTTCAAAATATGTAGATACAGGGATTACTATTATAATATAACAACATAAAAAAATCTAGTATAAGCTTGTTTCAGGAAATCATCCCCTCAGTTATTTAAATTAGCAAGAACTTTTTTAGTCTTATAGAAAAAAAGTATCAGTAATGATATGTTTTTAAAATATATTTTATTTATGTAAGTTATGAATTATAATGCTAATATCTAGAATTCTTAAAACAGGTTATATTTCAGAATCATAGAATTTATTATATGATGAACTTAACTATATGTCATATTAGTATATAAAAAGCTATATAAAAACAAAGAATGAGTATTACATATCACCTACAACCTTTTAGGTCAAAAGATAAATTTCTGAGTCATGATAAACACTAAAAATACATTCATTAATTATGGAAGCACACATATAATTCTTAACTTCTCTATACAGGGATAGCACTTTACATAATCAATGTTTTCTTGAAGTTAACACATAAACACACTAGAATTCACTAATTAAAAAAGTTGCTGGTAGATTCTTCTGTAAAACAAAGAATCCCAATTCAATATATATTGTGTTCCTTCTCTATCAAACCAAAAATATCAGATTAGAGGGCTACGAGGATGACCCTCTGCATTAGAAACTGTTACAATCATTAGGGTTGGTAAGTATTAAAAAAAAAAAAAAAAAAAAACTATACAGTAGCTCCCCCTATCTGTGGTTTCACTTTCCACGGTTTCACTTACCCACTATCAATTGTAGTCCAAAAATATTAAGTGGAAAATTCAAGAAATAAACAATAAATGATAAGCTTTAAATCATGTGCTGTTGTGAGTATCATGATAAAATCTCTCTCTTTGCTTCTCCATTCCTCCTTGGACATGAATAATCCCTTTATCCAGCATATCCATGATGACTATGATACCTACCAATTAGTCACTTAGTAACCATCTCAGTTCACAGTGCTTGGGTTCAAGTAAACCTTATTGTATTTCATAATAGCCCCAAAGCACAAGAGTAGTGATGCTGACAATTTGGATATGCCAAAGGGAAGGTGTGAAGTGCTTACTTTAAGTGAAAAGATACATATATATATATATATATATATACAGGAAAAAACATAGTTTATATTGGGTTTGGTACTATCCTATATAGTAGGTTTCAGGCACCCATTGGGGATCTTGGAAGGTATTCCTCGCAGATAAGGGGAGACTACTAGAATACAATCCTCACTGAAAAATAAGTTAACCCTGCTGTACATTAGTATCACCTAGAGAGCTTTTTGAAAAACACTAAGACTCAGCTTCTATCATGCCTCCACTGCCAAGCCCCCAAGCAATTTTGATCCACTTATGGTAGGGTCCATCATCAGTATTTTTTAAAAGGCCTCCAACTGATTCTAATGTAGCCTAAAAAAAAAAAAAAAAGAAAAAAAAAGAGCTGTATGTTTTATAGGGAGGCAATCCGAGTGTAAAAATTTAAACATACACACGTAAGGAAAGCAATATCCTCTTCTCTACCTCTCTCCCCTCACACCTCAAATCCTTGTTGCCATCTTCAGAGAAAAGGGGGAAAACTTGGATTTTTTAAAGAATGTGTACAGTTTAAGGTGAAAAAAATTAATAGAAGAGGCTATGGAAAGCAGAGGTAGTTTAGGGCAGAAGCCCTACAGGGCAAATCCACTGATAGGGCTATACTGCCTACACTGTGGTTTCTCCCACCAAATCATGGCATTTCGCCCACTTTATTTTATTACACTATCTGAAATTTCATCATTTATGGACTCAATCTTAACAACCATTTTCTTGCTAATACCACAACAACATCAGGTGGATTTAAGGAAGCAATGTTCTGATAGGGAAGATGGGAGGACAGATATACTGGAGTATGAAACACCTTGGGAAGCAATACATACCTAAGTGACTTAAGAATATTTAGTGTTCAAAGAGAGTTAAGTCAGTGAAAAGAAAGACAAATGAAAATATGAGCACCTGAACTAACTGACTTTTAGGATCTCATCCAACTCTGAGATTGTAAAATGCTATGAAAATACCAAGGACAAGCATCTCCTCCTCTTTTCCTCTCCTTACAGAGTTCCTTCCTCCTAAGACACAGACCTTAGGCTAGTGCAGTCAATAGATGAATTTTATTGTCTATATTTTTAATTCTACCAACTACCCGACTACTTTTAGGATTATAAATCTTACTTTTAAGACTACACATTAGTTATAATTTGAGTGTGTCTGGATTTTTTTAGGTAGGCTACAAGTAAATCTCTTTAGTAAACAGTAAACGTTAACTATACAAATAAACCTATCTAATGAGCTAAGAGTAAATTATATTATTTCAACAGCTGTTAGACTGCTGACAGGAACCACAAAGATTCGACTTTAGCTTGAAAAGCATTTTAAAACCGACTCGACTAAAACAATACTTACAGGCAATTTTAAGTATTGTAAGCCTGAAATGTTTACATTAAAAAAAGAAAAGCTGCAAATTAATGAGGTAAGCATTCATTACAAAAGTTTTAAAAGTTCCCCATGAAGAAAAAAAAGTATAAATTAAAGAACCATAAAATAAATACATAATAGAAAAGCAAAACTAATAGCTGTTCTTTGAAAATACCAATAAAATTAATAAACCTCTAATAGACCAAGAACAAAAGAAGGCACGAATTAAAAAAAGAATAAAATCGGAGACATAAGTACAGAAACTGAAAATATTAAAAAGGTAATAGGACACTAATGAAAACTTTATATGAATTTGAAAATCTAGATAAAATGGACAAATTCCAAGAACATGATCATCGCAAAAACTGACTCAGTAATTTACAAATATTTTAAACAACCTTTTCCATGTGAAATAAAAATCATAAATGAAATCCCAAACTTAACACCTGATGTAGATCTGTGTGAGGTATATTAGTATTAATGAGCATACAACACATTAATGAGCAAATCTGAATTTGAGAAAGCTGCAATTTTTCTATATTTCACTGTTTAAAAAATCAATAGCTTGACAATAAAAGCTGGTCTCTGGTATCTCCAAAATAAAGAATATTATTTCTAATAACAGTTATAAGTAGTTGATTTAATAAAAAAAATAAACAAGAAAATCATGGAATTACAAAACAGACCATATATATAACCAGAAATACTAATGAAATTAGACACTTCTATTAGCAGGAATTCCTTCCACACTTTTTAAAATTCCCTTGAGAATCCAATGAAAACTGTAAATGTTTGTTTCTCCCATAGAACTGCAAGCAAACACAAACTTTTGCATAAAATATTAAAGGCTTCAAGAATCCCCTGATGCCACCCATATATGAAATGAGTAGGAGTTTCAGATAAGGATAACTTCACGGTACCCGAGTCAATAAAGGTTTGCATAAAAATAAAAATATTTAAATGTCATCTCTGTGAAATCAAAATGAAATGCAAACACTGAATTGAAAATAATAAATTGAGGCACCTGGTTGGTAAACTTTTCAATGGAGAAGCTTAATTTAAGTAATATGAATCAAATCAAAAGAAAAACACAGGTCTCTAAAGAAACATATCCTTTGAGATTTACCTGAAATGAAATCTCTCTCATTAAACTTCCTAATTCTACTGCTTACAAAACCAGAGCACTCTGTACCTCTCCCACTGCACTTATGTTCCCGACATGTATCCCAGACATCTGAGTACATGCCTTTTCCCTTCACAGAAATTTAAGTCATTCCATGGGAAGTTAATAACCTCACTTCAGTTTTCCTGCGGTCCGTATGCATAATTGATTAACACGGACACTGAGATATCAGATCAGCAAAGGAAAAAGGGATCTTGGGAACGCAATGCTTTTTGGTATAGTGGCAGGAATACCTTGAAATAGTAGAACTGCTCTTAAAAGAACATGAATGAATCATTTACAATTAATGTTACTGTGCTGTTCAGGAGAAAATAAAAGTGGAGAAGTAGACTATGTTGTGGTGTGGCAGTGAAAACAAAGGCAGCTTTGTAAAATAAGTAAAGAATAAATAAATTCGGCATGTGGATGAATAAACGAAATAAAGAACCTCCAACTTGGGGGCTATTTTAACAACAGTAATAAATGAATATTTTTTATCTAACTACATTTAAGACTTTTTAGGGTCCGCTGGTTTGTTTGCTTAAGATATCAAAAGCAATTTTACTTGTGAAAATTTTCATCAGTTTCCTCCAGATGTAAGAGGATCTCTTCGGCGCACTCTAGGGAGGGAGCACCGGTGATCTTCTCCTTCACGCTCTGGAACAATTGCCTCAGCATTGCCTGCAGCATCGTCTGATCCTCGCCAGAGAAATGGGCCATCCTCTGTCAAAACCAAACGCCCACGTTCATTACTCCGGGTCCAAGCACACGTTGCGCACTGCGCAAGCGCACCCCCACCCAGGCCCTGCCTGCGCGCAGCGCCGTTCCCCAGGAGACGGCGGTAAGCGTGTTGGGGTGGGCCCTCGACTCCCCGGGGCGCGTCGTTCGGGAAATCAAGTCACCTTACTTTGGTGAAGCAGGGGTCCGCGAAGACCTGCCTTTGGTACTCGTTGTTGCTGGCTTTCAATACCAAAACTAAAGATGCCCCGCAAGTAACCGCACACAAGATCTCAAGTTCTGATGGGTGGGCCTGACGGCTTGACGTCAGAGTTACGCATTACGTCAGCACGTTGGCGCGGCTTCCTAGGTGAGAGGGAGTGCAGCTTGACCTACGTGGATCTTGGAGAATCGGGTGTGGTCGTTCTCCTTACCCTCGGATCGTTGATGGAATGGAAAAGAGTACGAAAAGAAAGTGTCAGTAAAAGTCAATAGATATGAAATTGAAAGTAGCCTGAAAAGTTGCATTTGAAGAGTGAATAGTACTGCAATGTTGCAATGCTGTTTTCCTCTTAACAACTAACACTGTTAACAAGATAAACCACGTGAATATTAACCAAAAGAGTTATAGAAGCTGTATTTATGTCAGCAAAAATAAAATTTAAGAAAAAAAAAGTCTTAGGGATATAACCTGTAACTAATTTTTAAAAATTGCTCAATTCAACAGGAGGATAAAACAATTTTGAGCTTTAAGCAAAATTCCTTCTCCAAAAGTCTTAATTTTACAGAAAGTTTCTGTACATGTTCTTATAAAATATCCTTCCACTTCAAAGTTAAATACCTAAGATCTATATTTTTCGCATTTGTTTTTTCAGATTGCAAGAAAGAGAGAAATTAAAATTGCTTCAGCAATTGCACAACATTTATGAAGACCTGAAATATCATTTATTATTGTTAAAGATGCAAAAGCCTCTCCCAAAACTGCTGTAAATTACTTCTCCGCCTTTTGGCTAAGATCAAGTGCAAAAACTGTTGTAGCAACCTGATTACCTTGTTGGTCATACTGTAATAACCCTACCATTTTCATGACTCAGTTTGTCTCTTTATCATCTCTGCTTCTGCTGCCTGTGACCATCTTTTCTTGGTGCCTCCTGCATTCAAAACTCCCAAAGACCCTGTAGTGGATGCCATGGTGCACAGCCAAGATCTACCTTCAGGACAAAGTTCTTACTACCCTAACTCTTTGAAATGATGGTTGCTAACATTTCACAGCTGAGCCCCACTTCAGGAATTGCCCTGTAAGAAGGAAGCGGCATGCCCAAGGTTATGCTTCCTACCAGAAGGAGGCCCAGGCCCGCTGACTGGTCAGTGTAGGATCTTGTAGGCCATAGGCCATCCCTCTTATTTTAATTGGGACAACGCGGAAGCACCATCCCAGCTTCAGAACTCCTCATGTGATTCGCTGAAGCCTCTGTTACAAGAGCATTACAGTTGAAGTTCTCCATATCCCTAATTTTGCTACCTAAACTCCTACCAGACATTATTTCCAGAATGCACACTAATAAATATGCTTATAAATCTCAGATTCTAAGACCTATTTCCAAGGGAATGCTAGCTGTTACAGAATATGATTGGATCAATTATGTGTTATCCCACTATCCAATGTATGATGTTGAATAGGATGAGTTTCTGATGATGGCATCAACTTCTGTTCTTCCTATGTCTGTTCTGTACATGGACTTTTGCCAATGTGCTGATTTTTGTTCCAAATGTATGTGGCCACAATAGAAGGGTCAGTTGCTTAAAACATGGATTTCACGTGTTTAATCAAACACAGAAACTAGTCTGTGAGCGTAGAAGGCGCTTGGGGCTCATGGACTTGGAATGAGATAGAAGATGCATGTTGTAGCCGTCAGCCCCCGGTAGACACATGGACCACCAGAAACCAGTGAGTTATAGGAAACGTACTCTTTATTCAGCCAGCTGGGTCTGCCAGGGGTACGCAGACCCCAAATTAAGCTGCCCTGAAAAGTAGAGGTATAGGGTTTTTAAGCCCTAAACCCCATTCTTCATCCTGTTTGAACACACAAGTCTATTTTTCTTCTTTTTGCTGTCAACCCACAAATCAGTTGTGCAAGCAGGGGGTACAGAAGCAGAAAGCTTATTGTTAAAACGTTATGTTCCCATGGGTGATAGCCTATGTTCCCATGGGCAATAGCCAAGCAGTAATTGTCCAGCCAGCACATGCAAAAGTCTAGCAAAGTCCTTGAATTGGGGAAATTGCTCAGTAATTGTTGGGTATGATTATTATTGTTGCCCATTTCTACAACTTTGGAATTGAGTATTTTCATAGAAATTGGCCAGGTCCAACTTATATAATCTAATAAGAAAATAAAGCATTTTAAATTTTCAAAGATTTGAAATTGGCTTTTTTTTCCCTAGGCAATAAATCAGAATGGAATCTCTAATTAAAGCCTTCTTTATCTTTGCAACCCCCCATGTTAGAATGGACTTTGTTTTTTCCCAAATAGATATTGTCATTTTTTGAAAACCAAAGACTTAACTGATGGAAAATTCCTCCAAAAATCTGACAAAGTTTGGACATTTATCCAAAATATAAGTGCTTGGCATTGAAGGTTTGCTCTAAAGTCTGGAAAAAGAATCTGAATTAGTATAGGTATCTGTTTTTTCACTTATCTGGATTTTACTTACTGATCCCACCTAATATGAGCTTTTGTTTTACCTTCTCTTTCTATCCTTCTTTTAACAGGAAGCCAGAAAGAATCTCACTCTTTTGAAAGCAAGGTTATAGTACATTTACTCTCAAGTAACAGCTTTGCTTTTGAAAATTTGACACAGTTTTAAGTACTTACCCAACTTTGAGGGCAGAACCAGAAGTCTTTTTATATATGAACTGTAAATGACTATTCAAAGTAATTCCTGTAAATATATGTCATATGCTCTGTCATTAGTCTAGATAATAGCTAATAATAGATTAACAAGCAATCATTTTCGGGCTTGGGCTCTACCTTCAGAGTTCACTTATATCTTGTATTAGTTTAGGTTACAATATAAGCCACTGTAAAAGAAAAGTGGAGAGGACCACAGAGATACAGTATCTTAAGCAGAAAGAAGTTAATTTACCACTTACATGAAGATCCAGATGTAGTCAGCCCAAGGCTGGTAGAGCAGTTTTGCCATCATCAAGGATTTTCATCTTTGGATCCAGGATGA
>NW_011888824.1:8649246-8660288 GCF_000151845.1 Pteropus vampyrus | reverse complement strand
TAGCTGTTACAGAATATGATTGGATCAATTATGTGTTATCCCACTATCCAATGTATGATGTTGAATAGGATGAGTTTCTGATGATGGCATCAACTTCTGTTCTTCCTATGTCTGTTCTGTACATGGACTTTTGCCAATGTGCTGATTTTTGTTCCAAATGTATGTGGTCACAATAGAAGGGTCAGTTGCTTAAAACATGGATTTCACGTGTTTAATCAAACACAGAAACTAGTCTGTGAGCGTAGAAGGCGCTTGGGGCTCATGGACTTGGAATGAGATAGAAGATGCATGTTGTAGCCGTCAGCCCCCGGTAGACACATGGACCACCAGAAACCAGTGAGTTATAGGAAACGTACTCTTTATTCAGTCAGCTGGGTCTGCCAGGGGTACGCAGACCCCAAATTAAGCTGCCCTGAAATGTAGAGGTATAGGGTTTTTAAGCCCTAAACCCCATTCTTCATCCTGTTTGAACACACAAGTCTATTTTTCTTCTTTTTGCTGTCAACCCACAAATCAGTTGTGCAAGCAGGGGGTACAGAAGCAGAAAGCTTATTGTTAAAACGTTATGTTCCCATGGGTGATAGCCTATGTTCCCATGGGCAATAGCCAAGCAGTAATTGTCCAGCCAGCACATGCAAAAGTCTAGCAAAGTCCTTGAATTGGGGAAATTGCTCAGTAATTGTTGGGTATGATTATTATTGTTGCCCATTTCTACAACTTTGGAATTGAGTATTTTCATAGAAATTGGCCAGGTCCAACTTATATAATCTAATAAGAAAATAAAGCATTTTAAATTTTCAAAGATTTGAAATTGGCTTTTTTTTCCCTAGGCAATAAATCAGAATGGAATCTCTAATTAAAGCCTTCTTTATCTTTGCAACCCCCCATGTTAGAATGGACTTTGTTTTTTCCCAAATAGATATTGTCATTTTTTGAAAACCAAAGACTTAACTGATGGAAAATTCCTCCAAAAATCTGACAAAGTTTGGACATTTATCCAAAATATAAGTGCTTGGCATTGAAGGTTTGCTCTAAAGTCTGGAAAAAGAATCTGAATTAGTATAGGTATCTGTTTTTTCACTTATCTGGATTTTACTTACTGATCCCACCTAATATGAGCTTTTGTTTTACCTTCTCTTTCTATCCTTCTTTTAACAGGAAGCCAGAAAGAATCTCACTCTTTTGAAAGCAAGGTTATAGTACATTTACTCTCAAGTAACAGCTTTGCTTTTGAAAATTTGACACAGTTTTAAGTACTTACCCAACTTTGAGGGCAGAACCAGAAGTCTTTTTATATATGAACTGTAAATGACTATTCAAAGTAATTCCTGTAAATATATGTCATATGCTCTGTCATTAGTCTAGATAATAGCTAATAATAGATTAACAAGCAATCATTTTCGGGCTTGGGCTCTACCTTCAGAGTTCACTTATATCTTGTATAAGTTTAGGTTACAATATAAGCCACTGTAAAAGAAAAGTGGAGAGGACCACAGAGATACAGTATCTTAAGCAGAAAGAAGTTAATTTACCACTTACATGAAGATCCAGATGTAGTCAGCCCAAGGCTGGTAGAGCAGTTTTGCCATCATCAAGGATTTTCATCTTTGGATCCAGGATGACTTCTCCAGCTTCCATGACAACATTTGCTTCTCAGCCAATAGAAAAGACAAGCAGGTAAGGGCATCTCCAGAAAGTGAAGTGCATCACTTCTATTTACATCTCATTATTAAGAACGTAGTTACATGAACACGGCCACAGCAGAGGCCAAGAAGTGAAGTCTTTGCCTGCATAAGAAAAACTAAAATCTTCAATGACTAAGAGAAGAAAGGAAGAATGGATATTGGTGGATAGCTAGCAGTCTCTGCCACATATCCCTGTGGTAATGCTATCCTGACTTTCCAAGTTTACACATTATTAATAAATGTCTAGATTGGTCATGATTCAGGTCAGGAAACAGAAACCACTCTAGATTTTTTACAGAAATACGGGTTTTCATGAGTTTACAAAATTGCTAGAAAAGGCAAGAGAAGAAGGCTCTAACCTGAATTTCCAGAAATTATTCCTAGAGCATTCCACAACTGACCCTCCGGTAGAAATACATCTAAACTGCCGTAGAAGTATTGCATTTGTGAACACAGGACAAGAGCCAAATTCAGGGGTAGGAGGCCTAAATCTAGAAGCCTCTATGATCAGCCCAAAAGTCCATCAAATCCCATAGAGCCGTTTATTGGACACTGAAATATGGCCATCATCTCCATTGAAATTGCTTCAAATACATAGGAAGCTGGAGATAGGAGGATGGAATGTTGCTACAGAAAATGTCACATTTCCGTGACCATGTTTATGAGTACATTTACAACCGAATTATGCAAGCATACTTAATTTGCAGAGCCTAACTCACATCCATAACACTAGCTGCAAGGAAGTCTAAAAATGTCATTGATAGTGCTACAGCCTTTACAAAACAGAAAGGCACAGTGGAAGGAGTATGAATTTAGCAACAAGAGAGCCAATCTATAGTACTACTGTGGCAAACAGCACCATATATTAAAAAAAAAAAAAAAAAATCATCCGTGGACACAGCTGAGCAAGAATTCAATTTAAGCTCCCACAGCTAACTGCTGACTGGCTAAATATTTTTGTACTCATTCAACTACCCAGATTCTATATATAAGTCTTAAGCTTATACCTTTGATATTGACCTCTCATTTTCTCATGTACCTATAACTACCTATTTAAAAAAAATATTTTAGTGTATGCTAAAAACATAATTAAATAATTTATAGGTTACCCATAATTTGCTTTTATTTGGTTTTGGTGGTCAGTATATAATTTCATATTCATATACATATTTAAAATCAAGAAATTTTAAGCTAATGGAATGAAAACAAGGTCAGCCAGTTCTGCTGTAAAGATACCATTTTGGCAATAAAAGTATTTCTTTAAGATAAACATATAATCCTATGAAAAAGAAATAATAAAATATAAATCCAAACAAAATGCAAAATATTTCTTTATAGCATTATTTATAGTTATATATCACTAGCAATAATGAAGAGCTGATACATATTCCTAAGGTACTTTTTAATACACTAAACACTATTTGAAATAATTAAAATAACACTTAGTTGGTGTACTTTTATAGTATAACTGAAAGCTCAAACCAGAATAGTTACAAAACCGTATCATTTGGTGCCCAGCTTGACACTAGTAATAAATTTCAAGGCTCACACATTCCCTAATTAGCTCAAGTATTAATGTTCACTTGGGAAATAGGTTTAAGGAGTTTTTGTGTAGTTGATTCTCAGAAACATATGATCATCTAGATTACTAAGACTAGACTAAGATTATATATTTTATGAGAAAAATAAGACTTTAATCCTGCAGACAGTGGCTCCATTGGAAATTATTTAGGAAAGATAATGTAACCGATATTCTTTTTACTTCCCAGAATCCTGTCCCATTGCAAGTTTGAGGAAAAATATCCAATTGTGCCTCTCATTTCTGAAGCCACAGTAGGAAGATTCTCCCTCTCTTAAACAAGGCCAGAAGGTACATGCAAGTAACACAGCTTGTGTCAATCAATTATTCTCACATGTAACTTTGTTGGTAATTCAATGAAAAAGACTTGCTATATTCTC
Source organism: Pteropus vampyrus (assembly GCF_000151845.1). Classification (NCBI taxonomy): domain Eukaryota; kingdom Metazoa; phylum Chordata; class Mammalia; order Chiroptera; family Pteropodidae; genus Pteropus; species Pteropus vampyrus. The sequence continues at coordinate 8,656,644 of NW_011888824.1, read as the reverse complement.
TGCTTACTTCTCTAATCATTGGCTACTACAGGAATCTTTTTTTATCACACAAAATACATACATCACACATCACACCAGTCAAATGGAAAAAAAGTAAGTGGAATAAACCACAGGAAAGAACAAAATTAAAACAAGGATCATAAAGTATCAGATGCATAAGTATAACAAACATTGCCACCGGCCTTCTAATTTATAAAAACCATATCACCTCAAGATGGCAGCAATATGCAATGACTATTACACAAATTTCAGTAACAAAAAGTTTTACTTAAATTCATGACCCACAGTACATAGTGAAAGGCAAAATAAATATAAGTAGCCATGCAGTTAATTTTTACTTTACTGTGAACTTTTTAATAAGATTGCTAATCCTTAAAATTTGCTTTTTTGGGGGGATTGTTTTAAATGTAAAAAGTAGACAATAATACTAAAACAGATAAGTAAAGTAATTTATAAAATACTTCTCTAAAATATTAAAAATTCCAATTAATGATATAGTTAAACATTAAACTGAAGAAATTAAGCTGTTATGTAAAATAATAGACAAGAAAAAATCTTCAGTCATACTTGTAATAAAAATTTAAAAATGCAAGCTAAAGCAAGGTGATCATTTTAAATTTACAAAATTAGCAAGGTTTCAGAGAATACATAATTAGAGTTGAATAATATTCAATGAAATAGTTACTCTTTCATGGTATTATTAGGAGTGTAAATAAGGAAAATCTTCCTGGAAAGGATATCAACAATATGTATCAAGAACTTTTGACTCAGTAATTCCATTTCCAGGAGTCTATTCCAAGGATCAGAGATGCAGCTGATGGATTTATTATAAGAATATTTACAGACAGGTAATTTGTAACTTTAAAAAATTTTAAAAGCTCCTAAATATTTCATAGTATGTTGAAGGTTAAGTAAATTATATAGTACAGCCACACACTGGTAATGTCAGCCATTTTTTAAAAATGTTTAATGACAGGAGAAATATTCACATTTTAAATGAAAAAGATTAAACTTAAGTTATGTATATTAATTCAATAAATTTATTGTGTGTCTATAATATGCAGTGCATGATTATGTGCTAGGTGATACACACACATACACAACTACAGTTAAAAATTTCTTCTACCATAATTGCAATATTAATATATATAATGCTGGACCTAAAAGTCTTATTACAGGGATGGTATAAGTATACTAAAACCTCATTCCACATAGAAGAAAACCAGTGAATTATATCTAAAGTTGATAAATTGGTTAATAATGGCATAGTCGTATTATATTAAATTAATAAGAAAACTATCAAGAAAAGTAAAAAACATTTGAATATCATTTCTTATGAGAAGTTGAAACTGCCGTGGGGTAAGGGCAGCAATTAAGCAGAGGTACTTGCTTTTTGTTATAAGCTCTACTATACAATTTGATTTTCGTTAACATATTTTGTACTTTCATTTTATAAACATAATACCCTTTAAAAACCTCATAGTACATGGGAGCCAAATAAATAACACTCCTCTTTCTCACCCAAGGTCAGAACTAAGTGAGAGGTAAAGAAAGGAGTCAGATAGCTGGAAATAAAACATCAACTTCATTAAAAGTTTAATTGAAGAATGTGACTTATGTATCTGGCACAACAAGCTTGCTGATATTTCGCCACTAAATTAGCCTTTACCCACCCCATCACTTGCACAGCTGTAAAATAGCAACCCTCCCGCCCCCCCACCCCTACCCCGACAGTGGCAGGCAAAGAATGGAACAGAATGAATGCATCCTGTACATAGACTGAGGCTAAAAATCGAAGGGGAAAAGGAGTTGAAGTAAATGTGTTCTTTTTCTTCTTCCAGAGTCACTGATCCTCTCTATAAAATCACTCGCTAGCCATCTACTAACCAAACATATAAGACATCTGCTATGTGCTACATGCCATGCTAGGCCCAGCTAACAATAAGACAGGTAAGACAAGTCTACTGTCCTCAGTAGCTCACAGCATGTTGAGAGACATGTCACATGTAAAGGAGACATGCATACAAGATACTACATATCATCTTTAATGATTCTCTCTAGCTCTAAGAATCTGTGTTTGGTGAGACCTTTTAGTTCATCAATTGTTTGTCTATAATTTTTTCTTTTCCTTTAATCTTGGCTTATAATGCTTGCATTATCTAAGTAAAGTTGTAATAGTCTAATTTAAAGTTTTCAGCTGTCTATATCTCTTTATTACTTTTAATATCCGTTTTCCAGGCCAGTTTTTTCATGTATATATTTAAAATATCCTTGTGTTCTGTAATGTTTAATATTTTTAATGGCAGTTTTAAATTTATGGATATGTCTCAACAATAAAATTGATCACATTCTTTCATTGCACAGGTACTCTTCCTATTGATACTAATAGCAAACATTAGGATAATGCATTTTAAAGGTAGCAGGGTATTAAAGTAACCTTTGAATTATAAGAAGTAATCTATTTAATAGAATTTGGTGATGAATTTTTCTGTACAATTTTTTTCTAATACAGAGATGAAAATTACTAACATAACCCAATAATAGTCATAATATTCTAGTGGATTATGAAATTATACTAAAATGTCAAAATACTGTTAGACTACCAATAGTAAGCACTGAGTAATTTTTAAAGCCTATTTTTATCATTTCAAGAAACTTATTTTGCTATTAAGGTCACTTCTACAATATACATTTGTTATAATGAGAAACACCCTGTAAGAAACATTTGCTGGATGTTTATGATGTAAAAATTATTTGGCCTGTTAGATAAGGCAACTTGCACATATGCATTTATTTCCGCTGTATCCAGAAACACCACCACTAAAATGATAGTAAAGAAATACAAAAGATGTAAGCCCACAATGACAAAGAGAATATTGAGAGGAGATAACAGAATTTGGTTTGTTCAAGTGTGGAAACTGTAGGTTAGGATTTACCTACTCAGACATAGGCTGACCTTTCTGAGAAGACTCTTTAGACGTCGTGAGTAAAGATTTAGCTTAAATTCTCACCTTATCTTATACAAGGAAGCAATATTTTAGGAAGAATACGTATTGTTCATGCAGATACAAATTTTCATAAGTCCAGCTGTATTGTAAAAGAAGGCAGAGTTAGGTGGAAGCCTTATGCATATTCTGAGTGGGCAAGGGTTTATTGATAAATCAAGCTTTGCTGTACACCAACAGACAATCAAGGGAGAAGTTTGTGTGTCCTCTGAATGAGAGTGAGGATTTATACTGAAATCAGACCTCATCAGACAGAGGCAGATATAGTCAGAAGGAAAGCCTTTGGTGTACCAGGAATATAGGCCTGAGTTTACTGAGATGTCAAGGGTGAACTAACTCAAGAGTTTCTTTAAGAAGAGTGAAATGAATCAGAAGACATAGCTCATTAAATTCAGGCAGCTACATGCTACAAAGACTTAGTGGTCCATGACTTTAAAATACCGAGTATACCATGATAACTCCCTAGCTCTTACCTTCAGCCCTAACATTACCTGTACTATAGATTCTTATATAAAACTGCCTATCGAACATTTCTATCTAGATAGATGAGAAGACTCTCACAATTTAATATTTCCAAAACTATCTCTTGAAAATACTCTGTCTCCTATATTTTCCTAAGTATCTCTCATTTCCATAAGTGACCCACCCTCATTTTCAGTAGCTCAGCCTGAAATTTTTAAATCATCCTTGATTCCTTTCCTTTAGTCATATACTATACCCAGGCTACTAGGATATTTTGCTAGCTCCACTGTCAAGCTTGTCCAGAATCTGTCCATTTCTTAGCACATCCAGTGATATGACCCCAGGTCAAGACCATCTGTTTTCATCTCCATCTAATCTTCTTCTGCTCTTCCCCAGGCACTCTGATATTTAGTCTTCCTTGTTATTCCAAAAACACATTGAGTATTCTCTTATTTCAAGGCCTTTGATGTTTTAATTCCCTCTGGCTGGAATGTTCTTCCTTTTAGATATTCATATAGCTGATCCTTTCATTTCCTTTAGATCTCTGCCCAAATATCAAGAAAGCAAATAGATAAGTAAAGTGAGATCTTTACTACCTTATATTAAAAAAAATAAACTTAAACTAAATATCCTTTCCCAATCATTCATCACAAAGTTCTCTTCCATCTTTACACTTTCTGATAATTTCCTGAGCAGTTAATTATGCAGAAACTTTTCAAATCTCTTCTTTGAAAAATTTAATATTGATTTTTTGACTTCACTTTCAAAGGCCATACCTATTAAACCTTGGTGCTTCTGTAGAAACCTCCAGTTTAACATTCTACTACCTTATTTTCTGTTATGCTTCTCTCATTAGAAATTTAGCTCTGTAAGAGCAGGAACTTCATCTCTGTTTCATCAGTATAACTCCAGTATCCACAATACTGCCTGGTATGTAGCTTTCTAGAATATTTGTTGAATGGATAAATGAATGAATATATGAATGCTTATGTAAGAGATGTGAGAAAATGATCTAGATAATGGTAAAGAGACATATCAGAATGGCATACCTGATAGACTAGAGTAACACCCAAGGCTCCATCCTGACAAAGATGAACAATTAGATAGCTAAACAAAAACAGTTCTGAGAGAGCTCTGGAGTCCAACTTTAGCAACACAATGGAACAAAAAAAGAAAAACAAAAACAAAACTGAAAATAACTGCACAAAAAAAAGGAAGATGGCTTCATTTTCCCTGTGTCATCCCATCCCCCAAGCTAAAATTGCTCAGTGCCAAGTGGGAACTTCCCAGTTAGAAAGAGTTCCTCTTGCCAAGAAAGGAAAAGTGGAGTGAGCAAACAGGTTCCTCACCTTCGGGGCCACTACATAAAGGTTCCATTTTTATTTTACCACACCCACACAGAGATAACTAGAAACAAGAAAGAGAAAGAGAAGCAGGGCTTACCAATAACAGCCATGCAGTGGGAGAGATCACAGTTCTCAGCGACCTGTTCTATAGAATAATACAGCAGATTTCACTACTGAAGAAACCAATAGCCAGCACAACTGCCATGGACTTCCCTCCTGCCCCCCCCCACACAAACACTTTTCACCAGCTGTCACTCCACAGGTATTTACATTCACCAATGCCAGCCAACTGATTTCTTCCCTACTTCCTCCCTCAAGCCCCACCAGAGCCCAGGAACCACAATGGCAGCCACCCCAGGCTTCTAGAGCTGCCCTAATGCAAGATGACAGCCTAGACCCATATGTACACTTGGGGCTAACCCCTCCAGCTGTGCACTTGCACAGTGACAGCCTGACACCTGTCATCAGCATCCACTGCAGTGCGCATACCTATGGGAGACCATGCAGACATGAAGAGCACTCCAACAACCAAGGCCCTCCCAGCTACTGTGGGCCCAGATCAGGCTCTGTCTTTGTCACTGGCTTGTACCACTGTGCACCAGTGCCTGTTCTCACCACTCCTACTCAATATAATACTAGAAATAGTAAAAAGCAATTAAACATTTTATCCCTTGGTAATAATGTTGTATCCACTCCTGATTCTACTTTCTCATGATGAAAGGACATACTGGCAACAAGCTATATCACAGAAACTGGAAAGTAAATAAGATTTACTGCACTAGTACTATTTAGTATTGCTGTTCTGACTCTCTCTTTCATATTCAAATAGAATGTTGCAGATTAGCAGGAATTCTTCCTTACTGAGTTTAAAAAATCACTTGACTGATAAGGAAAATTTGACTAAAGCCTTCTAGGAACACATAGGTTCTGCCCTTGTATGGTACAGAAGGGACAGAAGCTGTTTGCAGAGAGATGGATACATAGATAGATGATTAGATGGACAATAGATAGATAGATGATAGATAAGATAGATGATAGATAGATAGATGATAGATGGCAGATAGACAGATTGCATATTATATATTGTGATTTATTTAATACATACTGTCTATATTTGGCAAAACTCATAAATATAAGTCCTGTCATTCAATCTGGATTGCTTTCTAAGAAAGTTATATCAGATTTCTTCACTGTTGCTTAAGGGCACAATAGGGCTAATGGGGACACAGGTATTAGTTAAGATTTGTAGTCCCTTTTATATGCATATAACAGAAATGTGAAAATGATCCCAGCAAGGCACTAAAAAAGTCAGTCTGTGGACAAATCTATCCAATGATCACCGTGGTAACAATCATGAGAGCTATGGAGTAACTTTTCCTTTATCATCTCAAAAGATAAGTCTCCTGGGGATGGCTTGTAGGGAGGCTTTACCAGGATCATCTCTGTAGTCATTGAAATAAAATTGCCACTTTTATAGGAAATTGCCTAGAAAATGACTTTCTCATGGAACAGCAACATGAGTCACTCAAAAACAGTACTTAAGGGACTATTTTGAGAATGAGGAGAGCATTAGTAATATTCTAAGAGGGCATTCCCAGGATCATCTAGACTAGGCCGATTTCCAAACCATCCTATTATGTGGAATTTAAAACTTAAAAACTTTTTCAATGTGTGCATGAGTTCATGCACAAAGCTGTTTAGCCAATTCTGAAAATATTTGTGCTTTTCTTATGAGTGATCTTTTTTGTTTCAGGGAGATGAATGTCTTATGGGATACCATTGGGAAGATCTCATTTGGGAAACTTGAAATATCTGCCACCACCATGTAATAATTTTTTCTCCACATGGGCAATAGGTGAGATTAACAGACTATGATTTTGGTTTGCTGTTCTTACTCAAAGAACTGTCAAAATCCACAGGACTTTCCTAGAAAATAGGCCACTATCTCTGCTGGAGAAGAGAGCTTCTTGCTGTGTAAATCCTCAGCTCAAAGCAACTTTGGTTAGATATCAGGCCTGGTTTTTGTTTTTGTTTTTAATGTTTTTATGAAGGATAAGGAGAAACTTGTCCTCAGTGCCCCAGATGAGAGATGAGGATTATAAGCAGATCTCACCAGGGGCCCACAATTTCTTCCCTGAGGAAAACAATAAAAGGGGTTGGAACACCTTCATTCTACCTGACGTTAACCCAGTCCTGCTGGCATAGGCTCTGTTGTAGATGTTGAGCAAGCTCTTTGTCATTCACTCCCATCCCTGGAATTCCAAACCATTTGGAAAACTAAAGAATGCCACCTTCAAGCAGAAGGCAGGAACAATGCAGATAATATCTAGATACTGCTTGTCATTGTGGTCGAGATAGCACAAAAGGACAATGAAACTTTTTTTGGCTGATGTCTCTGTCTTGAAGACTTATTATTATTTTTCTCTTTGTGATACAACAGTTTCAATAAGCAGACTCACCCCAAATGGGAAAAAATCTCTATTATTGACAAGCACTAGAACTGTACAGAAACCACCCAACTTTTGACTGAAATTCTCCATTGACCCCCATGTAAGTGCAGATCTGAAATAATGTGATAAACCAAC
>NW_011888824.1:8645886-8649196 GCF_000151845.1 Pteropus vampyrus | reverse complement strand
TGGTAACAATCATGAGAGCTATGGAGTAACTTTTCCTTTATCATCTCAAAAGATAAGTCTCCTGGGGATGGCTTGTAGGGAGGCTTTACCAGGATCATCTCTGTAGTCATTGAAATAAAATTGCCACTTTTATAGGAAATTGCCTAGAAAATGACTTTCTCATGGAACAGCAACATGAGTCACTCAAAAACAGTACTTAAGGGACTATTTTGAGAATGAGGAGAGCATTAGTAATATTCTAAGAGGGCATTCCCAGGATCATCTAGACTAGGCCGATTTCCAAACCATCCTATTATGTGGAATTTAAAACTTAAAAACTTTTTCAATGTGTGCATGAGTTCATGCACAAAGCTGTTTAGCCAATTCTGAAAATATTTGTGCTTTTCTTATGAGTGATCTTTTTTGTTTCAGGGAGATGAATGTCTTATGGGATACCATTGGGAAGATCTCATTTGGGAAACTTGAAATATCTGCCACCACCATGTAATAATTTTTTCTCCACATGGGCAATAGGTGAGATTAACAGACTATGATTTTGGTTTGCTGTTCTTACTCAAAGAACTGTCAAAATCCACAGGACTTTCCTAGAAAATAGGCCACTATCTCTGCTGGAGAAGAGAGCTTCTTGCTGTGTAAATCCTCAGCTCAAAGCAACTTTGGTTAGATATCAGGCCTGGTTTTTGTTTTTGTTTTTAATGTTTTTATGAAGGATAAGGAGAAACTTGTCCTCAGTGCCCCAGATGAGAGATGAGGATTATAAGCAGATCTCACCAGGGGCCCACAATTTCTTCCCTGAGGAAAACAATAAAAGGGGTTGGAACACCTTCATTCTACCTGACGTTAACCCAGTCCTGCTGGCATAGGCTCTGTTGTAGATGTTGAGCAAGCTCTTTGTCATTCACTCCCATCCCTGGAATTCCAAACCATTTGGAAAACTAAAGAATGCCACCTTCAAGCAGAAGGCAGGAACAATGCAGATAATATCTAGATACTGCTTGTCATTGTGGTCGAGATAGCACAAAAGGACAATGAAACTTTTTTTGGCTGATGTCTCTGTCTTGAAGACTTATTATTATTTTTCTCTTTGTGATACAACAGTTTCAATAAGCAGACTCACCCCAAATGGGAAAAAATCTCTATTATTGACAAGCACTAGAACTGTACAGAAACCACCCAACTTTTGACTGAAATTCTCCATTGACCCCCATGTAAGTGCAGATCTGAAATAATGTGATAAACCAACAAAAATTAACAAATTGAAAAAGCGAATGTAAAAGATGAGGAAAAAAATGTGCTGACCTAACAGTAACTTAGAAAGTATGTGGAGTCTATAAGACTGAAAGCAAATGAAACTGTACATAAGTACTATACTTCAGTGAATAAAATTTTTGCTCCACAGTAGTACAGGTTAACAATTCTAATACTATTAACTATATATGTTGGAATTGAAAAACTAAGTAGATGGCTGACTGTGGGAGCCAGGTGTCTAACTGTTATTATAAGAGTTTACAGATAAAAGAGTAGGAGACTAGAATGACAGATGTGGTTGAAGACTAAAGTTGGAGATATCAGTATGAACTCAGGTTTAGCTTAATATAGATACAGATGACTACATACAGAAATATTTATAGATATGTGTATATACTTGAGTTAGTACACACATATGCATTTCCTTGTTCTATCAACTGAGAGATGCTAGAAACAATGACACCCCAAAAGCAAAACACACACCTGATATTCAGATCTGATTTCTAAGATCATTCTCCAGTAAAAAGACCAACGGATCCTTGGATGAATGGCTGATTCTAGGACAGGAGTAGAAAATATATGGCATGCCTGGATCATCTTGTAGTATCAAAAAGTAAGGAGGTGCTCAAAATAAAACAAAAGCTCGCATTGATGGGAGTATATCAAAGGGACACAGAAGCCACCTGAAAGAGCTGTTAATGACCAAAACTGTCACAATTTGAGCAACAAAATAAAGTAGTATTGAATTATAACCCAGGATAAAATAAATTCCAATGAATCCATAATAATATAAATTAATGATTGAATAAATAAATAAATAAATAAATAAATAAATAAATAAATGTGGAAGAAGAAACAAATCTCTCATACAGAAGAATTTCAAATAAGAACAGTCCCTGACTCACGATGGTTGGACTTACAATTTTCAACTTTATGATGATGACATTCATTCAGTGGGAACCATATTTAGAACTTTGAATTTTGCTTTTTTTCCCGCACTAGGCAGCAGTAGCAAGCAGCAGCTTCCAGGCAGCCGCGCAACAATGAGTGTAAACAAGTGACACTCTACAGTGTACTATTAAATGCATTTCAATCTACGATATTTTCAACTAACAATGGGTTCATCAGGACTTAGTGCAACACAAGTCAAGGAACATCTGTAATTTATGTCGATACTCTTCCCTCAAGGAGAAGCAGCATAACTCCCACTCCTTACGTGTGGGCTGTGCACGGTGACTTTCTTCCAAAAATTGGGAAAGAGAGAAAGAAAAGAGTAACTTTTACAGTGGAGAAACCTGACAATCACTACCTCAGCTAGGTAATCAAGGTCAGCATCAATAATTTAAGTCATGTTGATGTCCCCTTGATCTGATACAATGAAAAAAGCACTTTACCTCTATAGTCTTACTCTCAAAACCCACAATGCCAGTCTGATAGTGAGAGAACTATCAGAAAAACCATAATTGAGGGATATTCTACAAAACATCAAACCAATACTCTTCAAAACTGTCAAGTCATTAAAATCAAGTCTGAGAAACTGTCATGAACCAAGAAGAGCTTAAAAAAATTTAAAAACTAAATATAATGTGGTATCCTATTAAAACCCTGAATAAGACAAATAAAAGAACATTTGGCAAACTCAGAAGATCTGAATGAAGAAGACTTTACATAGTTATATAGATTTTCGTTAATAGTAATGTATCATCATTGGTTCATTAATTGCAATAAATGTACCATACTTATGTAAGATGTTAATAATAGGGAAAATGGACTATATGGTAATTCTCCATACTATCTTTGCAATCTTTCTATAATTCTAAAATGCTTCTAAAAACTAGTTTATTAAAAGAAAAGCAAATATCTCACTGTGTCTGTCTAATTAAACATATGGTCCTTTGGCAAGCAAAAGCAGCCTTCTCTGAATTAACATATTTGTTAAATGCTCTTATCAAAATAACAATTTAAAATTTTAAATAATTTTAATATAATATGTGAATCTTTAATGACAAAAGAATCATATGTTCCAGGCTATTAGTGAACTAATACAGAGATGTATAAAATT
>NW_011888824.1:8643804-8645836 GCF_000151845.1 Pteropus vampyrus | reverse complement strand
ATACTTATGTAAGATGTTAATAATAGGGAAAATGGACTATATGGTAATTCTCCATACTATCTTTGCAATCTTTCTATAATTCTAAAATGCTTCTAAAAACTAGTTTATTAAAAGAAAAGCAAATATCTCACTGTGTCTGTCTAATTAAACATATGGTCCTTTGGCAAGCAAAAGCAGCCTTCTCTGAATTAACATATTTGTTAAATGCTCTTATCAAAATAACAATTTAAAATTTTAAATAATTTTAATATAATATGTGAATCTTTAATGACAAAAGAATCATATGTTCCAGGCTATTAGTGAACTAATACAGAGATGTATAAAATTAATTATCACTATGCTCCTATGTCCTGCATTATTAAGAACCAAGTGTGTGCCCTTTGGACCATTCTTCATGTTATAGAAACATATATACACACATACAAGGTTTTTTAATGAGTCATAATATATACATTACTCTGGAATTTGAATTTATCACTTAATGTCACATCACACAGAAACATCTTTCTAGATAAATATATAGTGTCAACTCTATATAGCCTCACAAAATTCCATATTACAGGAATACTGGAGTTTATTTAAGTATAACTTTATAGATCTAATTCAAGTATCCAATTTTCACCCTTTCTATAAATATGTAATTCATAAATGCATCTTACAGATATCCTGCTATACTTACACTTTTATTTCTGCAGAGTAGATTCCCTATAGTGTATAGGTGTTTTAAATTTAAATATATTTTCCAAGTTTACTTTCCAAAAAGTAGGAAATTAGCATTCCAACTAAAAATATATGACAATAACTCTTTCCCTATATCCTTACCAAGCTAGATGTCTCTCTTAGAATTTTACCAATTTGATGAATGGAAAATGGCATCTCATTATTGCTTTAATTTCCATTTTATTGACTAAGAGTGAGCTTGAACATCTTTTAATATACTTATTTGTCATTTGGACATCTTTTTAGAGATTTCCCATTCACAGTCTTTATCAATTTTTTTTTCTTGGATTGTCTATGTTTTTTCTTAACAAGTTTGGAGATATTTTTGTATTAGAAACATTATCTCTCTGTCATATAAAGCACGGAGTTAATAACATGCCTACTGCAAATACTTATTGTGAAAATTAAATTATTTGATATATGTAAAGCACTTAAAAACAGTGCCTATTTCATGATGAGTGCTTTTAACTGTTAGTTGCTATTATAATTACCACTATAAATATTTTCCCCCAAAATATCTTTTGAACTTATTTGAAACATAATTTGCTATAAAACATTTTTTTTTAATTTTTATTAGATGAATATGTCTACTTTTTCTTTGTATCTTACTTAGATCTTATTGGCCACTTATATAATATTTTCCTAAGATTTTTTTCTGATATTTTTATTGTCTTTGTGTTAAAATTTAGAACTTTAATCAATCTTAAGTTTAGTTTGATACATGGGATGAAAGAAAGGTTCTATTTTTTTTTTTTCAGATGGATAACCCATTATGTTATTTAATAAACAATCCTTTACCAAATTAATTGATATACCATTATTATGATATAGTAATTTTCTGTATATCTCTGTATCCATTCTAGAATGCTTTGCCTGTTGCTTTTACTAGTTATTTCTTTTCATGCTAATACCTTACTGACTTGGTTACAGTAGCTTTATAGCAGGGTTTAACATCTAGTAAAGCAATTTCTCTATCATTGTTCTTTTTTGTATTTTTATTGTTTACTCCTGGTTATTTATTTCTACATTTTAGTTTTAAATAAAACTATGGGTTCTCAGAGCCCGAGATTGAAGAATAGAACATGCTGACTGGGTTTTAGAAGTTTAGACAGCTCTAGGGAGTGCCAGGATATGATCGAGTAATGCCAGGAGAAAACCAGGTCATCACCGAGCTGAGGATCAAGAGAGAACAAGTTCATCGCCATAACTGACAGCAGTGGATTTCAGCAACGGACACACCTCAGAAATCATATAAATCTGCTAGTGCACTACCAAGGACCAGAATGAAGCCAAGGAGATCCTGTTTCCCTCA
>NW_011888824.1:8635353-8641394 GCF_000151845.1 Pteropus vampyrus | reverse complement strand
TTTTTTTTTCTTGGATTGTCTATGTTTTTTCTTAACAAGTTTGGAGATATTTTTGTATTAGAAACATTATCTCTCTGTCATATAAAGCACGGAGTTAATAACATGCCTACTGCAAATACTTATTGTGAAAATTAAATTATTTGATATATGTAAAGCACTTAAAAACAGTGCCTATTTCATGATGAGTGCTTTTAACTGTTAGTTGCTATTATAATTACCACTATAAATATTTTCCCCCAAAATATCTTTTGAACTTATTTGAAACATAATTTGCTATAAAACATTTTTTTTTAATTTTTATTAGATGAATATGTCTACTTTTTCTTTGTATCTTACTTAGATCTTATTGGCCACTTATATAATATTTTCCTAAGATTTTTTTCTGATATTTTTATTGTCTTTGTGTTAAAATTTAGAACTTTAATCAATCTTAAGTTTAGTTTGATACATGGGATGAAAGAAAGGTTCTATTTTTTTTTTTTCAGATGGATAACCCATTATGTTATTTAATAAACAATCCTTTACCAAATTAATTGATATACCATTATTATGATATAGTAATTTTCTGTATATCTCTGTATCCATTCTAGAATGCTTTGCCTGTTGCTTTTACTAGTTATTTCTTTTCATGCTAATACCTTACTGACTTGGTTACAGTAGCTTTATAGCAGGGTTTAACATCTAGTAAAGCAATTTCTCTATCATTGTTCTTTTTTGTATTTTTATTGTTTACTCCTGGTTATTTATTTCTACATTTTAGTTTTAAATAAAACTATGGGTTCTCAGAGCCCGAGATTGAAGAATAGAACATGCTGACTGGGTTTTAGAAGTTTAGACAGCTCTAGGGAGTGCCAGGATATGATCGAGTAATGCCAGGAGAAAACCAGGTCATCACCGAGCTGAGGATCAAGAGAGAACAAGTTCATCGCCATAACTGACAGCAGTGGATTTCAGCAACGGACACACCTCAGAAATCATATAAATCTGCTAGTGCACTACCAAGGACCAGAATGAAGCCAAGGAGATCCTGTTTCCCTCAATTCTCTGAATGTCTTGAGGTTCCATAACTCCCTCCCCTTTCAAAAAGATGCCATTTGGGGAGGAACCCGGAAAGGAAGCAGAGTCTGGAAGGAACTTCAGTAGTGAAAGGTAAATCGAGTTACCTAAAGAGAAAAATTAAAAATTATTGGACTCTATCGCTTCAAATTTGAGTTAAAATTGGTAAATATGTGTGTGCATATATATTATAAATATATATATATTTATATGTGTGTGTGTGTACATACAGACATATATATATTTACTACATAAGAGACTTAAAGCTACTTTTTCTTTGCACATTTGAGTTATAGTGGAATCAATTTGTCACCTCACAATCCAGAAGTTTAATTGCAGAAATGAAGATATCCATGAGAAGACCGAAGTGCATAGAGCTTAAATGTCTTTGTCAAAGTTAAAACTGAAAAAAGAAGGGCAATTTTTACTACATTTGACCTTAGTAGAAAGCTGGCCCTTTTTGCCAAGTACAAGTATCTTGATTCCTCAGTAAAGGCTCTTACCCCTACATGGACTTTCCAGTCTCTACTTCCTTTTTCCACCCAAACTTCTAGTTATTAGTACAGTTGTTTATTCTGCTCAGGATCATGTGTCTGATGTTTATTATAGATACAGTTAGCTTAAGAAATTACAGTTTCAGATACCTAAAAAATTTAAAAGCTATTTTACATCAAGACACTTATAAAAACAAATTGAGAAGGAGCCCAAAGTCACTGATAGACTCTGAACAGATGTTTTTGAAAAGATTGGACTACAAGAAGGAGAAATTCCAAACCACAGCACCACTTTGAGAGTTCTAACAGTATTGATACAGCTTTCCCACCTTAAGGTTTATAATGACAATAAAACTCTGGTGAAAATACAAACAGAGGATATGTCAGCTGACAAAAGAATATTTTCAACAGGAATGATCACTCAGACTTTTGACGATTGCTTGAATGTATAGATGGTCAAAATAGAAAAGTGGACATGAGGCATTCTATGCCACCCACTGCTTTTATAATTTTATAATTTGAGGTGTTCCTGGGCATCAAAGACCTAATTATTTTAAATGTTACTCTTTCTGTGTCTTTTAAAATAATTTGATTCTTACGCAATGCAGACCCTCGCCAAAACTGTGAGTCTTATTTTAATACTTTGTAATTTGTAACCTTCTGTTAGATATAGTCTATCCTGTCATTCTTACAGTACTCTATACGATAGATGATACAGATGAGGATCTGTGGTTCAGAGAATTAAAGTGTTTTCTCCAAGGTCGTGTAACTGGAACATGAGGAACTGGGATTTAAACCAAGTCTTCCAAATGCAAATCCCTTTCCACATGGATTCCTTCCTTTTCTGATTTACCACAGGGCTATGACTCCCTAACCTTACCTCTGCCCTAGCAAATTACTCATACTTTTTATTTATCATCAAAAACTACTTTGTCAAGAATCGTTGTCAAAAATTCTTAATCTGGTGAGCTGTATTGTCCTTCTAAATGTAACTCTATACCAAATTATGCATAGACAAAGATTCCTTGGCTTGCAGGCCTGAAATTCTGAAACTTTCTGTAGTGCCTGACAGATCTTTTTGATCTATCACATTTAGTCACATCAATCATATCACCTCGAAGAATATATTGTAAAGAAAATAATGTAACTTAATTGATGTGAACAGATGTGAGATGGGACAATTAAGTTTCAGTTTAAGGACTCAAGGAGAAAAACACCTGATGCACTATAAGGTTCACTAAACAAAGACTCCATTGCTAACAGTATAAATATAATTTATAGGCTTTGTTTTCCCAGGTGGAAGAGAGAAGAAATACAATATGTGTAAATAGTATAGTGTGTGTTTATCTACCATGCATGGGCAGAAACTTTCCTCTGAGTGTCTGAAATTAAATCTTTCCCATTGCATTTCAGAGCCAAGTTTACTTTAGCAATGCTAATTCCCTGTGGAAAAATAATGTGTTTTAGGAAATAAATTATTTATCATTATTATACATATAGATGAGACCATTTCAAAATAATTCAATACATATATTACTTTAAGAAAAAATAAAATATTTTAATAGATCCGGAATGTAAATATTTTATTGGGGATATTTCTAAAGCATTTTAGTTGGTAAATTTTTAAAAGGGATTTACATTGTTACTAATCGTTGTGGACCATTCCTTTCAAGGTCCTTTTGTTAAGTTTTATTTCAGAATTTAAGCCTATATAAAACAAAGATCTATATACATACCATATGTGTTATAAAAATAATATAAATGGAGCCACTTCAAAATGAAGTGGGAGCTGCCATTCCAGAGGAACCACCTTGCAAGTCTTACTCCTCAAACCTTTGGAATGTTAAAATCGGGCAAAATAACCTTTGGACTGGGCCTAAAGCATCATTGTATTCCAAATAACTGTTTGCAAAGCTAAGAGGAAAGCTGACTTCATAACCGCCCTGCTAAAAAGTAAAGGCATCCTTTAGAATTAGCACCGGTATGCTAGCTTATCTGAACCTATAGTAATTTCTTCCTTAGCTTATTAACACTTACAGAAATTCCTCCTTCTATTCACATAATTATTCTCCTTCCTTTTCTCATAAATTATCCCTTGCATTCACCTCCTAATTGAAACACTATTTGGGTTTCTGCCTGAATCAGTGCTTCCTGAATAGCTGTTCTTTGAGATTTCAAATAAATGCTTATGGCCTCTCACCTTGGCTGTTTTCTATTACTTTTAGGTTAACAGTGCATATGTACTGTTGTTGCCCATCCTATGGTTTTTAACTACAATGTCCTTCTCTCTTCTCTGCCTATCAAAATTCTACTCACTCTTCAGAATCATCTCACATGTTATCTCCACTGGGAAGCATTCCCCAGTTCTGCCAGATGAGATTAATTACCAGCTCTCTGGCTCCACAGCTTGCTTATAACTCTAGTGCAGCCCCAGTGTTTACTTGACAGTCTTCCCTACAAAAATCCTTGAAGATGGGATTTTGTCTTATTAACTTACTTATTCCTAGCAAGAAAAGTCAGTAAACTTTGATAGAATACATAATTAAAAATATGAAGATCTATATAGTAATCATTATTAACAGTTACATTGTTCTTAAATTTTATTTAAAATAACATTTTATGAACATTGAGAGCTTAAGACAGTTCCTCTGACTTAGAAGATTTCCTCATGTAAGCACAGTTACTAATAAAAAGCAGAGAGGTTTAGAGAAGGCACTAAAGTGGGTGATTGGAAATCTGGTTCTGTCCCAACTTTCCCTCTCATTAACTGTATCACCTTGAGAAAATCATGTTTTTGGGCCACAGTCAACTCATTTGTAAAATAAGAAGTTGAAATAGATGACTTGTAAGGTCATTTCCAGCTGTAATATTCTACCATTCTACAAATGCCAATACTGAGGTCTTATATTGCTTTCACCCAAGAACTTACACTGATAATACTCAGTTTAAATGAAAGTTAAAATAATATGAAGAAAAGTTATCTGTGATAGGGAAGCTGTGCCATCTTTTTTTTTTTCCTGAAAATTTGGGAAAGATACCAATGTTGACACATGGTCTTATTTGCTCTGAGCGTGTAATCAATGGCTGCTTTAGGTTAGGTTCCCTAGAAGAGCCAGAGATGGAGATTACTGTTCAAAAGATTTATTGGGGGAAATGTTCTCAGGAGAAGGGGAGTGAGGGAAAGGAAAAAGGTAGAGGAAAATAAAGCTCGGCAGAGATATGGTCTCAGCTGAATAATAGCTTTAGTCTGATCCCATGGAGAAGCTCCAGAACATGAATTACACCACAGATTTTACTCTTGAGCTAAGAAGGCCAATTTTGGGGTTCCTATGTCAACAAGTCATTGGCTAAGGTTGGTGGCGGGAGGGTGGCTTCCAAGGTAGGTAAGGTAGCTCCTAGCTGCCCTTGACCTACGGCAATTTTCTGTAAAAAGAAAGGGGAAGATTTGAGTTGTTAGTATTTAACACTCAGAGACCCTATAAGGTGGGTGCTTCAGCTAGTAAGAAGACTCTAGGCGGGTACCAACACCATCCTCTGATTAAAATTCCTTTGCCTCCCAGAGCAGAAGCAAGTGCTCAAAAAAGTAGAACTGTTTTGATGTTTGGGAAAAATATTAATAATAGAATATTCTAAGTTCTGAGTGTAGCCCTGCATTTACTCATTCACTTCATATATTCAATTGATAAACATTTATAAAATCCTGCTTAATATAACCCACTCTAGTAAACAATGCAACTATGTTCAAGTCAGATGCCCTTAAACATGACAGTCTAATGGCTTTTAGTGATTTGGTATAAGAAACTGTACTTTAACAAAAGAGTTCATCCCTGGGTGGGATATCTTTTCTGAAAAGGGCCTCTGAAGAAGTGAATAGATAGCTTAGACTAGCCACAGAGGGTAGATCATGAGTACCAACCAGTGACTTGTTGGTATCAAGACCCAAGACCCAAGGATATTACCATTGCCAAAAACAGAACTCTTGGCAGTAAATGCCTCTACGTGGCATTTCAGAACACATGGGGCTTTGAATTCACGTGTTCTGTAAGTTGTATATGATCAGCTTTGTGTTTCCTCTTATATATTTGTTTGGTTCTTTCCTCTTGATTAAACTTTTTTGGGTGTGTTGTGGCTGGTGTGCTGGCAAGTAAGGAAGTAGATGCCAGCCTGCTGGAATGTGCAGAGAGTGTTCACTACAACCCTCAATGTAATCTAGGTCTTATGGGTCATGGATGTCTAATAGATATGAAAATTCATTTTTAAATCACTTTCTTCTTAAAGAGAATGACTGCAAAGAATGATTCCAAGGTTTCTAGCATGATCAAATAAGGGATAACTACTGGTGAGTGAAACAGAAAATATTGGAAAAAGAGGTTTGGGAGATAAAAGTTTGATTAGGCTCAAAGAACTTAATAGCTCTATCCCAGACAACTCAGAAAGGGTTTCCCCTTGTGGGAGGCTTTGCTTCTTGGTTCTGATAACTCCTTCTTGCCT
>NW_011888824.1:8600441-8633773 GCF_000151845.1 Pteropus vampyrus | reverse complement strand
CTAACCAGATTGAATGGACCAACTAGCTTTTGATCTCAAAGGTAGAAGAGCCCACAACATAAATCAGTGACCTGGAAGAAACTGTAAATCCCCAGCAATTATGGACGGGCTTGACTTCATACGCAACACCATCTACCGGGTGCTGCCCCACCACTCTCTTTATCACTCAAGGGGTTGAGGCCCTGGCACTTGTGGTCTAATTCAGAGGCCACTGTGATATAGAAAAGAATGGAAGAGAAAGGGGGAATCCTTGTGTGTTTGTAGATGAAAATATAGTTCATAAAACTATAAAGAAAAGCAAGGAAATGATTATCACAAAAACAGATATTAGTGTAAGGAGGAAAAGAAAGTTCATGATGTGCTTCTGTGATGCTTATAATATTCTCTTAAGTGATCGCTTTATAATTATTTGTTGAACTGTACTACTGATGTTACATTTTCTCTCTATATATTATATTTCACAATTAAAAAGGTAAATGTATTAATATCACTAATACTCGTAATGGCACAAAGGATGTTATTGTAAGGAAAAACTGAGTATCAATGACTGAATCTCTCAAATGAGTTGGACATTGAATGTGAGGAAGTTTTAAAAATATCTTAATCAATGTATTTTGCTTATATTTTTCTTTCTATATATGTCAAAGAGTGATATATGATACAACTATGTATATAAATTCAAAATAGTTATTTAAAGAAATATAAAATAAAAATTCTAAGTCATAATAAAAAAAGAGAAAGTTATAATAAAAATGAGAGAAAATTTCTCACGTGTCTGTTGGCTCCCTTTACCATCAGCCAATACTCATATATGCTGGCCCAGTCAGCCTTCTATAGTCAAGATTACTGCCTCCAGCTGGCCTTGAAGACCGTTCTTCATTCTTTTCTAGCAGAATTTGAACTGGAAAGCTCTGCCTATAACCCCTTCTTGTGGAAGTTTGCCACAGCAGTCTCCTCTGAGGCTTGGAGGTGCTACTTTCCCAAATAATGTTCTCTGGTGAGCTGAGGCTTCAGGGGCCACAAACTTTTGCCAGAAGATCCTTCGGCTAGAAAACTTTGTAACCTTTTACTCTAGCTGAGCCAGTAGATGAAATGAAACTAATTCATAAATGAAAGTGTAGAAAATAAATTAACTCTGAATATATTTAATGCATATATAGTATATTTAACATTAATAATATATTTAAATATTAATAGCAGGATACAATTATTCCAAAACTTTTCAGAAAGACCATTTACGTAAATGATTTTTATGATTGCATTTGAGTGCTACGATATATGAGCATAACCTCTTCACACACAATGGCTTTAACAGAATTAATGACATTCATTTAGCTCTTCATTTACTTAAAGCAAAGAATAATTAACATATTCTAATCACTGCAAAAACCTGTCCACTGACCCATGATAATTTAAAAGCTTTCTTATCTTCCCAATTTTAGGAAATTCCTTTAGGGTTATTCTTTAATCCCTCCAACAATTCATAGAAGATTGGGTGAATGAACACTCTGTCAGTCAACGAATTTTATTTATGGCTCCTATAGAAGGAGAATACTCTCATGGAGCAAATAGAACTGACAGCTGATTTCGTTAGAGACAGATTACATGAGACAGTGTAACTGAAAGCACTTTAAAATGATGTTTGGAATATCATAAGGATTTAAGGAAGGCTATTAGAATTTCACTCTAAAAGCAGTACATTTCTCACTTGCTTATTGTAACACATGTAAAAACATAGAAATTGTAGAGATAATAATATTCAAAATAAAAGTTCTTACCATAAAATAAGCATTTCAAAAATGTTTGTTTTATGAATAAATAAAGTCCAACAGTTCTTAGAGCTAATTATGATTTTAATAGATTTTTCTAAGTTTTTTCCCTGTGCATTTTTTTATAGAGGTGAGATCATATAGTATACATTAAATTATCTTCTGCCTTTATGACTTTATATTTTAAAATGTCTTTTCTCACAAGCACTAAAAATTATTTGAAAATATAATTTTAATGGCTCCCTATAACATTTTATATTCCTTAATTCACAATTCCCCTGTTGGGCAATAGCATTCTTTAGGTTTTTTGTTTTCTATTTTTTAACCTTGTAACTAACGCTATAATAAACACTGATGTATTTCTTCATCTATCATTTCTTAACATTGATTCACAAAAGTATTATTAAATGGTAAAATTGTGTAGTAAATATCTATTAATTTTTCCTGTCTGGTCTTCATTTCCCCTTTTGGTAACAGCACCTCACTTTGAAGAATCATCCTGTATCCCAAGAGGTTTGGGTAAAGCCGACTCCATTCCTGGCTTCAAGGTGTGTGGAGGACCCAAGCTCGGAGATTTAGGGCGTTCTACCCTCTGGTTGCAGAGACTGATTCAGGACTGGATGTGA
Source organism: Pteropus vampyrus (assembly GCF_000151845.1). NCBI lineage: Eukaryota > Metazoa > Chordata > Mammalia > Chiroptera > Pteropodidae > Pteropus > Pteropus vampyrus. Next base: position 8,631,378 of record NW_011888824.1, on the reverse strand, counting down.
GACCCAACCCAGACAAGGAGACTCTGTCCTGGGTTTTTGAGGAACTACACTGGAAAACTCATTCCTTTTCATTAGGGATCACTAATCTGGTTTAATATAAACCCAATTTTCTAGTGACCACTGGAGAGAGCCTGCCGTGGTATGAAGCTAGCTAGCACAGAGGAAAGGCAGAAGCTAGAGATTAAAAAAAAAAAAAAAAAAGATTCCTAATAACAATGTCAGTAGCAGATTCCATCCTAAAATGGGAAGTAATAACTTCCTTTTTGATCCAAGCAGGTTGAGGAGAAGCAGAGCTTGCTACCCCAAAATATGACTTTTGGGATATTGCGTTTTTTTTTAACCTGGTTATTTTTATGAAACAAAAGACTCAGAAAGAAACTTTTACCTTTCCCCCAACTTCCTAAAAGAATGTAGACACAGGACCTGCTCTGAGAAGGGAGTTATCATCATAGATAACTATAGTTTAATATGAACTAAGCTTGATAGGGAGAAATCTAGCAAGGCCTGTGTGATCAAAGTCCTCTCTGTGACCTATTGGTAGAAATGACCCGGAAAATATTTACCCAACAACTGCTCTTCTATCTCCATGTGACTTGCCTTCCTGCCCTTCGAAGTCCCAAAACAACATACAGCTCCTCTCCTAAGCTCAAGATGGCACATAAGCCTTAACCGCTTAATCTATCTGTCCTTGGGTCCCTAATATTCTTATGGAACCCCTGTATGTACATATGTAATAAATTTGGTCACTTTCTCCTATTAATCTGTCTCATGTTAATTTGATTATTTGTCTGACCAGAAGAATTTAGAAAGGTAGGAGAAAAATTCTTCTTCCCCCACATGGTGTAAGATGGGGGTTTCTATCATTTGCAATCCTCAGGAACAGACTATTTAAAAGAATGTAACATGTTTAAGACTAATGCTTTATTACCAAATTATTTTCAAAAAACTGTCATTTATACACATGGTACCATTGAATAAGGATGTCATCACACCAACATCAGTGTTTTATATTGTTACCTTTAAAGTATCTGCTAACTTTTAAAGGAAAGTGCTATTTTATTTCAACCTATATTTTAAAAATAACTGGTGGTGGTAATAATTTACAATGTGCTAATCATTTTAATGTGTTTGTTGATATATTTTACCCATTTATCTATTATTGTTATTGATATTGTTTTATGCAATCTTAATTAGTTTCACACTAGGTTTTTCTAAATTTTATTTCGTACATGTGTTACAAATATTTTTTTAAGAATATGTTGTTTGGCTTTTACGTAAGAATTGTTTTTTTTCCCCAGAAAAATCTCTCCAATTCAAACTCGAGGAAGAGAACTTTGATGAGAAAAGCAAGCATGTTCGATCTATACTTTAATTTACTTAGTAGAGAACATAAGTTTTGGCTTTAAAAAATATTCTCAATGCTATTTCTAAAAAAGTACACTTTGATATTGTATATGTTCATGATCACTTAAACATTTTCCATCTTCCTTCCTAACTCCCCATAAGTCCTTATTCTTTTATAAGGAATTTATCAGAGTAATAATGGAATTTTCAAGGAAAGACAGTTTAAATAATGAGAATGCTATTAACACCAATTTTATTAAGTCTTTAAAATTATAGCAACAAAGATTAAACTTTTAAAAGTCAAAGACAGTGAGTGGCATTAGACCACAGGGAGCTTGATTGAACTCTCTTAGCTCATTTTATCTAAACTACTCTTATAGCAACAAGATCTCCAAAAATGGAAACTTGTCAAATATGTATATGCCACACTACTCAAAATGAAAGATAAAACTATCTAACGGAAATTATCTCTTTGTGGAAGTGGGTGAAATGGCTTTTCACCAAACGCTTGTTGCCTTCTTTGTAAAAACAGCAACTTGATGCTCGACGATGTTTTTTGAAAAGTGGATATAAATTTTATGATGATGCCAATATGACACTACAAATTGGCCCGCTATTTCTCTCCCTTGCTGTGTATTTGAGTGTGAGCAAAACATTGTGTGTTTCATTAGGGAAGAACAAGATCTCAGAAGTGCCCCAATGCACTGTCAGTTTATTTTCTTAGTGAGGTGATTGTACTTCAAAAGAAAAATTATAGGAATATTGAGTTGATTTTTTTGGTCTCTATCTTCCACTGGAATGGAAGTCACTTGAGGTCCGAGACCCACAGTATCAATATTGTATCCTCAGTGTGGTGCAGGGCCTAGAACCTGGCAGGACACAATGCTTACTTGTTATAATAAATGAATGAATGAATGAGCAAATGAGTAAGGCCAGCTCTTTCTTGGTTTTGTAGGGAGAAACTATTTATATTATACAGAATTATAGTTCTATGTCATTTTGGTGTCAGTACTAATAATGGTTATAATAATAGTAAAATACAATAAATTAACTTTTACTGAGCTCTTTTTTTATGTGCTGTATTAAACACTTAATCTGCATTATCATAATTCTTACAACAATTCTGAGGTGGATAGTATTATCATCTCATTTTACAGAAAATAAAACTACAGAAATAGAACAACTAGGGAGAAATACAGAATCTTTCTATAGGTGTCCTTCCTCCCTGTTTTATTTTTTATTTTTTGGCATTTATTTGTTTGTTTTGTTTTGCTACTTAAGTGATTTGTCCAATGCCACATTACAATGTAACAATATAGCCTGTATTAGAACCCAGTTTCCCAAACTGTCAGATAAAGTTTCCTCATTACCAGAGGGACTTTGGTGTACTTCACAATCACCCACGGATCTTTTTAAAAATATAGATCTCTAACTGCTCCCATTCCAAGATTCAGATTCAGTTATACCTCTGGTGGATCCCAGTCAGCTACATTTAAAATAGGTTCACAATTAAATATCAGATTCTGCAAATTTGAGAGCCTACTATTCCAGAGCCTACTAAAATGTTAGAAGGGTTCCAATGACATAAGTAAAGCCTTTGTGAATAATGTTTAGACAAGACTTAATTGGTAAAAATGCTTTTCATTGTACAGCAGGGTCTGCTTGTGCATCATCATAATCTGTGCCTATAGATGGAAGGCTTAGCATACATATACAAATAAAACTGTAGGCTTGAAATCTATCCATATCCTTATTCTGTTTCTAGAAATGTTAAAAATAAGAACTTACACCTTAGAATCATAAAGGGCAAATTCATGCACACACTATATTAGAATGATACCGACTATAGCAGTATTTTTCTTCTTAAATACCTGACTGTTAACTCTCTCAAATGTTTTGCTACTAACCTTAAAGTTTTGAAAATTATTATGATAACCAGAAAACACCTTTAGACAGGTCAATTACACACCTGAAAATTTAGTAAATATGAAGGTTAGATAACTTTAAGAAAAGCAGGTGTAAAGTGAACAAACTATTTCTACCCACTAACATTAGTTTTCTAAATGATAGCCTGCAAAATTGTGTGTAATTTGGGTAAAAATGTGGCTTTTTAAAACAGGTCATTCTGTGATTTTATTTTGTGCCGTGAATTTGAAGGAAGTAATTTTTTAGCTTATAAACCTAATTCATCATGTGGAAAATGATTTAGAGAAAGAATAGAACAAATCCACTGAGGCTCATGGCTTTCTATAAACATGAGCCTTAAAAAAAGTGCTAAATTGAGAAGCAAGAGACCCGGATTCTAGTCATAGATGTAGTTACTAGGCTTCTCTAGATCTTATTAATAAAATGGAAAGATAAAGGGTGGAAGAGAAAAAAAAAAAACTAAAAAATTTCAACTTAAAAGAAAAAAACTAAAGAATCTCAAGGATCCTTTAAGAGTAGGAGTTGGTAAATTTTTTCTGTAAGCAGTCAGAAATTAAATATTTTAGGTTTGGGGGCCATACTGTATAGGCTATAACTATTCACCTCTACTATTATAGAGCTAAAGTAGCCATTGACAATAAGTATACAAATGTTCATTCCAAAGCAAAATAAAATTTTATTTACAGGTGTAATTCATCAATAAACAAACCAGTCTTGGGTACCTCCAGGGGAGATTTGAACTTAAAACAGCTATTATAAATAATTAGTTAGCTGACTGACTTATATATTGATATAAGGTGCCAGACTTCCAGATGCCCCTGGAGATAATCATAGAGCTGTCCTAGTCTAAAATGATATCTTATGCCAATTCCAATAAAATAATTGGCTATTAAAACAAAAGAAATAGCACACATATGGGAAAAATAACAGAATCCATAATTTCAACAACTTCACATTTATAATTCCTAGGATATAATTTAAAATCACCTGACATATGAAAAAGCAGATAAATGAAGTACATTGCCAATAGAAAAGAAAATCAGCTAAGAGCAACCCTAAGATGACTCAACTGTCAGTACTAGAGATTAAGGGTTTTAAAGTGGATATTTTAAGTAACCTCAATGAAGTAAAACAGAACAGGTTTGCAATTGAAAGAAAGATAGGAAATCTCAGTAGAGAAATAAAAGTAATATTAAAATAACCAAATGGAAATTCTACAACCAAAAAATAAATATGTTTAAAAAAATAATCAATGGATGGACAATAAAATGGAGATGGCAGAAGAAAAAGCAAATGAATTTGAAGACAGATCAAAAGAATTTACTGAATATGAAGAATACAGAGGAAAATAAAATGAGCAGAGACTCAGGGACCTGTTAGATGATAGCAAATGGTTCCATAATGGTCCAAAACTGATATGAGAATGAGTATATAAAAGAAAAAAGTGTTTTTAATTGAAGATATAATGGCCAAAATTTCCCAAATTTTATGAAAGACAGAATTTTCAGTTATAATAGTTACACTATTGAAAACCAAAGATAAAGAGCAAATCTTGAGAGCAGCAAGAGAAAATTGACACTTTACAAATAAGAGAATAATAATTCAATTAACAGCTCACTTCTCAGAAAATATGATGCCAGAAAAGAGTGAGGCATTATACATGAAAGTGCTTAAAGAAAATCTGTCAACCTTAAATTCTATATCCAATGAAAACATTTTTCAAAACTAAGCAAAATAAATCAAAATCATTCTAATGCCATCCTAATCAAAATCCTAACAGGTTTTTTTATTTGTCTTTCATTTATGTGTGTGTGTGTGTGTGTGTGTGTGTGTGTGTGTGTGTGTGTGTGTGCGTATGAAAACTGAGAGTTTGACTTTCAAAAATTATATAGAAATGCAGGGCCAAGTATAGCCAACATGATCTGAAGAAGAACAAAGCTGAAGTACTTAAAGTGCCTTATATCAAGACCTGTCCTAAATATATAGCAATTAAGAGAACATGTGTCTAGAGCCATGCCACGCTGAATGTGCCCAATCTTGTCTGATCTTGGAAGCTAAGCAGGGTTGGGCCTGGTTAGTACTTAGATGGGAGACTACCTAGGAAGACCAGGTGCTGTATAGGTTAAAAAAAAAAAAAAAAAAGAACAAGTTATTGGCGCAAAGATAGACGAACTGACCAATGAAATAGAATAGATAGTTCAGAAATAGACCCAGACACATATGGTCATCTGATTTACAGCCAAGATAACACTGTAGTACAATGGGAAAAGGATGGTCTTTTTAATAAATTATTTTAATTCAATTAAATTGCTATAGCAACATATGTATTTTGACCTTTACTTGATACCATACACAAACTCTACTTCACAAGTATTACAGTTCTAAATGTGAAAAGTAAAACAATAAAACTTTTAGAAGGGATCATGGGAGAATATCTTCTTGATTTGGGTTAAAGTAAGCAAATATTTCTTTAAAAGTTTATGAAAGGTGCTAATTATAAAGGAAAAATTGATAATTAGGTTATATTAAATCTACCAATTTCTCTATCAAAAGAAACAATTAAGAGAGTAAAACGCAACTCAGAGGAAGAAAAATATTTATAATAACATTTATCTGACAAAAGACTCATAGACAGAATAAATAAAGAATTCCTACAAATCAATAAAAAGTGACAAGACTCCTCAAAAGACCTGTGCTAGAATGTTCAAAGAATTTTCACCTGTAAAACCCCCAAAATGGAAATTATCCAAAAGCCCATTAACAAAGATAAATTGTGGCATATTCATACCACACGCACATTAATAATAAATAATCGATGACTGCCTGCAACAATCAATATGAATGAAAGTGAAAGAAGACAGTACTCTCTTTAAGAGACAGTACTTTCTTTAAGATTCAAATTCATTAAAGAGACAGGGAAAACAGGAAAGACTGGATAGTGATTACTCTTATGGGGTAAGTAATGAAAGGAAGGGGTTTCAAGGAATGCTACACAGATGCTATTGATGTAATTTTTCATTTCTTGATATGATTGATGGTTAAACAAGTGTATTTGATTTGCAAAAATTTTTCAGACTACACGTTTAGGATATGTTCTCTCTCTAAAAATCTGTTACATATCAACAGTTGGCATATAAGAAAAAGAAAGACAGGGAATTATCCAAAGCAAAAGTGACTACTAGCAGGCCACTGGCAAAGGTGGAGCTCTGACTTTAGCCTGGAAAGCAGATCCTTTCACTCAGAAGACAGGGGACAGAATGGACAGAAAAGCCATTATCAGAAGGGCCATTTGACTTGGGCCTCTCATTCATGAAGGGCCTCAAGTGCGAAGTTTTGATATCATTTCCAAACAAGATTATACAAATCGGAGATAAATTGACAATGTGAAAACAATATGTTCATCAAAAATTATTAAACATTATGGGCTTATCCTGCCTCATGATGAATTATTAGGCAATGTATGTTGTTTTTAATAAATCCTATAACTTATGACATGAATAATAAAATTATATAACTGTGGATTTTTTAATTAAAATTTTTAACTAGAGAATTTAAATATTAAAGTGTACCAAGCATTTTATAATTGGGCTTTGGCATGTCTTCATTTTTAAGGATATCGGAATCCCCTCCAAATGAATCCGACTTATCAGTATTGCCCAAACATAAAACCACAGAAATACTAAAGAAATAACAGGTTTTCCATAACTGTTTCTTGACTCTGAATCCAAAATTTCAGTTTTCATTGCCTAATTAAGGTCTAAAATAGAGATTGATTTTATGTCCTATCTGGTTTACTGGTCGATTCATTAAAAATGTTTGTTGAAGCTGGCGGTATATTAGAATTTAGTTTAAACAGACAATATGCTGTCCTTTTTATGGATGGGTGTAATTAAGAGGTCTGATTCACAACTCTGTAGTGTTTTTCCCATTGGGTAAACTGTTACATAGAAAGCCAAGCAAATCACTGAAATTCTTTACATAGAAATCCATGAAACAATTACATCACTGAGCTCTATGCAGTCTCTATTAATGCTTTAGAATAAAAAACTCTATTACTAATAATAATCATAAATTTATTTCACTTTCTGCATTTTAATATTTTGAATTTTAATATTTAAAATCCATTAGTATTTTATTCAAGAATGAAAATAAAAGAACTAATAAAATTACTGAAGGGAACCAGTTATTGGAATGAATCCTGCTCAGTACCACATGAATTTGCAATAGTCACCTGAACTAAAAAGTCACCAGAACCTTCTAAACATATCAAATCTGCTATTTTGAATGGGGATTTTATAAAATAGGATTGTCGGGAGAATATTAAATAACAGCTGTCTCTGTTGCTTGCAAGATCAGAAAACCAGCGAGAACAATTTGCCTTATCAGTATTTCAAGGTGAGTGACCTGGGGCCAGGAAAGTGGCAGGGGTGCAAGGTGGAGGGTGGGCTAGAGAGGGTCAGTGTGAAACATAAAAGAAAGCCTCTCAGTGTGGCTAAATCTGAACTTGATATACCATCGGATTCAAGTGACATAGGAAGTAAATATGTATAAAGTACTATGAATTATTAAAAGTGAAAGTATTAAATAACTTTCCAGTTACTTCTTATGATGTTCATTTTCACTCTGTAACAGAAGGTGGAGCCAAAGACATATGTATCCACTAGCTGGGATTCTTTCTTTAAATTTTTTGTTTTGACAAAACCATTTTTTGTGTGTAGACTCACAGTAAGAGTCACTTGGACATAGATGTGGACATACAGAATGAGTTCAGATTTTACTTAGGTTAAGGGCAATGTTTGATCCCTAAATCTCTCTCAAGGATGACAGAATGGTAAATAAATGAGAAGCAAGTTTCATTTAAGTGACTATTTTGGAGTTTACAAGTAAACTGTAAGACACCAGAAATACATCTATTTATAAAAGGATTCTAGCACAAATTGGTAATATGATGGGAAATCTTCACTACTCCAAAAGAAATATGGTTGATCAACAGTCACATCAAGAACGTATTTTCTGGCTGGTTTTAGCAATGTGAGTAGAGTATTTCTAAACTTGCACAGAGGCCCCAATTAACTTTTTTCTCCTTTCTTATTGTATAGTAAATATAATAAATATTAGATAAAATGAAAATTTGGTACATAGAAAGGATTATTCTGATGCTAATGAAAGGCACTCCAAGAGACAATGCAGTCTTATCCATTACAAAATCATTTTAGATCCTCCCAGTCTTAGTTAATATTTTTATTATTCTACAGTTGCCTTTGGATTCCCTGAGGTATTGCAAACTTTCATCTCTGCTCAGTGCACTTTTACATCAGTCAGCTGATAACCTCACCCACTTTGAGACGTAGTCTTCAACTTTAGCTTCCCAATGACAATACTCTCCACCTCAAAACATTATTTTTCCTTTATGGTCTGCATTCACTATTGTTTTAAAGGAATAAATGTCCTTTTTTCAAAGTTAAGACTCCCCCAGCGCCCAGGTGTTATTTTCCTTACAAACAAGCCCACTTGAAGCCATTTTACATACTTTTCCTTTCCCAAAGTCTACCTTGCTTCTTTTTTCATTATTTTCCTTTGCCTGCATTAAATAAGGGGATACACTAAGTCTGTGTGTGTGTTGTGGGGTTTTTTGGCACACTGCCTACATTCTATCTCTTATTAATCTCATCTGTACCTGTGGTTTTCAAATATCAATTCTTTTGGTGCAATCCTAAATCTTATAACAATTTTAACCTGAACTCCACAGATCCTGTTTTACATTGCCAGTCAACTATCTTTACCTAGATATTTCAGTTCTTCGTACCGAAATATTCTAAATTGAAATCATTAAATCTCTTTCACAAATCAGTTCCTCTTCCAGACTTCCTTGTTAGTAACTTTTTCTTAATCAAAATTCCAAAATCGGCTTCCACACCTATCATCAAGTTCTGATCATTCTATCTTCCCTTCCTTTATTACTCTTAGTTTCCTAGTTCAGGTTTTTATAACTCACTCCTCTACACTGACAACAGAAGAAACGTCCAAACCTATAGAGAATTTTTATGAGTTTATTTAAGCCAAACTGATGACATGTGCTGGGGAGCAAGATCTCAAATGCTATAGAGAATAAGTTTTGCAGTTTATTTTATGCATTTGAAATTAAGGAGTGTACTAAGGAAGATTACATGAAGATGGAAGAAAGGAAGGCAGGTATCGAATTACAAAATAGTTAAAATTATTTGCTCTCTTAAGGGTGGTTATAATTTGGAAGGAGGGGTCTAAAAGGGTGGTTAAAGAGACATTTCAAAGGTGTATTAACCTAGATGCACAGAAACAATGGATAGGGCTGGCTTAAGGCAAAGATAAACCTTTTACTAAAGTTATAGGCCTGGGGACATGACTATCCACCGTGAAATTCCCAGTTAGGAATTTTTTATTACAGCACCTCTTTCTTGTCCACAACAATTAAAATATTCTCCTTAATAATCTCCAATCTGCAGACCCCAAATATTTTTCAGTGTTTATGCTACTCTTTGAAGTGAGAGTAATATGCCAGAGCGTGTGTGAGATAGTCATTTAGAGTCTTTAAATCTTAATCTACTCATCTCTTAAAATACCAGAAATTGGTATTCTGAAACAAAGGTAAAAATCCAAAAATGTAGTTGGTTCTCAGATTAAGAAATATTTCCCATAATTTGGAAAAAAGTCTACTCTACACTGTGCCAATAATGTGCATTTTTCAAGGTGCAGAGCAACATGGATAAAACAAAATCTAGGGAGAGTCTGGCTCATGGTGGTGACCAAAGAAACAGTACAAATGAGAAGAGCAGTAAATGACTGTCCCTCATCCCTCTTGAGCAGTGTTGCCTGACTAACAAATCAAGCTGTCTGCATCCATTTCTTCTGCATAGACAGGCCTGGCAATCAGAGAAGATACAGCTTTGGGAAGTCAGTGTTTATATTAAAGAATTGGCATTGGCATTTCTGAAAGTATAATAAATATGCGTTTTTAAAAACCTACTCCATAACTTTTGCAAAACATTCCAGTGGAGGTAAGTTCCTAAGATTAGATAAGTGCAATTTTTTATAAAAGCACATTATTGGTCAAAATATAACTCACTAGTACTGCTAGAGTATAAGGTATAATCAGAGTTACCACTCAGAGTTACCAGTAGCTGCTAGGTGTCAATCAGAGAAAACCGTGTTGTAAATGTTCCAACAGAAGCCATTTGCAGTAACCTTAAACCCCTTGAGCATTCTTACTCATGCGATCACATTTTGATGCCATTATTCCAAACGAAGAGAAGACCACATTCAAATTCTTCATCTTTTATGAAGAATCATAGGAAAATGGTTTTAGAAATAGAACATCCTATACGTTAAGAGAACTAAATTTTTAATTTGTGGCTCATACTATGACTACTAATCTTTGGCTTGTAGATGGTTCAAGTGATATCCATGAGTAACTTGGTATAAAAACTTCTTTGGGTCTATTTCTAATTTGTCATACAGGCAATAGACTAAAAAGAAAGATAGCAGAATACTTAGACATAAAAATCCTTTAATAGACCTAACAAACATAATTAGAAACAAACACAATTTTTTTGCCTTAATACCCCTGTTATAAAATAGTCAATTATAATTTTTTTTAAGCAAGTAATTCTCAATTAGCACTTTAGAAACTGTTTTTAATAAAATGGATAATTTCAGTCATGATTGTACTTGAGTAATTTTACAAAAGGAAACCAAAATTATATAAATTAAATGAAGCTTAGACTTCCTGTTTAAAAAATAAAGAGGGAGGAAAATTTTCTTATAATAAAAAGAATAAATTATATTTTTATGAATGTGTTCTGAATCAAAACAATTTTTAGTTAGGTCAAAACAATAGATTTATTTGAAGGAAAACAATATAAACAAAAGACCAAAACAATATTTATTAGTTGTTGAGCTTGAAGACTTGAAAGTCAGATTATAATTCTTTTTCTTTTTTCTCCCTAACTTAAAAAAATACACCCTTGGAAATCGTATATATAGCCAATAAATGAGAAAGAAAAATTGTGTCTTAAAACTACAACATTTCAAAAGGTGTTTTATTAAGCATTTGAATTAAAGTATATTTAGAGAAAGGTATCTACCAGAAAATATTTGCCATTCTCCCTTTTTTCTGATATTTGTACTAGTGAGAAAAGGATAAGGAATAAGCGTGGATTAATTTGATTTGTTTCCAAAGAATAATGGCCAGTTGGTTTTCCTGCTCAACCTCAGGAATATCACAGTAACCTGTTTATGGGGAATTGTCCTACCATTGCCATCTGATGTGGCATCGGGGAAGTCTTCAAAGAAGCTGCCCACTCTAAGAATGAGGCCACATGATTCAGGTTATTTATTAGACACCCTAACACAATGCTGAACAGCAGGAGCCATGGAAGTGGTGGAAAAGTGCATAAAAATGATATGCTCAGCTCTACTGTTAGAGAAGGTCTTAAGGCAGTTTGATAGTGGATTTTGGGACCCACTGAATACCAACTTACCATACAGTACTGCACAAAAAATATTCTGACACTTCACTACAAAAGATTTAGTTTTAAGTGCATTAGCATGAATGGGGCTGAGATACCATACATTTTCAGTTCTCTAAAGATCTGATAGAGGTCAGATATATCAAGATTTCACAGTCAAAGATATTATATATAATCAAGTTATAAATATAAATATAGCTTTTGCTAAACTGAAGTAAAAATTCAATGCAGTGGAAGGGTTGAATGTGGGCATACTACCACATTTGTCCAGTTTCGAAATGTTTCTCTCTCATCCCCACCATTTCCTTTGTTAATTGTCCTTACTTAAAATTAAGAGAAAAGGAATTAGATCATCAAATAACTTACACCCATCTTTAACTTCACACACCTGGGCCAATATGAAACGAATTTGCACTGGCTATATTCTTTTCCACCATTTTTATTTACTGTAATATATGTAATATACATATAACATATATATGTTACAAATATATTTTATTTTAGAAAGGGTTGTACTATTATAAAATATACAACTGTTCATTATCTCTGGACTTTAGGTGGAACAAGCACTAACAAAAAACAGTAATTGTTATCTGTAAAGAGTAATTTCAAGTAGTAGCATTCTCACCTCTAATGCTCTCATTTCCCTCGTCAGCAAATTTAAATTACAACTTCATCTCGACCTCGCTACTACTCTTTGCCTCTTCTCCCCCACCCGCACACGCTCACCAGCCTGCGGTCTACTCTGCCTCCCCGCCCTTCCTCCTCCTCTTTTTCTAGCCCCTCCTCCTCGTTGAGTCAGTGGCTTGAAACTTTTAAAAGCTCTGTGCTCCAAGTTAGAAAAAAGCTTTTACGAGGTATCAGCACTTTTCTTTCATTAGGGAGAAGGAGTGAAGAAAGCACCAAACAGCAGCAGACTTTTAAACTTTAAATATAGACAGGTCTGAGTGCCTGAACTTGCTTTTTCATTTTACTTCATCCTCTAAGGAGTTCAATCACTTGGCGTGCCTACTTCACTTCTTTTAAGAGAAAGAGTAAGTTGGAAAAACAATTACCTATTTGTTTCTTTTTCTATAAGTAAAACTTTTCTAAAGTTTTTTTAATGTGTTAAATGTACCATTGATATGATACTGTAAACGGAATAATGAACTTGAAAGTGTTTCTACAGTTTTAAAGTTAAAATCGAACATTCACTTTATTTTTTGACTGTTAAAAAGTTTTTAATAATAGAACAGGTAAAATAAGATTCAGACCTTTCCGATTAGAATAACGCAGAAGTTTACTGGATATTTGGTTTTTCATTTTAGAGTATAATTTTACTTTTTTCGTAACCAGTAATAGTCTAGGTGCTTTGTAACTTGGGGGGGGGGGCGGTAGGGGCCTGAGTTGGAATTTGACTGACAATTCACAAAAATCAAAGTGCAAATTTGCTTAGCAGATGCTTGCCACAGAATTCTACACTTTGTGCTTTTTCATATGGAAATTTTGATTGATGTTCTCTTTCTGTAGCCTTGCAAAGCAAGCTTCTTAACAAAGTGCTTTGTTAAGACCTTGCGGTACTTCCACGTGGTCTCTTCCTAGAATTTTCTCCGGTAAACAAAAAGGTATATAGTCAGTGTTGTAATATTGAGGGTTTTAAAGCTACAGTAAAGAGCCACTTTGTTTTCGCAAGCACTGGAAAAGTTTTGAAACCTTCAGAAGAGCCACCTTTTAATCAACCTCGTTGGCAATTCAGGAGATGAAATCCCTTGAATGGGCGGGCGGTGGTTACTTACAAACATTAGAGGGAGAGAACAAACGTTCAGAAAAGAGTGTATGCCAGGTTGCATTTGCAAAATCGTCTCCTAAAACCGGGGCTCCTAGAAAGAATACGAAACAAAATTTCTTAAACAGCTGCCTCAGAGGGAGCTAACTTGTCCCTCCGACCCCTCCCGCCTTCTGCCTGTCTGACCGAACCTGTAACAGACTTCAGAGCTCTGAGCAACACTTCTGAGTTGGAGCTTCCAGGGTACTGCCCGCAGGCGAAGATTACGCAGATTTGTTATTAAAAAGGGTTCAGTTTCTTAAATGCTATTATTGGTAACACATTCTATTAGAGTGCTCGGTAAGGATTTCGTCTGTTCTAACTCTACAGACTAATTCGTTTAAATTCTTGGTGTGACACTGCAGTTTGAAGTGTTTGCACCAGAGAACGCTGAAAAGCAAATAAAACTGAAAGCTTAGAGGAGGTCGGGGGCCGGCGCGGGCGCGGGGCGCCTCCTGCCATCTTAGCGCGCGCCGTCTCGCCGGGGCTCCCGCGCTGCCCCAGCCTTTGCGTTTTGGAGAGGTTTGGTGAGCTGTTGCCCTCCAATCCTTCCACTCACGTCAAACCCATCGCAGGTCCGAGTTCTGCCACCCGAAAGGCGGGGCGAGTGGGGGGATGGGGGTGGCGGAGGGACAGCGTGTCAAATGATAAAAGAAGAGCAAATGCTTAGCTTAATTAAACTTGGCAATCTAATTTTCCACTTACCTCCATCCGCAGCATTTTTTTTCTAAAATTTGTGAAATCATACTGTATTAGCGTTGGTAAGGAAATCTGAGTACCTTTGGAATTACCGTGCTTAAATTGCACTTGTAACTCTCCTGGAAGTTCTCGAAACTTCCCGAGAATGTGGGGTAGGGCGCGAAGGAGTCGGGGGGAGGGGTATAATGATATTAGGAAATAACTAATGACGTGTCTTAAGACGGATTAGTACAGGATTAGGAAACTCAGACCCTGAGATCCGAGCAGCGGATCAGCCACAATATTCTCTTAGGCATCCAAACGTTTAATGAGCATCTTTGATAAAGCAATAGACATGGCTTTATTTGGAGATGGGTTTAATTTCTTTTGCTTTCCAAACTAAGTAATGAGATGATGCTTCATCTCACCCTCTGGAAAACTGGGCAAACTTGAACTCAGTCCAAAGTGCTTGGTGGTAATTTAAAGAATAGATTGAGGTGGGTTTTTTTGTTTGTTTATCTTGTTTATATGTTTTAAGAAACCTAATCTTTTGTATAAGGATTGCTGAAAAAGTCCTGTAGTAATGCAGAGATCTTATTAAATTAACTCAGTTCCCAAGAATGAAATAAGCCAGTTAAACAGAAAATACCTCTGGGGAAGAGTAATGAATTTTTCTAGGTAGGCCCAGTTGACGGGAAATTATACCAAGGGCAGGAAATGTTTTCTGTCCTGGACTTCCCAAAGTCAGGGTATAGTTGTCACCTGCCCTTTGCCTGGAAAATGCAGTGGTAGTGCTTTGCTCCCACTTTTTTCACTCTTTAAACATATTCCACGTTTTCCCAATACCATTTGAAGTTTATTACCACAGTTCCCCTTACACTCAGTTCCTCACCCCTTACGGTCGGATTTCTACATTGCTGACACACCCTGGGAAATGTGGTTCCAAAGATTCTCTGCAGCAAGGATCTGAAAGGGTGTGCTTTCAGATAGTGACAATTGCTTTGTTACTCAGTGTTTTCAATCCTGCATAGAGAAGGGTGGGGAACTCTTGATAACCCTGCATTCCTTAGTCTTCTTTTACATTATCCATAGATGTAGCTAGGTAGGAGCCTCTGAGCCTTTAGATGTAATACTGGAGGGAAAGGAATGATAGGAAAGTAAGCAGTGATTAATACCTCTACTCCACCTTTCCTGTTGTTCCGACTTCCCTACAAGATTCTCGGCTGTTTAAATTGATTGTTGAAGCTTGTCCACTCACACCAGTTCCTCTCTGGAAAGAAAAGTAATTATCTAGTGTTTATCATCCATGTCAATATTCAATAAACTATGTTTTGTGGAATGCTTAAAATTCGCGGTAATATAAAAAAATAGTGTTCATTTTTTAGCAATTTCTGTGAGTCTAGAGACATTTATAGGACATGGCTTTTTTGGGGGATTTGTGGGAGATGCCTCCAAAAAGATAGATACTCTTCACGGTTTTTCTCCTTATCAATTGGTAAAGGGTAAATTCTTCTCATCAATCCGTATGAGATTGCTAAAATAGCAATATTGTACTGATTTAGTGCTCATTGAAGAAAATAGACTATTCTTAATACACTTGTGAGCACCCTAGAAGTATGTTTATGTTATGAGAAAAATAACCAGGCTATTCAGTAAAAATAGTCAATTTGAAGGTGGGGGGAGGAGGACATCAAGAACTAATAGCAATAACATTTTTAAATCCAACAGACCACAATTAAAGAACATGGCTTTTAGCCTGCAGTTACTTCTGATTTAGGGTTTTTCTTCTACTTAAAGTAGCCATGAGAAACTTGATAGTTGGGAGTTGAGTGATAGCTGTTGAACTAGGGAGGGGATTAGATTGTCCCTATTTGGCAAGCAATCATCTTCTCTTTGGATGGAGTCCCTCAACCCCTATCTCATTGTTCTGTGGAGGCTGATGTTAATTGATTGATGAAGAGGGACGAGAGCCAAGGAAAGAAAGGCTGGCTGGTATGTCCCCCAACACACACCTCCCACAAAACTTTATGCAGTTCACGGCCATGCATAAAATACCTGCGGAAATGTAACAATATCATTCTTCATAAAGGAATCTAAGGATAATCTGTCAACCATGGCCCAGAATTTGAAGTAGAGAAAATGTTTACATGGAATTTGCTACACTACAATTGGACCAGGGATAAGGAAGCAAAGGTTGTGTATTTTCTGATGAACTGAAATATTTTACATGGTACCTGATTCAAATCACTTAACTGTCTTCATAGACCGAGACTATATGGAGATGTTACATTAATTGGTGTTAATATTACATTTTGAGTTTTTTCTTCAAAGCCCCAACCCTCCCCTAAGATTTGTCATCCTTGAAATAAACACAAGTGTAAACAGGCTATTTCTTGCAATAGTATTCTCAATAACAATAAAATGTGGTACAGTCAGAGTTAGAATACCACAGAATTGGGAGACAACATGTTTTTGTTTTTAAATTTTAACCTGAAACAACATAATGGTGAAACTGAATAAACATCTATAATACCTGTTGTAGTTCTATAAGCATCCCAAATCACTACAATCTGATGCAATAAATCTGAGAAGCTCTTAAAGAGACCCCCACCTTTTTTATTTTTATTAATTCAGACCTATTACCTCTGCTCAAGAAGTATTTGAAGCATGTTGTTTCAACAGAATTCTCTGTTTCAGCAATTTTCACTTGGAAATTTAATAGTCTGCATAATATATGTGTGCGTGTGTGTGTATACATATATTACTGTGAAAGTTCTTTTCAAATTAATTTGAAATTTTAGAAGTTTGAGATATACAATTAAACAGAATCCCTAGGAGACAGTAAAAAATCTTGTGAAATCTGGTTGGGTTTTTTCGTTTTTGTTTTTCCGTGCAGCTCCCATTTAATTCATTCAGTCGATATTTATTTAGCATCTCTTTTAAGCACTGGATATACAGCAGTGCACAAAATAAACTACCTTGTGACATTCACATTCTAGCTGAGGAAAGCAGATAGCAATAAAACTTTGTTGTGGAGGGAGACCAACAATAAACAGGTAAATATATAATATGTCAAATAGAACTAAAGGCCATTAAGAAACAAAAGTCGGACAAGAGGAATAGGAAGTGACAGGGTTGGAGTGAGGGCTGATGAGGTGCAACCAGAGCAGAAACCTAAAAAAGTGAGGGAGGGGGCCATGCAGATGAAGCAGAGCTGATGGAAGCAGATCAGCTTGTTTGTTAGTCTGTTTTTTCATGATTGACTGAGGAGAATAGGTCAGCAAGCAGAGTGACTAGGCTACTGACACGAAACCTCAATAGAGGTGATGATGGCTGAGATGAGGCTAAGAGCAGGGATAGTGGCGAGAGTCATAGTCTGGTTTTGGGGGAGAAGATAAAAGCTATAGTATTGCTGATGGGTTGAATTTGGGTTATGCTAATTATGTGTGATTATGAATATTACCAAAATAATATCTGGCTGTTGTGACTGTAGACGAATGGTTACAAGTGAGCCCAGTCAGACATTTAGTGCGAGGGAAAGGGGTCCTTATAAAAGTTAAAAACATTAGGAGGGTTTACATTTCAGTTTTGGGGCTTAAAATTTTTTGGTCTTAGTACATTAGAAACACACACTCATGTCATTTCCCTTTCTTCTCAAAAAAATCCACTAAATGAGTTTATCAGGAACTTCCATAGACGGTTCCTTAATGCATTTTTAGACTTCATGATTTCGTTCTTTTAAATATTAATGACCTTCATCTTCCCTAAGTGTTTATTTTCAATCCTAAAAAAGTGATAGATACCAAGTCTCCCTTTAGTTTTCAGCAGTTCTATTTACCTTTATTTGAAGTCCCCACTCAACTCGTTACAGTTGTCCCTTCTAATTCTTATAATTATTAGGACATTAGTGAGATGAAGCAACTTGGCTGCACTTTTGGCACAGTAATTTGTTTTTAAGGCTCTGGCAAAAGGCACAGTTAACATTAATTTAAAATTGAAATTTTATCTTCATTTTGAATAAAATATTTGAATCCATGTGCTCTTGGGGAGCAGTAGATGTTGGTGAAATGATGCCGACATGTAGGAGAAGGGGATACAGTGAAGGGTGAGCTCAGTTCCCAGGAACCCAGAGAACTTCTGCTCTTCATGCTGCACACCCTCCACCCCTGCCACCCCAAAAATATACTCGTTCAGACCAGTGAGTGCCAGGAATGTGTGTTTTTAACAAATGCTGCCATGTGTGATATAGTTCAAAAACAACACTGAGAAGGGAGCAGAGGGTCCTCAGGCAAGTCACACTTAAGTGACTGTGGCTTTTGGCCTCTAGACTAGAAGGCCATGAAGAGCAATAGAAAATGTGATTTAACATGGTTCATAGAAGGCACAAGAAAGGGAAAGGTGGTCCAGCTGCTGGCAAGCATTGGCTTCTATTGGGAACTTTGCACAACTCTTTAACCTAGACCTTAGTCTGCATATAAAGTCTCAGCTTTGGAACCTGGAGGTGAAGTCATGAACATACATAATTACCTCCATATACATTCAGCTGGTTGTTCCCACGTATCAAATAAAGGATGTACCTGTCTCTACTGGTGAATATGCATGAGGTCTATAGTCTGTAAATCAATGCCAAGAATTCTGTAATCATGTAATTATGCCCTTTCCTTATAAAAGGACATTAAGTTTTCACTTAAAACTTGGGAAAATGAAAATATTAATGGGGAAGGCAACCATTTGACAGGACCTTTGATTCACAACACAGTGAACAACTACCAAAAAAGGTAACTATTTTTGTTACCTCTTCTTGACAATCACAAGCATTATAAGCCATCATATTAAACATTATCTAATGATTGGTAACTGTTTTTGTTACCTCTTCTTGAGAGTCACAGCATTATAAGCCATAATATTAAACATTATCTAATGATCTCTATGATAGTGGTAATGGCAGGTGTCTGCATGTTACAAAATACTAGGTGTCCAATCGAATAATTCATCTTATTTAGATGAAAGAGTATAATTCATTAACGCAAATAACTGTATGGATGCTTAAAGAAAAGACAACTTTGCAATTAAGTTTCTGGTGTATTAATAAGGAACTACTACCTAGAGAACTGCCCAGTGACCCAGTTCACATATTGTGGCTCTATGGGTATTTCTGTGACATCTCTAAATTATATGAAAGCCAAGTTTTGATTTGAATAGAATGTAAAGAAACTTAGTAATTAATTGCCACAAGCATCTACACAATCATTTTACTTTGAATGATGAGGAAACATTGACCAAAATGACAGCTTCTCAATGTGCCTGGTCACATTTCTAAACTTAAGTTTGTCTTGAGCTCAATCATTGAATGAATGTGATATGTATGCAAACAGTTTATCATTTTACATTTGATTGTTTCCGTTGTTCCCCACATCCCCACCCCTCACCACAATTGAAATATCTGAGCAAAAGCAGATGACACTAGCAAAATATCATAATTCTCTACAAACAAGATGAGAGCCAATTTACACATCATCACATAGAAACTGTCTATTGATATAACTCCAAAAATTCTGTTATGTTTGTTTGACCCTCATGGACTCTACTTCTCATTCCTAATATAGGATTTTCTGCTAAATTGTAGGGTGTTTTCCCTTTTTTTTTCTTTTATGTTCTCTCACCATCAAACTGCTCATCAAAGCTAAATTACTCCCTTTCACTTCAAGCCTTCCCATGGCTATTCAACCATCTTTGTCAACCTTACAAGCCTTTGTTCTTGTTTGACTGCTTTTTTTTCATACATCAATTTTACTGTCTAACTAGTGACTTCAGAATCTAAAATGACCATTCCTAAAAGTAGAAGGGAAGCTCCCCTTTTTTTTATGACCACTGGTAGAACATTATTTCTGTGACCTGCCCACCCACTTCCCACTTTTAACCCAGCATTCTTTGGCACCATTTTCTAGGCTGTCCTGAAAGATACCATTGCCTGCTAACTTAGATAGCTGGTGCATGGTTTCACTTTATTGATCAGCCATCTCTTTGTTTCATTCAGGAAATCCCGGACCAGATTTCCATTTCGTTTTTTTTCTGGCTATATATAGCCAAGAAGTGCAGGTATTAGAAATATAGTGCTTCATGGTGGGGAAGAAGAATTCCCTGGATTTCATTTACTTCCTACAAGGAGAAGACAGCTCATAGTTCCAATACCAGATGAGAAACTTTATATTCAGATAATGAACATATTTCTAAGAAGCCTACATAATCCTACTTTTGGTTACACTGTTTAAAATCCATTACCAAGCTCCTGGAAACTCTTTGCTTTGCTTGTTTTTTAATTATTAAATAATCTTTGATTACTTCATCTTTTTCTAAATTCTCTAATTACTATTCTCTGCTGAAAATTTGACTATATTCTCTATGCCTGCCACATGTAATGTTACTTATTTCTTCCCAGCTTAGTCTTAAGATAATATATATCAAAGCATGAAAACATTTCTAGCTTTAGAGGCAGCTTTTTTATAATTTTAAAACCAGTGTGGTGCATTGGAAAGTCTTGGCCTCGAGATCATAAGTCTTCTTCTGGCTCTGATGGCTGAATATTTCCTATATTCTTAGACTTCAGTGTTCATCAATTAAATGGGCTATTGGCAATTAGAAGTATAAAATTAAACAGATACATAACTTTTGGAATCCCTACCATCTCTACGGAGTTGGGTCTTTTTCTCATTGCCAATAATGGGGAAGTCCTATGCTTAGCTATATTTGAAAGTAGGTTCCTACATATAATGACACATTGTGTCGAAATGGTGTATTTCAGTACAACATATTTTTCTCTGGGCAGAAGACTTCTGAACCACATGAAGTACTGCTTAGGAAGAAATAGAGAAGTGTAAATGATCATAATGCGGAGAATGCACAGATTAACACCAAGGAAAAACATATCCGAATACAATTAGGAACAAAGTGCTATACAACAGGATTGAGGTTTAGATACGGGTTGTGTGCATGTTCATGTGTATGTGTGTTCATGAGTATCTTTACCTCAATTTTTAGATACCAGGCTGACTAACACATCAGTATTTCGATTAGGCATGCATCCAGACACAGGCCTATCAGGCAAGAACTGTCCTTGTTTATCAGACAGATACAATAAGCAGATAGAGCTTCTTAAGTCATGTGCAAAGGTGGTTGAGCAAGCAATACATCTTTTCAGGTTAAGATTGCATTTACTTGGCACATAAGCTCCGTTGTTTCTAAGACTTACTGTATCTCAGGAAAATGTGAGACCTCTGTGTAGGGGGAAAATGGAACAGGAAGAGTTTGCACTTTTTTTTTGGAAGTATGCTTGAAAGATATGAGACCGTTTTTATAATATTTTGACTGTCGGCTAGAAGGAACTATATATTAAACTAATAATTTGCAATCTATGATCATTGAGTTGTCTTTTTGTTTCTTTTCAGACGGTGCCTGGGCAACATGGGTGACTGGAGTGCCTTAGGCAAGCTCCTTGACAAGGTTCAAGCATATTCCACTGCTGGAGGGAAGGTGTGGCTCTCAGTCCTTTTCATTTTCCGAATCCTGCTACTGGGGACAGCCGTTGAGTCAGCCTGGGGTGATGAGCAGTCTGCCTTTCGTTGTAACACACAACAACCTGGTTGTGAAAACGTCTGCTATGACAAGTCCTTCCCAATCTCTCATGTGCGCTTCTGGGTCCTGCAGATCATCTTTGTGTCTGTTCCCACACTCTTGTACCTGGCTCACGTGTTCTACGTGATGCGGAAGGAAGAGAAACTGAACAAGAGAGAGGAGGAACTGAAAGTTGCCCAAACCGATGGTGCGAATGTGGAGATGCACTTGAAGCAGATCGAAATAAAGAAGTTTAAGTATGGTATTGAAGAGCACGGCAAGGTGAAAATGCGAGGGGGCTTGCTGCGAACCTACATCATCAGCATCCTCTTCAAGTCTGTCTTTGAGGTGGCCTTCTTGCTAATCCAGTGGTACATCTATGGATTCAGCCTGAGTGCCGTTTATACTTGTAAAAGAGAGCCATGCCCACATCAGGTGGACTGCTTCCTCTCTCGTCCCACAGAGAAAACCATCTTCATCATCTTTATGCTGGTAGTGTCCTTGGTGTCTCTTGCCTTGAACATCATCGAACTCTTCTATGTCTTCTTCAAAGGTGTTAAGGATCGTGTGAAGGGGAAGAGCGATCCCTACCACACTACCACCGGCCCACTGAGCCCTTCCAAAGACTGTGGATCTCCAAAATACGCTTATTTCAATGGCTGCTCCTCACCAACTGCTCCCCTCTCGCCCATGTCTCCTCCTGGGTACAAGCTGGTTACTGGAGACAGAAACAATTCTTCGTGCCGCAATTACAACAAACAAGCAAGTGAACAAAACTGGGCTAATTATAGTGCAGAACAAAATCGAATGGGGCAGGCAGGAAGCACCATCTCTAACTCCCACGCACAGCCTTTTGACTTCCCTGATGACAACCAGAATTCTAAAAAACTAGCTGCTGGGCACGAACTACAACCACTAGCCATTGTGGACCAGCGGCCTTCCAGCAGAGCCAGCAGTCGCGCCAGCAGCCGACCTCGGCCTGATGACCTGGAGATCTAGATCCAACCTTGAGAGCATCAAGATTCCACTCAGTTGTGGAGAAGAAAAAGGTGCTGTAGAAAGTGCACCTTAGGTGTTCATTTTGTTCCAGTGGAGGTGGTACTCAATAGCCTTCGTCATGAGGCTTAGAAAACACAAAGACATTAGAATACCTAGGTTCATGGGGGGTGTTTGGGATAGACAGGTGGAGAGGGAGGGGATAAGGGAGGTACATATTGGTATTTAATGTAGTTGATTCAAAGAACTTAAGAGTTGCATTAGATGATACGTAGATAAGGGCTTTTTCTCTACCACCCCACCACCCCTAAGAATAATTCTGTGTATGTGAAAGAGTGGGTGATATTTTCGGCTAAATACTTCTTTTGTTTTACCAAGAAACTGAAATAACTGTGGCCAGGAAAAATACTTTCTAAACATTTTATTTCTTTTTATCAAGAAAAAGATGCAGAATTGTACTTATGTCCCTGCTAAAACATTCCATTGTTAAAATTTGCACTTTGAAGGTAAGCTTTCTAGGCATGACCCTCCAGGTGTCAATGGACTTGAGCTACTATATTTTTATCTTGATATCGGTAAAAGTTCAGACAGCCCACAGGAGAAGACTTCCCATGCATTTGCAAATCTCAGCCAAGTTATATGTACATTCTTTTTCACATCCACTCGCATCATATTACCATCACTTTTTCATCATTCCACAACTACTATTACATTCATTTAATGATTTCTGAAAACATTTTTAAAATAGTTGGGATGTCACTTGACATTTTTTGAGTCGAGTCAGGGAAGCAAGCCATGCTCAATATTTAACAGTCACTTGTATGTGTATGTGTGGAAGTGTTTTATTTGTCATGTATTGGTACAAGCAGATACAGTATAAACTCGCAAACACAGATTTGAAAATAATACACCCACAGTGTTCAAATTTGAACCTTTCTCTTGGATTTTATGGTGTGGGCCAATATGGTGTTTACATTATATAATTCCTGCTGTGCGAGTAAAGCACACTTTTTTCCTAAAATGTTTTTTCCTGTGTATCCTATTATGGATACTGGTTTTCTTTATTATGATTTTTCCCCTTTTTCTTTTTCTTTTTTTTTTAGAATATAGCAGTAAAGCTATTGCTGAAATGAATGATTTTCTTTTTCTGAAATGTAATCATTGATGCTTGAATGATAGAATTTTAGTACTGTAAACAGGCTTTAGTAATTAATGTGAGAAACTTAGAAGAAATGCTTAGAATGGACTATTAAGTGTGCCTAAATGAATTTTGCGGTAACTGGTGTTCTTGGTTTTGTCCTACTTAATACACATTAATTCAGAACTTGTATTCTATTATGAGTTTGACAGTCTTTCACAATGACCAGCAACTTTGATGTTTGCACTAAGATTTTATTTGGAATGCAAAAGAGATCGAAAGAGGTTCAGTAGTACACATGTAACTAATTTATTTGAAATATATCCTAAAGAAATCTTCCAGTTTCTTCAAGTGCCTTTTTAAAACATCACCGAGGATTAGTGAAAATGTAGAGTACCATATTTTTCTTCTTGCATGTCATCTACATAAACTGTTTTGTACAATGAGAAATACTAATTTGTTTGACATTCCATGTTAAACTACTGTTTTGTTCAGCTTCATTGCATGTAATGTAGAACAAGTCCATGAGATCCTGTGTTCTGGAGAGTGTTCTTTATTCAATAAAGTTTTAAGTTAGTGTAAAGATGGCCTCTACATCCTGTGTGCTTTTTAAAACTTATTGCATCCATTCACAATCATCAAAGACATTTCCAAAGGTTGTGAAGATTTGAGCAAATAAGATTTACAAGATTCAAGAATCTTTGAAAGGCCAATAGTTACAGTTAGCTCCGTTTAGCGCCACGTGGTTAACATTTTGGGGTATTTATTCAACTGAGAAGATAAAGTAAACAAGTGTTAAAAAATTTGGAATATATACAATTAATGAGATGTGTGGATGAGTTTAAAATAAGATAATACTCAGTAATTTAGTAAACCTATACATGACAAAAATAAGCATGCAAAGATAAGGATTTTAAGCTATAGAGCTTCCTGGAGATTAAAGAATAAGAACAGGGTTGGTTTGAGTATAATGGTGCTCTATGACAAAAGAATGAAGTAGATCTAAGAAAATAAAATTTAAAAAAAATTTAACACCCAAGGAAAATTGAACCATTCAGAGGGGGTAGAATAATTCTGGGCAATTGATAATATTGCTGTAATTTTAAATATAAAGTATTAATGTTTTTAAGTCACATTTCAAGAAAATTTTTTAATTTAAAATTGTTTACATAAACATTTATTATCACAAAGCTAACTAGTAGATAAAGGGAGCACTGAAGACACTAATTTAGAAATAATCTAGTCCAGTTGCTTTTTTATTTCCTATTTTGATGACAAAGGTTATGAAATTTTCCTAAGGTCAAAAGATTATCTAATAAACAGGTTCCCAGTCAATTAATATAATTGATAGTGTCAACAATTCTTCAAGTATTTTCATTTAGTGGTGGAGAACTCAGAGAAGGACGTTTTCTCTGTGTTTGTCTATTTGCATTTACTATGGGGAATAGAGAAACTGATGATTTGAGTGTATGTGTTTGTATATCCTACACAAGCAGGCTTCATTGGGTATGGATGGACAAATGACTACTGAATGTTACAGAGATGTAGGGTGGAGGTATGAAACGGGTTTCTAATGTATGTGTGTGGAGGTGGGAGGGCAAGCTATATCTTTCAGAAATAGTCACAGTCTATTCTAAATATTTTTCAACTTTAAAGCTTTTCACTGTTTAAAAAAGTATTTAAGTACATTATAAATATGCAGTTTTAAACTATGAAAGTATATGAAATGGAAAATCAAACTTCTCATCTCTTCCCATTCTCCAGCATACATATCAGAGAAGTTCTAATTCTCAGAGGAAATTACTGTTCAAAGTTGCAGACCCCACTCACATATCAGGCATGTTGTTAGGTAGCGACAGTTCTTAAAATCACCACACAGTCTCTGTTCAATGAATCTTACAATGTAAATAATTCCAGAAGTTCTTTAAAATGATGTTCTCATTTTGCTTACCTTAATTGACTGCCTGCTCTCTACAACTAAAAATAATGCAAACATATTTATTAGATGCTTTTTTTTTTTTTTTGTATAAAGTTTTATGTTTAAAAATTGGAAAACTGAATCTTCTGGAACTTTCTGTGGTGGTAGACATGTTTTAATTAAATAGCCACATGTGGCTAGTGACTATCATATTGGGCAATAATATTCTAGAGCCTACTGGGGAAAAGAAAAAGCTTAATGTTGGGTGGCAATTGAGGAGAAGACAGTCATGTTAGAAATAAGAATGGGGAAGATAAACTTGGTCCTTTTATAGTCTTGTAATAGTATTTCTTACTTTGTAAACAATAAGAAACTTATTTTAAGCAAAGCCTCTGCTTTTATATGAAATTCCCTAGTCTTTTGTTAGATAATCATATGTTTTATATTACCATTGCTTTGCTTCAGAATTTTATACACAAACTCATGCTGCCTATTTTTAAAAGTGGTAAGATTGTCTAACGTCTTCAAATATCAGAAAGAAGTCCAGTACCGTTATTTGGTTCAGTGCATTAGCACCGTAGCCCCTGTGGGTCTTTATTAAGCTTTCAGGCCACAGGCTACTCTTTTACCCAATTTTGAGAAAATTGATGAACCTCAGCCTGCCCAGGGTGCTAGTTTCTTGCCCACACACTGCCTCTCCTAAAAATTCCAAACTTCAAATTCCAACATGCCAAAACATCTGTGCTTTAGACTTGGAGGGAGAGCAAAATAATGAAGTTTGGGGGCTTATTAAAGTCTTAAAGTGAGTCCTTTTTATAAACAGCACACTAACAGTGTAGAAACGTATTTATAATCTTTGCTGGCTCTGAGATTCTGTTTTTACCTTCTCTTGGTTGGGCAAATATAGCTGAGCCCTTGGCATGTCAGAATTTGCAGCTGGCAATTTTCAGAACTCAAGAGCAGACATGGAACAAACACCATGGAAACAATGCTCCAGGAAGAATAAAATAAGAAGAATATCATGTAAAGAAGAAAGCTAATTTGGAGGGAAATTTTTACATTTGTTTTCTGGTCTTCAGGTGTTGAAATTTTAAGTCAGATTATTTCTTCTGGTCTCAGGATGTTTCTTTCAAACGACCAAATACTTATTTGGGCTATGACTTGTAGAAGAATTTCAGTGCCTACACACTTTCCTATTGAATATTAAAACTGTCTCAAGAGGCATCCACTTTAGAACGCAAACCCTGGGCCCAAGTCTTATTTAATGCAATGAGCCATCTGCCCGTATACAATATGCAATGAAATGGAGCCTGGCATTTGTGCTGGAATCTCTTGTCAGTCAGTTACTCTTTACAAAACTGTGCATCAGAATTAGTATAGACAGTAAGAATAGTTTTTAGTTGCTATGGTAACAGAAACCATGAGGGTTATTTTATTTTAAAAGTAAACAAAAGTGTAAGACTGCCTTCTCTTTGAAAATCTCAAGTCAGGGTTATATATTTCATATATTCAAGTACATTTTTTAATTCTGAACACAGTTAACTAATTTAGAAACTCTTTCCTTTGAAAATTTAAACTAATGTTAAACCTAAACTGTGAGAAATGACTACAAGCGAGGTGAACTCGAAGAACTCTGGAGGATAGAAGGTAACATGTTGAGATTCATTAAAATAGGACTTGAAGCCTCAACTCCAGTCAGAGTCCCAGAATATGAATTAGCCATTGCCTTTGAAGACTGATGTGACTGTGGCTCAAGTAAGTTAGTTCCTCAACTCAGAGGAACTAAAATTAAATTGACCTTTATAATACTCTATTATGTTAATTTCTAATCATCCAAGCTACTCACTATATAAAAACTTACTTAAAGATAGGCACAACCAGAGAACTAGTTAAAGAAAATGTTTTGAGACGATTTTCTATATTTTGGCTAAGCTTGTCATGACCGCTTTTTTGTGGGCACGTAATTTAAAAATATTTTAGGGGAACCACTTTACGTTCATGAGTTTCAAATTTCAGTGAGACTCAAGTAAGTTGGAAGTTAAATGTAACTACATTCAACATCCTGTCATCTATAATTCAGTCTAAGTTAAAACTATAACAAAGATTTGCCGTTATATTATTTTCTGTATATTTGAAATATTGTGTAATTTATAATTTTATAATTCATAATTAAAAAAATTAAAAAATGATAGCAGATACAACACATTGTAATGTACATGAGGTTATTTCTTTCGGTGTAGAACTTTAAATCATATTTCTTCTCCATTTTTACATTCTTAGTTTCTTCAGTCTAACCTCATCAGAATTTTCTGATTTGTGATAGCTTAAAATACATATATGTGTGTGTGTGTGTGTGTGTTTTTCTTTTTTTCTCTCTCTCAGGTTTTTTTAACAGCTGAAATTTCAATTTTGTAATTTATTTCCTATCTTGAATCTACAAATTGTAGTTAAAATGGATTAAATAATAGAAAGCTTCCAACAAATTCCTTTTCTTCTTTTTAACATACACTTTTAACAAATAAGTGCCAAGTTAAGCATTTCAATAGTAACTCTGAAATAATCTAGCAGATGTTAAAAACTGGTAATCATCGGAAACCATTGAAAATTTTATTTAATTTTCATCCTTACTCTGG
Organism: Pteropus vampyrus; assembly: GCF_000151845.1. Classification (NCBI taxonomy): domain Eukaryota; kingdom Metazoa; phylum Chordata; class Mammalia; order Chiroptera; family Pteropodidae; genus Pteropus; species Pteropus vampyrus. The sequence continues at coordinate 8,602,826 of NW_011888824.1, read as the reverse complement.
TCCTCATTCATCTGGAGGATTTGCAGCACTTGATAATTAGAGAGTACAAGAACCATAGGTGATGGTTATCTAAAAGTAGCAAATGTGGGAACCAGAGTGCCATTTGGTGTTTTACCACTTTTAGCCAGCATTATGGTGGAGTGCTACCCCTAAGCTGATGATTCTACATGAAAATGAGCTATTACGTGTGAGAGGGAAAAAAAAATTGAAGAAGCTATAAAGTATTAGAAGTAACAATAAATAAGAGAAAAATTTCAGTGTGGGAATCGTTCATATAAAAGTATTCTAACTTTGTAAGAAAAGAGGAAAAGAAGTAGTTCTGACAGGAAAAAAAAAACAGTATAATTAGTCAGTTAACAAAGGAATTTACAGGTTTTTGTTTATCAGCAGCTCTTTAGCTTTGGAAAAAAATTATAGAAACAAAACAAAATTCACTCCTCTAATTTGCCATGAACAGTCTAACAGTGCTAAGCCCATGGTTTGTGGTAACAAAGATAACTTGATGATTGGTTCAGGTATTTAGACAAGATTTTGTTTTTCATTAAAAAAATATTTTTAACAATGTTCTTAATTTGTAGCTAAATGCAGATGACCTTTAAAAACCAAGTCCTGTTTTTAAAAGCCACATTACATTAAGGCTGCAAATATTTTCAAGAATTAGAAACATGAATGTCTTAAGATTTTCTCCAAATCTCAGGACTTTTGGGGAATTTCCAATATTTGTAGGACAGAAACTCTGTTGCCTCTTGAAAAGAGTTCACATATATTGGATAATTATTAAAATGTGCTCTGTGGTGAGATGATGTGTCAAGCAAAAATGATATAAGTGGGATTAGGTGAGAAATTTGCAAGAAAAAGATGTCTGAAAAAATTCTTGCCACATTAAATAAGATTTGATCTTGTGCTCATCCTTATATGCTACACATTTTTAAAAGATGGTGCTTTAACGAGACTTGTGTCCTTTTGGTTATTTTTAGAATCTCCCCAAACCATAAATACAACCATATGTAAGGGCATAGCTATATTGATGGTTTGGACATGGTGTACTTTTATTTTTACCATTCATTTCCATTTATAGCAAGAAACATGTATTTTTCATCAATGATCAGATTTTGCATATTTTTAGTTGTTTGTGGGCTAGAGGTTTGAGGAGTAGAATACTTTTCTTCTCACGCTTTTCAATATCAATAATTTCAAACATGATTTTTTTTAGTCTATCTAGGAATACATTTAAAAAAAATTTTTTTTTCCAAATTTATGGTTCTAAGAATTTTTGGAGCTGGTAGAAGCACAGAAAAGCTGAAACTGACTATATGGGCTTGTGTCTGACATTTGTTCACTGTGTGACTTTGCTCAAGGCATATAAGTATTGCTTTTAGAAGTCTGCTTTGTGTCACTTCCCTTTTACGAAAGACCTGTATCAGTACCTGCTTTTGCTAACTGGAAGAAACCTAAAGATTTTTGCCTTTATAGAAAACGGTGAAAAGTGAAAAAATAGAGTTCAGCTTTTGTTTTGCAGCAGCTGTTACAGAGGCAGCAGGTGACACCTCCAATCTCTATCCCAGGGAACTGTGCTCAGCATCTCAGCATCAAGCCACCATAGCTTTGAACTGTGTCTATGAGCATCTGTGCTTTGTCTCAATTTATTTTGTGCATCTGTTAGCAAGATGCATCCTAAGGTAATTGCTTCTTTGCTTTATGCCAGTTTGGCTTAGGAAAGTTTCCTTAGGAATGCTCTATTTTCGGATAGTAGAAGAAATCTGTATAACCTCTGAGTCTCAGTCTTCCAAACTATGAACAAAAACAGAAATTCATTCCTGCAAGGTTGTTGTGATGATTAAATAAGTAAAGTGCAAAGGACATGTAGTAACTCTTTGAGAAGTGGGAGGCATTAACTAATGGTTGCAATTTCTCTCAAGGGAAGTGAACAAAGTATGACAGTACTGCCTGTGGGTGTGGTGGGAGACAGAGTACAGACAAATTTTGAGTGTCAAAACATTATCTACATGTTTTCTAATTCTGTAAAAATTGTCAAATTACCACCTCACTATATTAATATACCCTTTTCTGCACAACAAACCTGAGAGATAATTAGTAGTGTCCTCACCTTACAGATGATTAAACTGAAATTAAGTAATGACCAAAGTCAGTAAGTGGCCCAGTCAAGATCTGAAACCATTCCTGCATGCTTTTAACAACTGTGGCTTTGTCACAGAGGGAACTAGGCTGATCAGAAAATGTGAGGCTGGCCCAATATTTACATTTATTTCTAATTATAAATGTATGAGGTGATTTCCTAGTTTTTATATCTGCCTTATATTTGGAGAAAACATTAGACCTACTTTTCAGAAATAGATCAGCTCTTGGTAAATTGGCATATGAGCT
>NW_011888824.1:8584396-8598456 GCF_000151845.1 Pteropus vampyrus | reverse complement strand
TAGAGGTTTGAGGAGTAGAATACTTTTCTTCTCACGCTTTTCAATATCAATAATTTCAAACATGATTTTTTTTAGTCTATCTAGGAATACATTTAAAAAAAATTTTTTTTTTCCAAATTTATGGTTCTAAGAATTTTTGGAGCTGGTAGAAGCACAGAAAAGCTGAAACTGACTATATGGGCTTGTGTCTGACATTTGTTCACTGTGTGACTTTGCTCAAGGCATATAAGTATTGCTTTTAGAAGTCTGCTTTGTGTCACTTCCCTTTTACGAAAGACCTGTATCAGTACCTGCTTTTGCTAACTGGAAGAAACCTAAAGATTTTTGCCTTTATAGAAAACGGTGAAAAGTGAAAAAATAGAGTTCAGCTTTTGTTTTGCAGCAGCTGTTACAGAGGCAGCAGGTGACACCTCCAATCTCTATCCCAGGGAACTGTGCTCAGCATCTCAGCATCAAGCCACCATAGCTTTGAACTGTGTCTATGAGCATCTGTGCTTTGTCTCAATTTATTTTGTGCATCTGTTAGCAAGATGCATCCTAAGGTAATTGCTTCTTTGCTTTATGCCAGTTTGGCTTAGGAAAGTTTCCTTAGGAATGCTCTATTTTCGGATAGTAGAAGAAATCTGTATAACCTCTGAGTCTCAGTCTTCCAAACTATGAACAAAAACAGAAATTCATTCCTGCAAGGTTGTTGTGATGATTAAATAAGTAAAGTGCAAAGGACATGTAGTAACTCTTTGAGAAGTGGGAGGCATTAACTAATGGTTGCAATTTCTCTCAAGGGAAGTGAACAAAGTATGACAGTACTGCCTGTGGGTGTGGTGGGAGACAGAGTACAGACAAATTTTGAGTGTCAAAACATTATCTACATGTTTTCTAATTCTGTAAAAATTGTCAAATTACCACCTCACTATATTAATATACCCTTTTCTGCACAACAAACCTGAGAGATAATTAGTAGTGTCCTCACCTTACAGATGATTAAACTGAAATTAAGTAATGACCAAAGTCAGTAAGTGGCCCAGTCAAGATCTGAAACCATTCCTGCATGCTTTTAACAACTGTGGCTTTGTCACAGAGGGAACTAGGCTGATCAAAAAATGTGAGGCTGGCCCAATATTTACATTTATTTCTAATTATAAATGTATGAGGTGATTTCCTAGTTTTTATATCTGCCTTATATTTGGAGAAAACATTAGACCTACTTTTCAGAAATAGATCAGCTCTTGGTAAATTGGCATATGAGCTACGAAAATGTAGAACCTTACTGTGGCCTACAGTGATTTCATTAAGATAATGCTGTGGTGTGACACCCTTTCTGGATAGTCAAGGCCAACTCTAGAGAATGGCCCTACCTCCATCTGATGGTAATAACTTCAAATTTTTCTTCTTTTTCTTCCTTTCTCCTTTTTTTCCTTTATTCCTTGCTCTACTGCTGCTGATAGTGCTATTACTGTTGGTTCTTTCTCATTCTCTTCATCCTCCTTTTTTCCTTCTCTTCCACCTTTAGTTATAAAAGCAACACATTCTCATCACAAAAATGAAAACGAAAGCAGAAGGATACAAAAAAGTGAAGGCCCCTTTCAAGCCATTCCCTAAAGGTAACCAGATTATACACAGATATACATACTGTTTGTGAATTATTTTATTTATTCTTTTTAAATTATTCTTTTTAAAATATTCTATGGTTTGGCATTTCAGTTTTTTCTCAATATATCATTATCACAAATAATACTGCAATACTTCTACACATAACCTAGAAGTGTATTTAAAATTAAAAGAAGAAACTCTAGTTAGCAGAATGCCTTTTTTCCCCAAGTGACATATCCCAAATATTTCATAATACTCCATAATCAGCATATGGTTCTTAATATGATTGTCAGTATGTTTGGCTCATGATAGAAAGTCTTTATCATGATGGCAATTCTTGGTTTCAGTATAATGTGAGGCATTTTCTCTTACAATCTCCAAGAATTTTGTTAAGAGAAGATCAAGAGCTCTGCCAGAGACCTCTATTTCATCTGTACACAGAAATTGCTTTTCACTTTCTGCCTAGCTAGTTCCTTGATACAAAGACCTGTAATTAAAAGACAAATAAATTTCAATATGACAAACTGTGTCATTATAAAGATCAAGGAATAGCTCAGATTGCTTAACTTCTATGTCTTCCATTCTTAATGAAGACTAGTTGTTAACACTATAAATACAGGACATATCTCTCCAAATAATATTTAACAGAATTATAAAAGTAATGAATACTTATTAAATAAAATTTAAATCAATTTAAAAATTAAAAAAAAACAAGGAAGAAGAAAATAATTCCCTTTACCTCAACATCCAAATAAAGGAATGACTAAATGTAGAGATTTTGTTTTAATATTTTTGAATCTATGAATAAATTTGCCTTTACTTTGAAAATATTACGGATAGTTTTTATAAGAAAATCATTATTTTTCACTTTTTTACACTTAACCTTAAAATGCAAGCATCTTTGCATTAACAGAATCTTTTTCAATGTCATTGAGTATTTGATCTATTATTTATCTATCATTCTTCTATTATTGAACATTAGTTTGTTTCCATTTTTTGTTATTATAAAGGACATTTAATAATAACCCTCCTCATTTTTCAAAATTTAAGATTCGTTTTTTTAGGATAAATTCTAAGAATTAGAGTCAAAAGTTTAAAAACTTTTAAAAATTATATTTCTTATAATATATAAGAATTATATTTGATACACTTTTATTGCTGTTTTTATAGGTGAAACATTTTTATTTTAATTTACATGTCTTTAATTAAAGGTATCATTAATGATATATCTATATTTGTATAGATATGCCTATGGTATTTTTCTCATGTAAAATGGCTGTGACCTTGGTCTTTTACACTTTTATGTCTTAGTGTTTTTAAGAGTTCTTTTTATAATAAAAAGATTAACCACTTGTCTTTTTTGGCTGTGACTCTTTTTCTAGCTTTTTATGTGATTTTAAACTTTAAAACATTCATGTGTTGCTGATATAGTAAAAATTTTAATCATCGCTTTTACAATTATAAAACTCTATCTTTCACGTAGAGATTTTATATTCAATCATGATTCCATTTTAGCTATTTATTTTATGCTTTTATTTTTATTTTACATTTGACTGTTGCTTTTAGATTTTTGGAGAAAGTATGTTAAGGCATATATTAAAATTTTTTTGAACAGTTGGCCAATTTTCTCAACACTACTTATCTTTCAATTTAATAGTCTTTCATTAATATGAAAACTCAAGTTAGTCCTATGGTGGAATGTTTTGCATATAAGGAAAACAAATCAAAAGATGAGAAACATATTTACCAAATTTCAGCACCAAAACAAGGGAAGGGATAAAGTCAGTGTAAATACAAGGAAGATTCCTATCTGGGGAGATGGGAAGCGGGTATGAAGGGAAGGGGATATGGTGCATATTGCCATTAATAGGTACGTTATGTCATGGGAATAGTTAACTCTGAACCGATGGTGCTTTTAAGAGAGACTCTATTGTCAACTTAGGGAACTGAACCTGATGCAGCTGTTTTCAAACCAAGTTCTATGGAGACATTTCAGGGGGTTTCCTAGGAAAGGGCGAAGAACTAGGAGCAATTTGTAGCTCTCTCCCCTCTCTTTGTCCAGAGAAACGCTCTGCCACTTTTTCCGTATAATATGAGATTTCATTTGCATACATGATTCATGTTTTTTGAAATAACTTTTTTGTTATAGAAATTTTCAAAAGTGCGCAAAAGTAGCAAAAATAATATAATAATTTCCTGTACTTCATCAAAGATCATTTTGTCATTTTAAAATTATCTCTCTCATCCACTCTTTTTTTTGTTTTTTAATCTTAAATATTTTAAAACAAATCCCAGACATTTGATCATTTCACCTATAAATAATCTAGTCTGTTTCTCTAACTGAGAAAGACTCTTCCTTTAAAAAAAAAAATAATTACTACTCTATTATCACATGTAACAAAATTAGTAATAATTTTTTAATATCAACTAATAGTCCATATTCAGATTTTCCTGATAGTTCAAAGATGTCTCTTTACAATTGATCTGTTTGCATATGGCAAAGTCCATATGTTACATTTCATTGTATCTCTTAAGTTATTAACAGTCTCTTCTCCCCCTTCTATGACACTGAAGCTTTTGTTTAATTCAATTTTTTGAATTTTCCACTTGTTTCTCATTGAAATTGTGATGCATCCTGTAATATATCATTTACATATAACAAAGTCAGTTCTGGTCCATCAAATCTGTTTTATTGAACTTTGTCCAGTATATGTTATAATGGTCTTATGAAAGTTATTTTGATTTCAGAACAGATTTTATTATCTAGAAGGGCATTTTAGAGCTCAATCTACTATTTTGAAATCTATTTTTATTAAATATTCTTATCTATTTATTTTTTCAGAGACTACTTTAGATCCTTTTTAACTTTCTAAAACCAAAAAAAAAGTGTTTCTAAATCCAAAGGTTTAGGTCACAGGCTCTCACCAGACATAAAAGACTTAACATAAACCAATAATTTCTGGAGCAATGTATTATTTTCCATTCTTTTCCACATCAAAATTTTCTGAAAACAAATCTAGAAACTAAATCTACTCAATACCTTCATTTAGTTCAAATTTTAATTTGATGATAGAAATGATTTTGTAGTAAACCACTTGAATGTAATGCAAAAGAAAAGAAATGCCATGAAAGAGAATTGGGCTTGTTGTGGTTTAAGCAACAGATGAGAACATTTTTCTCTGCTACTTCTGAATTGCATCCAGGGGAAAAGTGAGAAGATGGAAAGCTATAGATATTAAGGTTATGAAATCAAAGTAAAAGTTCAAAAACATTTTATTGATTTAGTAATCTTGATCAAGAAGTTACAGAATTGGAAGATAAAGCGAGGAGTTAAGCTTACGTGTTTTCATTCATGCTCTAAAATTTTTTTTTTCCTTCGAGATCTAGGCTCATAGCAAAGAGAACTTTAGATTACTAATTACTCTAGTTTTCTGCTCTTCCTTGATATGTTAAGTTTATAATTTATTGCTCTGCGTACATATTGGGAGGATGACATTTCAGGCTTTTGCAACTTGCTTAACTTGTTTGTAAGATGAAGTTTGATAGATTTTTGACATCTAACACACTTGGAAGTAACTGGCTGATTTCTTAACTCAAGGTAGGACACTGTGTATTAAGGTGAAAAGAAAATTAAAGACAAATTAGCTAGTTTTCTGTGGAAACTGAAATATGAGACAGCAAAGTATGGGCTTTAAAAACACAATGCCCCTCTTTTTACTGGCAAACATCCTGTATGTTAGGTCATTCAAATGATTAAGACTAATATAGGATTTTAGCTCATCAGATAATTTCTAGAGTTGTTTTTGCAGCAAATGATGAGAATTCACTGGATAGGGTCATATTAGAAAAGCTAGTACCTGTCATTTTAGTTAGTTGATGACAAAGGTTTTCATTTTCTCATATTTTAATTTGCCATGTATTGGCACCTCTTAGGTCACCAATATGCTACTGCAAATATCTTCTGCATGGTGTGACTAATTGTACACCATCTCCCCAGACCATTTGTTAATATAGAAACAATGAAACACCCGAAATACAATACCTCTTGACATCTCGGGAGGTTAGCGAAGTTAGATGTTATCTCTCTTCTTCCTTCTTATTTTACCTTACGTATTCTCTTTTCAACAATGTCATTGATTTTTACTGAGCCATGATTCCACTTTGCACTTTAACTATTAGTCATTACTTTAAGAATGCCCTGGACATCTGGTGGATTGAAGCGCAGGCCCACACAGTAGTCACGTTGTTGAAAGAACAAAAGACCAAGGACACTTCTGGAAAATAAATTATCCTAAGAACGCTATAATAGCCCTGAAAATGTCAGGCTTGCTCTCCATGTTTCTGCATATGTTGTTTACATTGTCTGCAACATTATCTGAAACACATTTCTTTACCTAGCACACCCTTTCTCATCTTTGAAAACTTATCCTGGTTGTGATACGTTTAGATAGCCCTCCGGTCTAGATTAAGTTCTTCTGTGCTTTTATATTCATATTCTTCTCTCTGTCATAACTTTTTTATACTATATTCTAATTATTTTGGTTCTCTATTAGAATGTAAACTTTCTGAGGGCAGGAATCGGGTTTTATTCACTGTTGGTCACCAGTTCCTCTAACCAAGTACAGCACACATAATACCTTCTTAGACTAAATGAATAGAGTTTAATTTAAGGACATTATGTCAAGAAGAGAAAGATTCTGAGTAAAACAATGTGTCTGTCATTAAGACAATTGTTTGGCCCAGTTTTCACAGATTCATGATTTTGTCCTAGAGAGAAGTACTGAGGAACAAAAACTGAAAAGAGTTTTTCACTAAAACTCCTGTCAGATGCTAGGAACTCATGGGAACACTGCTTTAAGATATACAACTGAATATATTAGACTCCCCTTTTCCATGGAGGATACATTCCAAGATGCCCAGTAGATGCTTGAAACCTAGGACCAAATCCAATATATTATACTATGCATTTTTTGTTGTTGTTGTTGTTGCTGTTTTTTGTTTGTTTGTTTGTTTTGTTTTTGTTTTTGTTTTTTGCTATACATACATACATTTTCACTTTAGGAAGCACTTCATAGCTTGCCGAATTGCCAGCATCACTCCTCATGTGCTTTGGGGCCATTATGAAATATAATAAAGGTTACTTGAACACATGCACTGTGATACTATGGCAGTTGATCTGATAATGAAGATGACTATTAAGAAACTAAGCATACACAGCATGGATATGCTGGACAAAGGGATGACTCATGCCCTGGATGGGACAGAGCAGGATGGCATGAAATTTCACCTTGCTATGCAGAATGGTGTGCAATTTAAAACTTACAAATTGTTTATTTCTGGAATTTTCCATTTAATATTTTTAAACTGCAGTTGACTGTGGATAACTGAAACCATGAAAAGTGAAATCATGAATAAAGGGGGATTTATTGTATAAAACATTCTTTCCACTTTTCTGATTACCAGCAGCAGCAAGGAGAGCTTCTAAGTATCAGAACCCTTGACAGCTGGTGACTAACGTGACACAAACAGAAGAGATGACAATCACCATCATAGTGGCTCTGTTTCTGAGCATGTGAGAAACAAATATCTGCCTTACTTGTGACTGTTCACTATTTATGGCATTTGTTCTTTGTTTCTTTTCTGTCTTCCACTCTTTTTCGGCCTTCTCTGATGTTAATTGAGCATTTTACATGATTTTGTTTTGTCTCTACTCTTAGCATATCAATCAAAATTTTAAAAGGATTTTTAGTGCCTGCCTAGAGTTTGCCATATACATTTACACCAAAAGGAGTCATCTTCAAATAACACTATGATGCTTCATAGATAGTGCAGGTACCTTATAACAGTATTCTCGATTCCCTGCTCCTACTCTTATAACATTAATGTCATTCACCTTATTTATCAATAAGCTATAATCACCCAATACATTGTTGCTATAATTACTTTGAACAAACAGTTAACTATTAGATCAATTAAGAATAAGAAAATCAAATATTTTATTTTAGTATCATTTATTCCTCCTCTGACACTCTTCCTTTCTTTATGTAGTGCCTGGCATATGGTGCATACTAAAGATAATAAACCCAAGATGACTATATAATTTTGAAAGTAGAGAAGGAAAAGAAAGGTGATTTAAGTGCACTAACCTTTTGTAGCTGGGAGTAAATAGATAAAGAAACATGGCTCTATGATTTAAAGTTATAATGGAACTACCAAAACTAAAAACAATATATTTGTGCTCATGGCCTCCACCCAGTGGAATTAAGATGTTGGAGTCTGCGAATTCCCTAGGTTTTGTTGGATTTATTTCTATGAATGTATGACAACAATAATAATAGTTATTATTATTATTTAACAAAAATTGTTAGCTGGTAGAAAATTATATTCAGAAAATTAAATCATGGGACAAGATTGTCAGTGTTAGTTATTATACTGAAATGTCAATAACTTGAATAAGTAGCATTAGCAAATTGGTTAAATAAGCCTACAATGAAATTCCATTCAGCTATTAAAATGATATAACTATAATAATATTACAAAATGTTGGCAATATACTAAGGAAAAAAAGCAGGTTAAAAATCAGTCTGTTTCCTTTAAAGAGTAAAAATGCATTTGAAAAGAACGAACTGTTCATAATCTATTGATATTAATCTTTTTAAATTTTATTTTTCCTCAAAAATTATTTTACAATGACCATATATTGATATTGTAATAAGAAAAGTGTTACTTTAAAATTTTAACTTTTTATTTTGAAATAAACTTCAGAAAAGTTGTGAGCATAGAACAATGAATTCGATAGACCTCTTATTCTAATTCACCAACTGTTAACATTTGTCTTGTTTCCTTTAACATTTTCTCTGTGTTTATGTATACCCACAAACACATACATGTGGTGTGTTTGTGTGTGTGTATTTTTTTCTGGCCTCGTATCAGTAAGTTAACATCATGACCCTTTACCACTGGATTATCAGTGTACGTTTCCTAAGGACAAGAATGTTTCTCATATAGCAATAATCACGTTATATCAGGGAGTGTACACTACTAGCATAATATATAATGAGTGTTTTTAATCTTGATCACACAGTTAACATAGTGTCTGCCAGTTCTCTCCAATGTAAAGTTACCATATTTCCCTTTCCACTCTCTATTCTTTGGAGATGAATCATTAAATCCAGCCCACTCTCAAGGAAAGAGAGGATTAACCTCCAACTCCTGGAAGAGAATATTTACATATATTATGCATTTGTAATTCTTCTATAAGGAAGATTTGTCCACTCTTTTATTTATTTATCCATTCAATTATTTATCCGTTCAATTATTTGTTTATGTCAGTATGAGCTCTTGTATATTTATGTATATTTATTTTGGATTATAGTCTCATAGTACAGTATTTATTTTGTTGTTCAAATTGTTCCAATTTTGGTCAGTGAGAGAGCTTTCTAGTTGGCTCCCATGTTCCTTTGATATGCCTATACTTTTTCTTTTTTTAGCTATAATGTATGTATATTAATCAATATATATATATACACACATATATATGTTTATAATCATCTCTCTAATCATTATTTGTCTATCTAATCTATCATCTACTTATGAAACTAAACATGAGTTATACTGTTGTCTCAACTCCAATTATTTTCTCCATTAAATTTTAAAATGCCAAGAATTCAAATGTCTAGTTAGATAGTCCAAAAGACAATATTATTTCCATATAATGTAGAACATTTTTTTGTGCTTTCATGAGAGAGATATTCATAGAAAAAGAATTTTCTTATCTGCCTTTTTCCTCCTGCCATGTCCTTCCACAAACCAAAATTGTAATAGCTACTGGTAGTAGTTTTTAATTTTTTTGCCAAGCTGTTCTAAGAGGTTTGTTTTATATATGTAATTGTATATATTTAATCACAAAAGAACCACAATTCTTTTCTTTTCTTTTTTTTTTTCAGAAAAAAAGAGTCAGAAAGTTTCTTTGTTAAGCATTACATGAAGCTATTTTCTTTAGTACTGCCTTTTTTATGCTGAGGCTCTATACTGCCATTTCTTTTATGGCAGTATAGAGCCTCAGCATAAAAAAGCTTCAGGCTTCCTTGTTAAAATATCCTCTTAACTGGGTTGCTCTAATCTGCTCCAATTTTTTTCTAACCTTTATTAATAGGTATTTTTCTTATCTTTGTAAGGTATTTATGGGCCTATTTTAGATATATAAATATGATATAAAGTATTGTCAAAATGTACTGACTTATTTATACACTAACCATGAAATGACAGTTTATTGACATGGCATCTTTATTCTACCGAGCTGATACATTTTTTATTTGCTTATTATATTTCATCATTGACTGGTCAAACACTTATTAAATAGAGATGAGGTAGTTTGAGGTTACATTTAGAATGTTCCTTTTGGAAAAATTTTATATCATTTGTAGTAGCATGCCTATAGTAATGCCTTTCTTTTATTAATTGCAAAATAGTATCATAATAATCTTTTCTATGCAACTTCTTAGAGACATGGGTAATATGTAATGTTGCACATATAATCTATACTCAGGACCTAACAATTGGATAGTTTATGTTTTCTGCTACATTTTTTAAACTAAATAATAGGCAGAATAAATCGAGTCATTGCAAAATCTTGATTTTTTTTTGTAAATTTTAATATCTTCTAGTGTCCTCTTCCATTTTACTTTACTTTGATTTACTTTAATTCTATATAATTAGTGAGTATGACAATGGATTATTATCTTTTTTTTTTTTTTAAGATAGTAATTTAATAAACTTTAGAAGGACTTCCCTAATCTCATAGCTCACCAATTCTCTCTCCAGGGTACCATTTGTCTGGCTCATTCTTTAGTTTTTACAACAGGATCATTTAAATTTGGAAGTTAATTGTGAGAATGAGAGTAGGATTATTGATGGCCTCTTTGAGAAGCAATGATCTATGATTACGGAAACTAGAAAAAAGCTGTCGGGGGAGATATGTGCATCTAATGAGAAAGTGTTAATTGTATTCATTTAAGTCTGAGGCAACCTGGTTGGTTTGCATAAAGGGAAGTATTTATAATGAGGTAGGTGCTTAATTCTTTCATAGAGAGTGGGTGTATTCAGGTGTGGTCTTGTCTCTGCAACCTGAAAGATGGTTTCGCCTCCCTGCTTTTTAAAGCCCACTGCATTTGGTAGATCTAAATCAACCAAAGCTCTTTGTGGGATTCAAGCTCATTATTTTGAGATTTGTCTATACAGACACTTTCCCTCCTTTTATTGAGCTGCTAAGGGAATAAAATGATAATAAGCAGATTTTCCCTTTTCTTTAACTTCGATCTTTAAAAGGTTTATCTATTGTTCTGAGTCAATTAAAGGAGTATGTTTGGACCAGTAGCTGTGTAAACTTTTTTTTGCAGTAGATAAGAGTAGGAAAAAGTGAAGTCTTTTTTGCTTGTAAAAACATTTACTGTCTCCTAGCAATCTGCTGTGATGCTATGCAAACCTGACAATAGATAAATGTTTTCCAATGTCATAAAGCTTTGCAGTAATACAGGAAAGTTACTTAACTGTCTGCCTCAACAGTTGATGTCCTGTTTCTAGAGTTTCAAAAAACCTTGACTATGAACTAACTTCATAGAATCATCAGCCATAACAGTTTTGTCAAACCTATATATTTTTAAGATGGAAAAACTGATGTCAAGATTAAATAATTTTCCAAGTCACATGATTATTTTAGGTATTGAGCAGGGACTGAAATACTCACCCTTCTTTTTTGAAAATCCACTACTTTTTCCACTATGGCAAAAAGTCTTACCTAAAATACTTAGGACTGAGGCTAAACTAACTGATGAGCTGGAGAACAAATAATAGAGTATTTGAAAAATAATTTGTATTTTTGAAACATATATGATATGATACACCAACGTATAGTAAGTGTAAATGTGCACCATTCTAATAAAATTACGTGCTTCTCAACGGGAATTTAGGTATGGTCAAGGTGCAGATGCCACAGCTGGTGGATATATGCAACTACATAGTTTGTAAACATAAAGAGTGGGTCAGACGAAGGTTAAAACTTCATGCCTGCAGGGTTCAGGAATCAGGAAGCGGGTAGGAGGTAACTACATTGAACTAGAGAGCAAATAGTCATTTTCAAAATGGGACATATATGCACAGCTATGGCTGATGCATTGCAAGCCTGTGTGCCTTATGTTGCCAGATCTTTCTATTAAAAAAAAAATTATGTCTGGATTTTTTAAAACAGTATATTTACTAAATAAAACCAGCCTACGAGTTGGGTTGCTAGGTCTAGTAAACCAAAATAGGGACGTCTAATTAAATTTGAATTTATCTGTTTATCTGTATTTTATCTGGCAAACCTAACTATAAGTCACCCACCACTTCGTAAACTTTAGTTTAGGGAAATGATAGGTACGTTGACTCTTGTGATATGTATCCGCCTCTGAGGTGTGTCATTGACTGTTACTTAGGGTTTCATGTATTATTCTGAACACTTTGGTTCAGAGATGGTTGTTCTCCTTTTACATTATAATAAATTATTTGCATATCATATTTTTGAGGTAGCAAATTGCACATTAAATATGTAAGGTCAAAGTATCTGAGATTCTTTCAACTAAAGCATATAGCAAAAATAAATTAAAAGACAATTTTATTATTAGTGTCTTCTTCATTCAAGATTTCTTTGATTATTTGTTGGCAAGAGCTGGGGGAGGGGGTAGACACTATTCTTTTGCCTGGAACTCAGTTTAGTTCACTTCAGCACAAAGTCTAGAAGGGCCTATCCAGAGCAGGGGCCATACAGCTGGAAGGATCATGTTCCCTTTGGTGCTATCAGCACCTTCCTCAGGGCCACTTAGAAGAGCGAAAGGCCAGGCACAGTGGCAGAGTGGGTTAAAATATAAGACAAACTTACATGAATATTTTCTGGAAGTTAAAATTCTTATGTGTTATTACAGGCAACCAGGATAATAATAGAGGCAGAATACTTAGTCTCCTGGAAGCTTTGCCCCTGTCTGTTCATAAAATCAGATAGGCTAAGAGCAAGCTGCAACATTTCCACCAGAGTTATAATTAACATTAACTTGAGAAAGAGTCATAGCTCCGCTCAATGTTGAATTCCATTTGATCTTAATTGAAAGCAGGCATGGAGTTAAAGGAAACAGAACCTTCCATGGAAAAGGGCATGGTGATACGGTTAGAATTTCGCAAGAAACAGAAGATGATCTTGAGAGTACAGACATTTGGAAGCAGAGAAGTTAAGTCTTTAACACCTTGCAGCAGCAAAACTCTTCTGTCATGCTTTGAAGGCTTGTCTTTGGCCTTTATTTTCTCTTCAACTAAGGCCCAGAAACTTAACTTTGCTTTTGAGTAATTCTCCACAACACATTGCTTTTGAGTAATTCTCCACAACACAGTGTCAATTTGTTTTCTGTTACCTTCCCTCTAATGCTTAGTTACCTCTCACAGGGCGCCCATTTTTGACCTTATCTGAACAGGTAAACTTTTTCAGAGAGAATATTGAAATGGAAACAGGCAGAATAAAACAATTTTAAAAAGTCAATCAACTCATCAAATATTTATTTGTTTCCCAAGCACTGGCCATCATTCTAGACCTGGGTTTCTGCTCTCAGGGAACAATTTGAAGGGGCAGACAGAGACACAATAGAGACCAGAGTACAATAGACATGTAGATGGAAACACAGGAAGAATTTCTTCATTCTTTTATAAGAATGAAGGGTGAAATTCATGCAAGTTGATATTTGACTGAGGTTTTGAATGCAGAATAGGGAATTGCTAGATTAATAAAGGAAGGAAAGTCGTTTGCGACATTTTGTTGCATTTGCGATGAGTTCTGGTCAGTTGCTTTGTAGAATGTCCCTCAATTTTGATTTGTCTGATTCTTTTCTCATGATTAGATTTAGGTTAAACCTTTTTGGGATTGTAGTGTACTTTCCAGTGAATTGTAGCAAGGGCACATAGTTTTTCCTCTTATTGTTATTGGTTATGTTAAGTTTGATCACTTGGTCAAGACTTCTCATTGTAAAGATGTTTTTTTTTCCTTTTATTACTAATAAGTAATCTGTGGAATTATACTTTAATGTGGTATATCTATACTGCTCCCTAACAACTTTCATTCAATGCTTTTTGCATATCTTGGTGATCCTTAACTAGCTACGTGATGTTAGAAAAATTAGAAAATTGCTCATGAAAATCTGGATTCCCAGGTTCTTGTTAAAAATTGGAAATTGTGGCAATACTGAGCCTATATTTCTGAGCCATAATAATTGCTAGGAATAAAGCAGTGATTGACTCCTATAAATGAGACTGTTTGCATCAGTTTCCACAGTTTCCAGTTGTTTACCAATGCTCTGTTCACTCATAGATTCTATTTCTCCTCTGTAACCATTTTGAGTTTTCTATCCATGTGCTATGGTTTTTAATTTAGTGATACGCACGGCTGATGATAA
>NW_011888824.1:8580928-8583013 GCF_000151845.1 Pteropus vampyrus | reverse complement strand
ATGGTTTGTTCTTGAAAGCAGCCACTTAGTAGAAGTGAAGCACAACTTTGCACACGTGGCTACATCTATCAAAAAATTATATTATTTCCCAAAGAACTTTAAATTGTACCTTTTAGGGAAAAAATGCTATGAAATTAGGAACAACTAGAAACATTCTATTGTTATCAAAAGGTCGATTCCTTTCGTTGTGTGTGTGTGTGTGTGTGTGTGTGCGTGCGTGTGCGTGTGCATGTCCATTCTTCTCTTGTCCTTTTTTCCTGATTTTGCCATTCCTGAAGAGCTAGTTAATTTGCTTAATTTAGAAGACTATAATGTAGAAGGTACTTAACGTTATTTAGCAAAACATTACTCATGCCTGCTTTGGGATTTAGCAAAGTCTTATAGATTATTTCAGTTCATTTCAGCTGTCACCAAGTACCTGCTTCAAGAGAGACAAAGCTGTCAGTTGTACTGGGACTATGGATATCAATAAGATGCAGAATTTGCCCTTAGGAAATTCAAATTCTCAAAGAGGAACAACATAATGCCAATGGTTGCAAGAAATATGTGGACCGGGTGGATAGTTAGCCTACATATCACCTTGGGATGGGGCAGGACGTGGAAAGGATAAGAACGCTCTCTGAAGTCAGCACTAAACCCATAGCTCAAATATCACCTCTTATAGTCTGCATGGTTGACCTCTCAAAGCCTCAGTTTCTTGATTTACAAAGTGGGAATGATGCTTAGTCAAGCTGTTATAATGATAAAATTAATATTCATATGGTATTTAATTAATATTCATATGGTATTTAGCATGTTTTGGTGCTTGGTGTTCAGTCAGGACATGATACCTTTATCAGAAACACCTTCCTGTTTGCATTCTAGAGCAGAGCTATAGGTCACATTGCACTGTGGCTTGATACTTTTAAGATCTTGTTTTACTTATAGAGTATTATGTAACAAGGTATCTCAGAAATAATAATTTCTTTTTGTCTTTTAAATGGCCACTCATTTATTGTATTTTTTGAGGTTTTTCTTTTTTAAAAACCTGGGTATTTTAATAAGAAAATTTATAATTTATGTAAGAGAATTCACCTTTTTGAATATAAAAAAGCATTTTCTACCCACCAGAAATAGAGTTTTTTTGAAATTTTGCTTGTTCTAGTATAGGGACACTAACCAGCAATGTTTATTTAAAATACCTGGCAAATTTTCTTGAACTTTTCATTTTGAATAGAAACAGGAGACATAACACAAATGGTTTGTTTTGATACCCTATCTGTCTACATCTTTAAAATACAGGATTGAAAAACTCCCTGGTTCCTTCTTCTGACTGCTGCATGAGTGTTCTGTTTTAGAACTATTACTCTCTATAATATTCTAAATCATTATCATATTTGCAAATTCTAACCTAAAGACTGATCTGTGAAGCTAAAGGTCATGTTGATTTCCATGTATCATCATTATAAATATATTTGTTTGTAAGTCGTTGAACATAAAGAGGCCAGGCAAACTTGTAATATTGACAATGGAATATTCATGAAAGCTCCTGAAGTTAAGGTCTGCTTTTGCAAACCACATAACCTCAAATTGTGGATACGAGATACTTGGTGAGCTCAAAATGACCAAGTCGCTCCCATGTTGAACATTTTGTGCTTCACAAAATGTAAGTTTTCTTTTAGAGCTTTAGAGATAATGCAACATTTTAGAAGGATGAATATATCTCCTTCAGTGCCCTATATTATCCGGTATTAAGCAATAGATGACTGATGAGTAACATGTGTATGCGAGAGAGTTGGGAAAGTATAAGTCGATATAAGCACCACTGGAGAAGAGCTAAACCCAAGAAGTTATTTTCATTATTTTTCTATGCGTGTCATTAATCAGGTTAGAAATTTTACTGAGTAAACAGTCTGATCTCTTCGACGTATTAAGGAACTTTTGTGTGTCTGGCAATGAGTGAAGTAATTTGAGAATTTAATAACAATAATAGCAACATACACGTCAGTAGATCCATAAAGCTCCCAAAAATCTTTTCAAAATATATGGGACTGCAAATGAATAAAAAATAAAGTAAAACAAATAAAGACTCCTGTCCATCATTAC
>NW_011888824.1:8562833-8580218 GCF_000151845.1 Pteropus vampyrus | reverse complement strand
CCTAAAACCATAGGTAGGAGAAAAAAAAAGAGATAATATAAAAATTAAAATGTCATTAATCTGGCTTTAAGAGCAAAAGGAAATGGATACTTGGCTGAAGATTAAGTAAGAAAACAGTGAAGAAATCTTCAACAGTTACAGATTTAGCCAGCAGTTATGCCTGGACTAGGACTGTAAACAATTTGTACTTTTAAGTTCTCCAAATTCTGTCATATTCATTAATCATATTTTACAATTAAAGCATTGCCAAATTCATGCCCTTGAAAGTTTTCCTAAGCCTCTTTCCCCTTTTCTGCTCTCATCTTATAATTATTTAAATTTTATTTTTATATTTTTTGATGTTTCTATTTTATATTTATTTTCTCGTATTAGTCTTATTTGGGCCACTGTTCCAGTTAGTAACAGGATTTGTTTTTTCTCTAGATCTATTTAGTCTATTTCTTGACCAAGGAAGAATTCTTGTCAAACATTTTCACACCATTTTTTTTTATTATGTTCTTAGAGATATATGTTAAGTTAGAAATCTAGCAAATTGTTAATATATCACAAAGAATTAAACATTTAGTAGAATGTACTTACTAGCTATTTCCAATTGAAAGATTTATTTTACTAGCAAACTCATTTGGGATACATAGAAAGATTGTTTTGAAAATAAATTCGATAGTCCTTAGGAAAAGAAGGGTAAACATAGAATGCTTTGTTTTGTCAATTATTAACTATAAGGCCCATTCTTTTTGTCTCTATTTCTTTTATATTCCTTATTTTTGTTTTTATGTTTATTATCTGTCTGGTGCTACAAGAACATAAACTTCTTGAATGCAAGAGGGTTCTGTTCTCTCTCTTATTCAGTATTGTCTCTCCAGAGCCTAGAGCAAAGTCTGCCTTAGAAAGCAAGTACTCAACAAATATTTGCTTATAATTTGATCAACTTTACCAATCAGTTTATTAACAAGGCACTCTGATGATTTCTTTTGGAACTGAAGTAAAAGTAGGAATAGCAAAGTTAAGCACACCATCTTTTTTATCAAGTTCACATTTATAAAGTTATTGATTCTACCATAGAAATTAACTATAATGAACATGCTATGGATTAGTGAAAAAAACAACCTGATTCTTTTTCTCAGTTTTCCTTTTTGGCCCTATTCTTCCAGTTATTTTTGGCCCATACTCCCAAGCTCTAGACTTTCCTACACTTTCAATAAGTCTGCAACTTCACTGCCAGTCAGGAAAGTTGAAAGTGCCCTTAGGTACTCACAGCAAAATGATCCCCTTAGAACTTTGCAAATCCCTTTTTTATTATCTAACTCATGGAAATAAGAACTGTGTTTCAGGTCTCAAAAGTTCATGGTGCATTGTTAGTTGGTAGTAGAAAGAAAATTAGAAAGAGAAATTAAACAAATATTTTTAATATCATAGAATTTATGATTAGAAAAAGTAATATAGATCTATAAAATTTATTAACTTAATTTTCATCATGTATGATAAAAACCATAATATGATAGAGAAAATGAACATTTCTTAAAACTTTCTTTAACTACTTAAAGGAAAATTTTAAGGTCAGTTCTCTTGAGGTAGTTGGGTACATAAATAAATTAAACATTGTATATCTTGATGAATCCCTCTGTAAGAAATCTCATTTATTTAGAGAATATAAAGTTATTCTAAAATGTGGATACTCTACAAATAGTCATACTATGAACAAACAGAAAAAGAAATAAAAATGTGTCATACCTAAGAAAAGATGCTCAAACTCAGTTACAATAAGATAATGCAGATAAAATTATACTGAGATATATATATTTTTAATCTATCAGATTTACAGAAATCAACAAATTGGAAGACATCGTTGGCCAGGCTGGTCAATGTATAAAGTGCCAAGATACTTCAAAATTATAAATATCCATATTCCTTGTCCTAACAATTGTTTATCCTGTAGATACGCATCAGTGAAATGATAACATATACGAGGTTATCAATTGAAGCATTTCATATGATTTAACATAGTAGTAAAAGACTTGAAATATTCTAAATGTTTAAACAGAGAATTGATTAAATACATTATGATTGATATTTTCCTGCAATAAAATGTTATATAGCCATAAAATACTGAGAAAGATCTCTTAAGAATTGATATAAAAAAAACTTTGCTCAGCTGTGTTAAGGGAAAAAAGCAGGGGACAGAATAGTTTATATAACGTGCCATCGTCTATTCAAAAAGAAGCAAGGAAATAATATATGAGTGGATTTGTATTTAAGACCTAGAAAAGGACCAGCAAAATTAGGACAGCACTGGTTGTTGGTAGAAGAGGGGTTGGGGTAGGGTAGAGAATTGGATAGAAAGGGTACAAGTGAGGAAGGAAGACATTTACTGAACTGTGAATCATGAGAATAATTAGCTTTTTAAAAATAAACATATAGATTATTAAAAATAAAGTGAATTTTACGAGCCGTAAAGTAAACTCTTGGTGTGTACTTACAATTTAACACACAAATTGTCACTTAAGACACAGAGCTTAAAACATTAATTGCATAGTAGGTCATATATTAACATATTAACATATTAATCTTGACTTTGACATTTCCTCAAATTCTTGAAAAGTGCCTCTCATTCTGTGTGCTTGACTTAGAGTTGTTCCCCGATTCTCCTTTAGGACTTGATGATGCAAACCAATGAAGTTTGCGTAACTATAAATGTAGAAAACACTTCTTCATATTCCAAATCATTTCTAGAATTTGGCTCTTGCCAAAATTATACCCAAATCAAGTAGAAAACTTCTGATTCACAATCAACAGCCTCCCTCTTCACAAGCAAACTATGGCTATTAAGTACTTTTAGTTTCACCCAGGAAACTGTCAACTGACAACATTGCAGAGTCACAGCTGTGTCTGAGTATGTGCAGCAGAAGTCAGGAATTTTGCTTGCTTGTAATCATAACTCTACACTCAGATAGGAGACCAACTTTCTATTCCTGCTTAATGCCATACCTCCACAGGAGGGTTGCACGCATACTTGAGAGAGAAGTGAAAGAAGTTAATATGAGAGTGAGCCTGGCAGTGGGGGAATGAGTAGGCAGCAAAGAGACTTCATGGTTTGTACATGGTTTTCTCCAAAGCCTGGAAAATCAGGCTGAGTGAAGAATATATTCACCTGCTTATGCTGCATTTCCTCTCCATCAGTTGTCTGTTTAAATCCATTGTTCCATGAACAAGCTGGAGTCGTAGTTTATCTAACGAAGACAAAACCTGATGACAGGATATTGCTCTAACTCAATATTGGGTTTGTTGACATTTGAGACAAATTTGGAGCTTTTATTTAAATAAGATTGTCACTATATTTTAATTTAACCAAAAAGTTACAGTCAGGATGGAAATGCTGTCTGTGTGGTTCAAACTTCCAGCTTCTCCCAGGGAAGTCTGTCTTTCACACTTTGATGATGCTCTTGTTTGGGAGAAATCAAACAGGTTCTGAGAGAACTACGGATGAGGGTTACAAACACCAGGTGAGGTGGGGAGAGAACTAAGGATCAAGACAGTTAAAAAATAACCAAATCTGCTTTTTACAAGTAACATGCTTTGAGAAGGGGAAAAAAGGCACTTGGTTACCCTAGTGACTCAGATACTGTCTCAGCTTTCTACTTTATGTATGGATGCACTTATATAACATAACCTTAACTTTTGGTCAGAAGTATATAAGCAATATTTCATTTTACTTCCACCAAATTAAAAATGTTCTTTTTTTATTTACATTCTTCAGATTTTATGAAAGCTATGGGGACAAACTACTTCACCTTTCTGTTTCTTCTCTGTTGAAAATTCTGCTTCCAGAAACTGAGAATATTTGATTGCTAAATACAGAGCTGGCCTAGTCCCTTGAAAGTGACTCACAGAATGTGGTAGCGGTGGAGAAGGAGGAAATGGTGCTGCTTACATGGACATGCAAACACAGTGGTTTAGGTCATGTCTTAGCAGATAGCCTTCTGGAGTTCAGATATCCAATTTCCAGTATTTGCTTTACTTGTTCTCCTTAGTATCTCTAAAGGATATGAAGAATTTACGGTTCTATTTCTGAGAATGAAATTGGGATTTTCAACCGGAAGTATAAATGATCGCAAAGATAATTACGGAGTTACACTTGACTCCTAGAAATTTTGTGAATGAATCTTGTTTGAAAGTAAATCCTGTACTAGAATTAAAACATTGCACTGAACTGAAAGAAAATTTTGAAATTTAGTTAAAAACATTTTATAAATAAAGAAAACAAAGCTCAAAGAGGCTAAGTGGTTTATCATTGTAGAAGTTCAAAGATTTAGCTTAAATTCTTTGTTTTGTACCTATATATTCAATGGCTTGTAAGTTTTCGCTAGCTACAATGTTGTAATTTACATCTGTCTTTCAAGATAGATAGCAAATTTCTGACAATCTTCATAGGTGATCTCTGAGTTCCTGCTCCTTTGAAAATTTTTCTCATTCTCAATGGATTTACGAACTCCAACAATTCATAGACGCAGAAACTTGACTTTATCTTACTTATGGCTTCTTTGGCCTCCAAAATCGAGAGCTCTCTCTCTCTCTCTCTCTCGATCATTTCCTTATCATGATCCCTTAGTTCAATGGAGAGAAAAGCCTGTTGAAAAGTAGCTGAAGCTGTGAGGGGTACAGAATTCAGAGGCGGGGAAATATCTATAAAGGAATGATCATAGGGGATTAAATATGTCATGTCTCCCTTTGACCTCAAGAATCTACAGCTAACTGAAAATTTCAATTATATCCTGGCCTTTAAACCTTCAATAATGAGAAACACTTAAAAAGTTCCCTTTATTCAATACATCTTTATCGAGTACCATAGGCACAGATAGCACTGTTTCAGTGGGATCATCACATATTAGCAGGTGTACTGAAACCCTGCTCCTCGTAATTACAACTCATCACTGATCTTTGATATTTGTTCGTAGATTTCTTCCTTTTATTTTAAAATGTAGAAATAAATGTTAAATTGTCAACAGCTTGATTCTCAAATCAGCAAATCAGATTTAACTATATGTGGCAAAAATGAAAAATTGTTACAGCGGTTTATAGATTTGAAATAATATTTTTCCATCTCATGGCATTCATGTTCTCCAGCCCTTTCTTTTAACTCCCTACATCCCATTTATATCACATATGTGCGCGTATATCCACACATCAAGAGATAGTGAGAGATGGCCCTTTTCTCTTCCATGAAACTTTAAAAACATGCAAATGTTTTTACCTTCCCCAAAACTCACATAGAATAATCAGGCTAATTCAGGCTTTTTTTAAATTATTTTTTATTTATTTTTATTTTTATTTTTATTTTTTTTAAGACCTCAGTGATATTCTGAGGGCTGTAACACTCAAAACTCTTTGAGTCTAGATATTGTCATATTTTAGCCAATCAATCCTGAAACTCTAGCTTGAATCAAAGATTAGAATTTGAGTCAGAGGAAGTTATCTGTGTGATGGCCAACAGCCTATGAGATGATGTGATGTGAGATTTCTTCTAGAAGCTATGTTTACACTAGATAGTGAGGAAATGATCAAAGGAGATTTTCTTTCTTGTTGAGTCTTTTCTAAATAGATTCATTCTCTCTTGGTGAATCTGAATATAAAAATCCACACAGGGAGCAGCGTGGTACTCAAACACAAAGAATGTCATCAGGAACTAGTATAGATTGGAACCATAAATGCAGTTAAGTAGCTTTAGAAAGAGAGAGAGTTAAATAACTAAATCAGCATTCTGTAGATGGGGAGCTGTATCTTCAGGGCTGTTCCAGTACACCAAGAGGCCAAGGATTTTGAAAAGATTTCCTTTGCTTCCTTTCTTGTTTATTCCTACAGCAAACAGTCCCTGGTTAAGCTGGGAGTGTTTCTTTTTCCTTAATAATCTGAAAAGACTCAACACACTGTTAAAAATCTAACTACTTAAAATGTGGAATGGAGCTATGCTCAGACTTTCCCCTGAACCAAGGCAGGACAAGGTATTTTTTAACTTCACATGACAAGAACTAATGATAGCACTCTTTCTTGACTCATCTTTTAAATGTTACCAAAACTGCAACCCCAGATTACAACCTTATTTTACCACAAGATCAAGTACTATGAGTAAGAATTGCAGAGGCAAGGACAGGAAAAGCCACAGATGTGGTTCTGGCTTGTGATGCCCCAGATTTCCCTTAAGTATATTAACTATTGCAAGATAAAGGTCAGCAGAATTGAAGAGATGAACCACAAAATTACTGGATTTCAACTCTCATCATGGCAAGATTGAAAAGCAATAGAGAAAAGTAGAAGTATCTATGTCCATTATTATTTTGATAGTAGATTTTGTGCTTCACTT
The DNA here is from genome assembly GCF_000151845.1 of Pteropus vampyrus. Lineage (NCBI taxonomy): Eukaryota > Metazoa > Chordata > Mammalia > Chiroptera > Pteropodidae > Pteropus > Pteropus vampyrus. Next base: position 8,573,863 of record NW_011888824.1, on the reverse strand, counting down.
CTTTTCTAAACAGTGTAATAGATCTGAAAACTGACAGTCTTCAGAATATTCACTATGTATTTGCTTTAGTATACAACTAATAACATTTTGTTAATTGTATAATGCTTTTATTATTTCTACAAATGATGCGAGGAAGCAAACTATGTCTTTGTTGTTTCCTGCTATATCCTCAGTACCTACCACAAAATTTGTGAGGCTCGGGGCAAAATTAAAATGAGATTCCTTATTCAAAAATTATAAAAATTTCAAGACACAAGAGCAGAACATTAAAACAAGTGCAGAACCCTTCTGCTGTGGGGTCTTGTGCAACTTTATGGGTTGCACACACCTGAAGCTGCCTCTGCTAGGACATGATAGGTGTTTAATAAGTATGTGCTGACTGAATGACTTTGAATGTATTCTGAATGAATAAATCTTTTATTCTGAAGACTAGAAACAAAATAGTTATCAACAAGATTGGGTCTACAATCAATTACTTTTCTGATAATCAATCTCGAATTTTCCTATTTTAGTCCTCCTTTCCCCCCAATGGTGTCAGATACTGAAATCTGGTTAGCCTTAAGAAAATAGCTTAAATTTTGTGCTTTCTTTTATTTTATTCTTGTTTATGTTCAAGCTTAATAATTTTGGCAACTTTTTTTCAACCGTGATCTTTTAATTGCTTTGTATATATCAAGTTTAAACCTGAAATACTCTAATTAATATACAAGGAAATAAAAGTTGATATTTAAAAAAATATTATTATACATACATTGCCTTACTAATACTAAAATAACAGAGTAGAAGAAAGTGCAGTTACTTGCAAAACTTGTATGTCTTAAGTCTGGGAAGTTTCAAACCACTGATATAGAACAGACTTCCTTCCTTCCTTCCTTCCTTTCTTTTTAGGCGAGGCAACCTTTGGTTGACCTGACAGATTGCAAGGACCTTGTCAGCTTACATTCTCTTATTTTTTTATTTTTTATGCCTACAGCACCTGGTCTTCCTAGGTGGTCTCCCATCCATATAATAACCAGGCCTGACCCTGCTTAGCTTCCAAGAACAGACTACTTTAAAAAGCATGATAACTCGCAGCTGAAATTTACTTAGAACATCACAAATCAATGCCAAGTTTCTCTGTATAGTTCCTGACAAAGTATTTTTCTTTAATCGAAGAAACAGAATTAACTTTTTCCAGAAATGACTTGATTCTGAAACTGTCAGAGAAAATTTCTTTTGAAATGAATACATCTCTCTGTAGTGATATGCTAAATCAGTTCATGCAGAATAATAAGTTTTTAAAAGTAAGGTTCATCTTCATTTCCTTACATTTAAAAAGAAAAGTAATCTAATAATTAATTATGATGGTTTGCTTAAAGTAAATCCTATAGGATTTTTTTTTTTTTTTCCCCCAAATCAAGTTTCTTACTACATATTGGACTCATGAGATTTTGGATCTATTCCAAACTAATCCATTCTACCGCTCTCATTCTTAAACTGGCTGATTCCTATTTTTCTTTCTCTGTATTTCTTCAAAATGTATCACGGAGGCAGAAACTACATGGATTATTATGTATTATTCTGTATAATGGAAAGAGAACAGTCTTTGAAAAGAGACAAACTTGTGTTCGAATTTCAGTTTTGCTGGTTTCCTCTTGTGTTGTCTTATAAAAGTTATTTAATCTCTCTGAATCTCAGTTTTACCTTCTGTAAAGTGCAAATGATGCTTTCCTTGCAATATTTGTTATAAAGATTCATGATGATACAAGTACACTGAATGACACATGATAAGTATTTAAAATATGGTAAATATTATGATGATGAACCTTAATTCTCATTGTTTATAACTAATTTTCCTTTTATAAAGTTTTTTTCTCATAATCATAATAATACATGCTCATCACAGAAGGCTGGTAACATACATAGAAATCAAAAGAAGCAAGAAAACAAATTATCCATCATACCAAGAACATAACAATTTGACAATTCATATCCTGTAATTTTCTTGTATGAATTTTTTTTACCCAGTTAACATTCTATTATAAAGATGTTCTCATATCATTAAAAATTTTAGTAAATGCCAATTCATTTGAGTAGCCCATTGTATAAATGCACCCCGCCCCTGTGGGTTTTTTTTTTTTTTTCTCCAACCGAAGTATCAAACCACCTTCATTTCTATGACAAAGGGCTGGAACCACCTAAAATTTTTTTAAATGTTATGGTAGTTGCCAAGGATGGGAAGCTTTCAACCTTCCACCCTCAGGTACAGCCTTTCTCATTCCACGCCCGCCATTGAAACCAGTAAACAACTTTGGCCTGGCTATTGGGGATATAGGTTGCTTCCATATTTTAGCTACTGTAAATAAAGGTTTCAATGAACATAGGGGTACATATATCTTTTCTAATTAGTGTTTTGAATTTCTTCAGATAAACACTCAGAAGTGGAATTGTGTCATCAGGTGTTCCATTTTTAATTTTTTGAGGAAACTCCATACTGTTTTCCATAGTGGCTGCACAATTTGCATACCCACCAACAATGTAGAGGGGTTCCCTTTTCTCCAGTTCACTATGTACACTTTCACACTGAAAACAAAACAAAACAAACAAACAAACAAACAAAAAACACAAAACCCCAACTATTAAGCAAGAAAAATGAGTGGTTTTGAAATGACACATAGTCATTATAATGTTTACAGAAATAAAAAAGGCGAAGAAGATTTAAAAAGAGATACTCTCAAGCATTCGGGCTTTTGATCTCTGGAGGCACAAGACTTTTAGAATCAGAACAAATGATAAAGAGAGAAAACAAGGTAGCCAGAGTAACTTTGCGGTCTAACTCTAGGATGGTAAGCAAAGAGCAACTTCTTGTTTGTTCAAGTCCAGATAGAAAGCACTGGATTAGAGAAACAGATAAGACACTGGACTGGATCAGAACTATAAAATTACAAACCCTTTAATACTTTGCAAACTGAGAGTTAAGTATATTGAAAAGTGATACAATCATATATGTTGTTTGATATCACGAGTTAATTCTTCATGGTTTAATGTGTATCAGTTAATAACACAAGAATGAGAATTTTTTTTGCTGGGAATACCTGCCCAGGCTAACTGCCCTTAAAGATAAACTTGTATTAGTAGCAAAATAATGGAAGTCATAAGAAGAAGTAATTTAAAGATGTATAGTAGTATTTGAAAATTAATCATAAAAAATTAAGACCAAGTGGTTTACAAACAATATTAAATATTCTTGTCTTCTCCTTCGTGAAGTGGATTTTTTACAAGTGAGTGATAAAAATCGGAATGAATTGAAGTATGAATGACTTAAAGAGAAAACTTACCTTACAAGCAAGTCCGAAAGGATATATAATAGCAGTTGATTTCATATATAAAAGTGATTCTTTTTGAATATATTTCAGAAGTAGGTTCTAATTTAATTGCAGAGGCCTTGAAGAAGTATGCTCTCCAGTGGGGCTAACATACTTCAGTAGCAAACTTTCCCTAAGAGGCCTGGAAAGTTCTGAGTCACATTATCAGGGCCTCAGCGAGGATGCAATGATGCAAGCATTGACTGGCACATTCGTAACCTGTTTTGTAGATCTTTATGGGAGTGACTTAATGAATTGCTGCCATCCACTGACTTTTTGCCCTGCCACAGGGTTTTCTTTCTGTGTCCTTCTTCCTGGCCACAGGCTGCTGGGCGTAAAACATGGAGGCACTTTATCCCTTCTTTCTTCATCTTGTGACTGTGAACTTTGGCACCTGAGACTCCCTTTCCTAGCTTATCTTTTATTCCTTCTTTCTCCTATTTTCACTTTTATCAAAATCTACCAGATTTATGTCAATAAAGTGGTTTAAAAAACAAAAACATTAACATTACTCCTTCTAAAGACAATTATTGATAGATTTCATTAAAATTGGAAAAGATTAATTGCATATAATGAAAAGAGACCACATGAAAGCAATAAGCCCAATGTCTATCACAGGTTGGTGGATTATATGTACTTATTTGCTTTCTCTAGAGTTATCATCAAATATGTAGCAAAAACTGAATGGAAGACAAAGCTGAAGCAGTTATTATTTCTTATTTGATATCATTTGGCCTTGTATTTAAATTGACTATGTTATAATGGTAACTACTGATTTTTAAAAAATTATTCCCAAGACAAAGCAATTTAAACAGAATATGTTAACCAGGCTGAACTTTAGACTTGTTCGTTTGTTTGTATGTTTGTAATGAATAGTAGTGACATTAATTTTATTTTTATTATTATTGCTAAAATCATGTCGTATTAACAATGTCATCAACAAAATGAATATTTCAGCGATCTATTAGTAACCTTAATCTAACGCAGGACTACAGTATGAAAATCATAGCTAGATTGTAAAGGAATTAATAATTTAATGATAATCTAAAAGTTAATTTAATGACATAACTGGTGGTAAAACTCTGCTCTAGAAACTGTGATTACACAATCAAATGTAGACTAGTACAATAAAGAAAACCAACTTGAATAACTCAGGGTGCTGAATATTTTTCCTTTTAAAGCCAAAATATCATGAGTACTTCAATGGACATTAAATTTGATCCAGTAGAGCAGCAGTATTTTATTTATAACCCACTTTAAATCAAAGAATTAAATTAAATCTCCATTAAATCAAAGAATTATAACACAGAAGACATTATTGATCATCTGGTCCAATTCTCTATTTTTGTAGTTGACAAAATTGAGAATTAGTTTATACTTTGAAAATGAATTCTAAATCTACTGTGTCAAGTATTATTTACTTCGACTTTTAAGGAATATGTTACACAGTTTTGCATTGCCACATACCCTATACTTCTACACTTTCTTTAGCATTTCCTTTTATTATATACTAGAGGACTTTGAAACTTGATAAAGATGAAGGGCAACGATATAATTAAATGAGCAGTGTGGGAGACCTCTGAGGTTTAAGCCATAGAAAAGAACTCTAGTTATTTATTGCTCCATAGAGTTCTCATAGATTTACTGGGTATTGTACCATGAAGTGGCCAAAAATCACTACCAGCAAAACTCAGGATATAATCTGTGGTTGACCTTTTATGAAGATAATGATAGATAAAACAATGTGGTCTTGAATTTTTTACTCGTTAAACTAGTCATAATTTGTAAACATAAACCCGCTAAACTTGACTCTATTGTTTTAGGCAAAAAGGTTTACATGTTATTTTGGAGTTTTCTTTGTATTTTTTTCCCCTATTTGTGTTCAGAAATGAACCTGTTAGCTCAATAAGAGTCAGCTTCCCAAGGGAAAATTGGAGATCTTTTTAAATGGATGGAAAAAAAACTCCTTATTTCTCTGTATGCAAGGAATGTTGTCTGTTGAGCTGAAGTGAATTTACTTTCTGCAGCTTGTTGTTGATTTTTTCTTTCTTTTTTTATTGATGTGTGAGGAAATAACTATGGAGGATCATTGCTGGGAAGGATATAGGCCTTCCAAACACAATTCAATTGAAGGTTCTTAAGGATACTAACTGTTCACCTGGAACCAGAAGATGCCTATGGATTTGTTTTGATGACATTTTCAATCCTGACTTGTTCATTTATTCCATAGGGGAAACATCTACAGAGTGTTCTTAAAAGCAGAGAATTGATAAGAGAACTTCATCTTAAATAAAACCAATTTCCATCTCTAATGAGTTTATAAAAGCCAGGAGCAAGTCTTGCTAGAAGTTTATAAACTTCGTAAATTGCCAATGCTCAAATCTTGTTTTACTTTTCCCACAGTGATTAAAATGATACTTTTCAATGAAAAGGGTCTTTGTATTCATCTTGGAAGGCAGCCATCCCTACTTGGACCTGATCTGGCAATCAGTAGTATGGGTCTCCTCCATCGTTGTACTCAGAGAAAGAGAAACCCTAAAGGGCAATGCAGGTGACTATCACGGAGCAAAAGAAAAGAAGAAGTGGGACAAGAGATTACTGGCTTGGACCTAAGAAGTGATGCTGGGACTGATGTTTCTGTGTGGAATTCCTCGATTTCCATAGAAATTCTTTTTTACTTGTTTTCTACAATTTTGATCCTCTTCTTGTTCTAAATCGATTACTATTAAATTAATCAAGTCATCTGAGTAAGAATAGAAATGTTAGGAGAAGATAGAATGTTAGGAGATCTGAGTTCAAATATCGTTCATATTTATTAGATAAGGCATTTTGCTTTTTTAAACATTGACTTCCTTTTCTATAATGTAAGATGTTTTTTCTCTGTGAGGTTATAGAGAAAGAATCTGCTTGGCACCTGGCACCTAGTGATCAATAAAATGCTTACTTATTCAGAATTAACAATTTCTGAAAATTTGTTCAATAACAATAGACATCTGTGAGACAATAGAAAAATATACATTGGTTTCTGCCCCTCCCCACCACATTCCTGACACAAGGCTCTGAAACCGTTGTAATTTCCTTGGTGAGAGGAGCACTAGGAGCATCTTTTGTTCTATTGAGGTGACTCTGAATGGGCTCCTGGATGGCTCCTGGATGGAGACTAGTTAAGAGAAAGGCCAAGCCATGATTAGAAGCTTGGAACTTTCATCCCCACCCCTCATTCTCCAGAGAAAGGAGAGGGGTAGAAATGGAATTAATAATTGGTCATGCTTATGTGAAGAAGTCTCCATAAAATTCTAGTAGTACAGGGTTTGGAGAACTTCCAGGTGGTGAACACATGCACACTGGAAGGGTGATGCAGCCCAACTCCACTGGGACAGAATCTTCTGAGCTCGGGATCCTTCAGGTTTTACCCTATGCATCTCTTCATCTGGCTGTTCAAATGTATTCTTTATCATATCCTTTAACAAACTGGTAAATGTATATGTTTCCCTGAATTTTGTGAGCAAATTGTTAGAACTTAAGGAGAGGGGTCCTTGGAACCTCTCATCTATAGCTGATTGGTCAGCAGTATAGGGATAATGTGGGTTTGCCACTGGCATCTGAATGTGTGTGTGTGTGTGTGTGTGTGTGTGTGTGTGTGTGTGTTTTGCAGGGATCAGCCTTGAAGGACTGAGCACCTAACCTGTGGGATCTAATGAAATCTCTAGGTAGAAAGTGTAGATAAAAAAGGGGTTCTGTGGAAAGTAACCTCACAGGATGATCTGATCATAAATTCCTAACTAGGCAGGTCATGGTGGGTAGTCACAACCCAGGCCTATAATTTCTTTAGTAAAAAGCTTTTCTTTGCCCTAAGCAAGATCTGTCCATTGTTTCTGTTTATGTAGATTAACACACCTTTGAAAGGTCCCCTTTCAGACCTCTCTCAAGAGAGTACAGAATTTTTTTTTTTTTAGGCGAGGCAAACCTTAGTTGACTTCACAGATTGCAAGGACCTTGTCAGCTTGCAATCCCTTATATTTTTACACCTACAGCACCTGGTCTTCCTAGGTGGTCTCCCATCCAAGTACTAACCAGAACTGACCCTGCTTAGCTTCCAAGATCAGACAGTATTGGGCTTGTTCAGGATAGCATGGCCGTAGAATAGAGCACGGAATTTTAACCAGCCTGTAATCTGATCCCTGCCTTGCTTTCTTCCACCTTCCTGTAATCTTTCTTATGTTTAGTCCTTAACTTTAAATACATTAAAGAAATTATAAAATATTATTATATGTAACATTTTTCTCAGTCAGTTGATGTCTTGCTTCCAGGCATATCCTCTGTTTGAGGCAAATAATTTTTTATAAAAATTCTTTACAGATTTGGATGTTCTTATGTCGACAGTAGTGTCAGAATTGAATTTAATCATAGGACACCCAGCTGCTCTCTCAGAGAATTGCTTAGTGTGGGGCAAATCTTCCACGCATTTGGTGACCAGAAGTGTCAGAAGTGAAGTGTTGTGTGTGAACAGTAAAGGAAACACACAGAGAAGAAACACAGGGGATAGACTGAAATGAGTTTTTCCAAAAGAGCATCTATAAAAAATGAGGAAGAAAAGTGGTAGAGTTGTTGTAAAGGTTTGCTTTAAAAGGTGCTGTAAGGCAGCATATTCTTGATATCACGGCAGTGCGACTCCATGGTAAACACCCAGTTTTTATACGCTTACAAGTTTTCTTTTGAGTTATTATTGTGTCGAGGAATAAATATGTAAATTAACTTAACCGATGTGGAAAGTACTTTGGTGGACTGATACATCTAAGAATATACCACACCCTTATTCTAGAATAGGTTAGGGTGAAGGCTGTTCCATGATTTTACCCCTGATTTTCTTAGCTTTGCAGTTTGGAGAAAGTAGAGATATGAACTTTTAAAACATCTTGCTCATTTGTTACAATGTGATTTAGATTGTTTTGTCTAGCCAAGATATAAATGGCTTAAATAAAGGAGCTTTATCACTTTCTTTGGGGGGAAAAAAAATTCAATGGCATAGCATGAAAGCTTACAAAATGAAGGGATTTTTATCGGCTTTGGAGATAAAATCACCCATTGTACTTATCTTTGCAATAGTGACTTTGATAAAAAAAGATTCTTTGTGGCTTAGGTAGAAACAAATGAAATGATTACTTTAACTACACACTAAGTAGAGGAATTACAGCAGTGTCTCCAGGGAAAAATGCAGGCAGCAAGTATGTTTTTAGGCACTCTCCATTACATGTGCTTAAATGCACAGCAATCATGGAAATGGTCAGGTCCATATTGCATTTGAATCTCTGAAACTTTCATTGCGTCTTGAGTCATGAGTACACATTTAAGGTTGACTATTTTCTGAATACTGACTCCTTTAGGTGGAGATTAAAAGTAACAGAATCAAACAACAACTGAAATCCTCAAGGGTTTCAAACACAAACAAATAAAAATCGACCAATTCGAATACCTAGGTTTCCAAAATAATGTTGTACATTTAGATGTGTTTTGAGGGTCCAAGTACTTTGCTATAATAATGATTCCTTATTATACTGCTACAAATGAAATCATTATAAAATATAAGTCAAATAAAAAACACAATGACTGTTGTTTATACTCTCATGCGTAATGATATTTCTCATCTGTGGATTTTTTAATCCATAAAGTAGTATTAGGAGGTGATAGCATGTTTTTTTTGGAAGCCTGGGCTCAAATCATGGCTCGGCCCCTTTCTAGTCATGTGTGACCTGGGTCACGTTGGTTAACCTTTTTGTGTCTTAGTTTCTCCCATAACAAACAAACAAACAAACAAACAAACAAAAAACAGGATAACAAAAGCACCTATAAAGTACAGGTAGCTTGAAGATAAAATGAGTTAGCATTCAGTGCTTAGAACTGGGCCTGGCCTTAATAAATGCTAACTATACTTTTATATAAATAATATCTATCTCGCCTGTTAGCCTCGAAAGGATAGAGGGTTGCCTTTACCACTCTTTTATTCTCAACATTTATCATATGAGTGGTACACAATAAGAAGGGCTGAAAAAAAAAAAAAAACATATATATATATATACACACACATACACATGGGTTCAACAAACTGAACATAATTGATAAATTTTTTTAGAATAATAACAAAAAATAATTATAGATGTTAGTTAATAATACTGTGTCAATATTGGTTCATTAATTCTAGCAAATGTACCACATTAATGAAAGATATTAATAACAGAAAGCTCTGTGCTTGGGGCAGGGGTAGAGGTTAAGTACAGATAACTCTTTGCACTATTTCCTCAATTTTTCTGTAAATCTAAAATGGTACTACAAAATCGTAATTAATTATGCAGAAAATAAATAAAATAAGGGCCTACTGATGAGATTCAGCCTGATTAAGTAATGAGATTCAGTTCTTCATGGTCAAATGGTAAAAGGCTGAATTAAAACAGATTGAATTAAAGGATTTAGGAAAACCTGAAACTGAAGAGTATCTCATCTGAATACCAAGCCTCTGTTTAAAACTGCGCTTGCTTAATCTCACCAGACCAAAACAAATAGAAGCTCGCTTGGGAATGGCGAAAGGCCTAATTTGCTAAAGAGATGGGCTATGATAATATCATTGACAACAATACATTAGTTCACTTTGTTTATACATAAATCTTGTCTTAAAATAATAATTGTACTGTTTTAGGAACATTAAGTTTATATCTAATAATTTTTAAAAACTTCCAGACTGATTCATAACTGATAACCTTAGTAACAGGTGACTTGACTAATAAATAGTTCGTGAAGGAGTAAAATTGAACAAAGGGACTATCTGAGGCTGTCATAGGAATGCTTTTTCTTTAGTGGAATGGGGTCACCTACAGAAATGCTTTGTATAAATCACAGCAATTACACCCTCCAATTTTTCTTCTAGAGGATTTGATCTGACAAAATTATAAATGCACAGCTTCATCATAAGCTATGAATCATTTATAAATATATAAAAAAAGTCACAGAAAGATTATTGGAAAGGTGATTAAATATAAGTATAATCTGGGATACAATTTAAATTTTATAATTAACTCATGTAGACATTTCATTCTATTCAACATTTTCTAATTTTTAAGTAAAGAAAACCATGACCACCTAGTTTCTCCTTCACAAGCATTTTCTCAGAATTGAGGTACTGAATAAAAGTTGTATGTAATGTTTTTAAGGAAAAAATAATGTTTAATTTAAAGTAACTTAACAAAGTTCTTTATTCTTATGCAGACAGGGAACTGTTCAGATACTTAGGTGACTGTTTACATCATGCTCTATGGGGAAATATATCAAACCTATAGGTGTCTCCGAGAAGCCTGTGTCCTCAGAAGATCTTAATTTTCATGTGAGGGCAAAGGCAATAAAAGACATAAATCAACTCATTTGAGTACCTTCTAAGTGTCTAGCACTGTTCTGGACACATGGTGATACATCAGAGAACCAAATGGATGAAAGCCCTGCCTTGATGGCACTTACCCTTCTTTAGTGAGATAAGCTAGGCTGAATGGCCCAGTTTTCACCACCTGGTACGGTACCATAGGAAGAAGAAATACTGGATTGATAGAAAGTGCATTGTGCTTCTGCAATTAAGCAGTATTCAAAAGAAAAAAAAAAACAAAGGGAGTAATCTGTCATGTGAAAAGGATGACTATTCAAGCA
>NW_011888824.1:8555456-8562403 GCF_000151845.1 Pteropus vampyrus | reverse complement strand
ATATACATATAGTTCACTGAAAGAGTTAAAATTTATCTCTGATACTTAGATTTATCCTGCCTAAAATTTTATTTGCCATATTTTGGGCCATGCCATAGGTTTAAATGTATGTTACTAACATATATCTTGAATTACTAAGTCACTTTGTCCATTTCCATAACACTGTCATACAAAAATAATGTGTCTTTTGTTGTATATAAGAATGACTTTATTTAGATATAAAACCAAATACAACTATTTATATTATTGATGCAACTTCCTGTGTAAGTTTATGTAGATGTGCCAGAATACTCGCCTGGGCTCTGTCTTCTTTATTCTGATGTAAATTTGACTTTTTTTGTTAAATTAAAAGAATTTCATTGAGATTTAGCTTTCAAGCTATAACAAGCCTCAAACACAATGTCAGATCTTTCAAAACTGGCAGAACATGGTTTTAAGAAAACAAAAAGGCAAGCTCTAGTGGATGGGAAATGATAACCAACAAGGGAAAAAAAATGGTGCAAAATTACTATAGACAATCTGGAGTATGTACTGGGACAAATAAGGAATAATGTTATATTTACATTAAATTGTCTTTGGCAAATATTATTAGGTCCTTTCTGGAAAAGGTGTAGAGACTTGGGAAATCAGTTTATTCTTGTGACATCTTGAGTAGCTGAACGTCTTTGATATATGTCCTCTCATTTCCCCTCAAAAACTCTTAGGTGGGAGAAAGCAGGTAAATATCACTTCTTTCATGTTTATAAATACAAATGGAGAAAGCTGATTTTAATTCTGAAGTTCAAAATTGAGTTGGCCACAATGTCATGGTAAGAATCCAGGCTGCTCTCAATCAGGTTCTTTTCCTAAGAACTTTTGCTAACTTTCTAACCACAGCAGCCAGGCCGAACCACCAAATATAGGGAAAAAAATCAACATTTTTAATTAGTAACCAATTTCACTGATTCAGAGGGATGAATAGAAGACTTTTATTTACACAAGGTCCTTTGTCTTTGGTTTATATTTCAACAATTATAAGTCTTCCTGCTTCCTGGTAACAACTCTCGGTACAGCTTCTAACTGGGCCAAGGCCATTGTAGTTCTCAAGAGTATAATGGTGGCATGGTGAAGCTTGGAGCTTAATATGTGGCCCCTGTCAGTTCCTTTAAAAACTTTTTATGAATCTGTAAGTTCAAAATAATCTACTAGGTTACTAACACACAATGGGACATTTCTGAAAAACACCACTGATCTTGGAGTTAAAGATTTATTCTGATTCTTACTGAAAGGGATTCCCAGACCAACTCCAAGGTGTGTGTAGTGGTTCTCCTACACCAACAAGCCATTTTCAGATGCCAGCACGCTGTTCAAGAACTCAACTCAATTCTGGCACTGTCTGTCTAGAGAGAGAATCAGATTCAACAGGTAAAAGGCTCAGTCCCACAAGATTGCCCTCCAAGACCATCTTGGTTATCAGATTGACTGTCACAGTATCACAGTTCTTGTGTTCAAGTAACCCTTATTTTACTTAATAATGACCCCCAAATCATTCATATAACTTTTATTACAGTATATTGTTAAAATTGTTCTATTTTGTTATTAGTCTTTTAGTGTGCCTGATTTATAGATTAAACTTTATTACATGTATGTATGTAGAGAAAAACAACAGTATACTTAGGGTTAGGTATTGTCTGTGGTTTCAGGCATCCACAGGGGGGTCTTAAAACTTCTCACCCATAGATAGGGGGGACTACTGCAATTGTAAAACCTTGGGCCATTCACTTAGCCTCTCTGAGTCTCAGTTTCCTCATTTGTGAAAGCAGAGTAATAAGAATGTTAGCATTATTTAAATCATGAAATATTTTTATGAGGAGATACATATGTATATATGATAATATACCTGGTAATATACATTAATGTACTCAAATATACATTATCATATATGTCATAAAATTTCTTAGAAATGATAAAATATGTTAAGTATATTAGTCTTATAATCCGTGAAATAAACACAATTGGATTTTGATATACTATATTTACCACTATAAAAGAAAAAGTCATTGTCAATTAAACTAGGATACAAAACTAAGATGCATCCTGATTTCAGAGATAATTAACACATGAAAAAACACATATCATATTGTCTTATAATAGATGAGTGGATAAAGAAGCTGTGGGACATATATACAATGGAATATTACTCAGCCATAAGAAGAGATGAAATACTGTTATTTGTGACAACATGGATGGACCTTGAGATAATCATGCTAAGAGAAATAAGCCAGACAGAAAAAGTTGAAAATCACATGATATCACTTACATGTGGGATATAAACCTAAAAGCAACAAATGAACAGGACAAACAAACAGAGACTGTTGGACATGGACAATGGACTAGTGGTTACCAGAGGGTAGTGGGTGAGGGAGGAAGGGCGAGGTAGACTGGGTAAAGGGGATTAAATATATGGTAGCTGAAGGAAACTGGACTTTGGGAGGTAAACACACAATAGAATAGACAGGTGCCAAATTATTGTTACATTGTTACCTTTATTTAATTTATATATGTGTCATTTTCATTCTTAACTGTTGTGAAAGTAGCATGGTTCTTAATTCTGCAATTTGTATATTCAATTTTAAAAGTATAAATTTAAGAGCATGTAGTATACTGGCAGTCAAGAGCCTAGGTTCTGGAATGACAGACTGAGTTAGAGTCTACTTTCTACCATTTAACCAGCTTCATGATCCTTGCTAAGTAGCTATTACTATCATCATCATCATCATCATCATCATCATCATCATTATCATCATTATTGTTACGAATATTATTTATGATGTAAGACAGCAGGCTATCCCCATAGTGACTTCCAAATGTTGGTTAGAGAAAATTAGTCCTATCTAAACATATTTGAAATATTTTCTATTGAAGAGAAAAGCACTGAGTGAAAATTTAGTTGGTTCAAAGCAACCACATCTACATTTCTAGAGAAACAACTCAGAGCTCTCATGCTGCCGACAGTGGGTCAGATTCTGATGGATGAAATGTTCATACATACATATGACTACAGTGTGCTAATAAATCATTTCCTCCAAATGGTGCTCCTGTCATCATGTGCATCAGTTAACAGTACAATGGTTCTCAGAAAACATTTGGAACAAATGTGCACTCTTTAAAAATATGTTATACTTTATCCAGACGCAAAACTGTCATGCTCATTTCAATTTTTTTCACAATATGTAAGAATATATTTTATTTTTGCTAGAAGAAAAACTACTCAATTGAAGTCAACATGTTTTGCCTATTTTGAGTTATTATGTGATATATAAATAAATCCAAGATGCAAATATATACATATACATATACATATATATATATATATATATATATATATATATATATATATATATATCATCTTCTTTTTCTTTTGGATTTATAGAAAAAGCAACATCTTGACTCTGTCAACTTGTGTAGTGTGTGGAGTAGGCAAATTTCTCTGGGCTTCAAATTGGTCACCCATAAAATACAAAAAACACCAATTCAACAAAAAGTTATGAGAATAAACAGATAATGTCAGTGTCCGGTACATAATATATGCTCAGATATACTAGTTGCTATTTTGTCTTTCCCTCTTTGAATGATGTTGACTTTATTTTATTTTCTTTCTGGAGTCTCCAACAGGCCAAGCCCTTTATTTCGACATTCCTGGAGACTCGCATATGGCAGCTCTGAATGAGAATTTGGTAGCATGAATTAAAGGCTTTTTTCTATGTATTCAAATATGTTTTAAAAATTAATATTAAAGAGAGTTGGAAAAGGATCACTGAGCTTTTCTTCAGGACTCTACATTAAGCCTAAGCTAAATACGAGACTCCTCTTATGCTAAGGAGCAGAGTTGGGTTTTGTGTTAAAATTTACACAAATGTGTACATGAGTGTAAAGGTGTTCACGTAGGCGAATTTTGCTACTCAATTTGGATGACATTGGCTGACCCTTAGTTGACCCGATGTAGGAGGTTCAAATCATCTGGGTAATGGAGGGAATTTTTGCAATGTCATAACACAATACTCATTCGATATTCTCTGGGCTACTCTGGGAACTATAAAAACTATAAATTTTTAGACTTTTGCTCTCCAGTCTCAAGTTCATCTCTGGTCCTGTGTAGTTTTCTGTAAAATTAAGTCTCTCACTGTGGCTGTCCAGAGTAACCACAGAAAAAAGTTTCTGCAGTAAGGATAGTGTCCCTGGACAGTTTTTCACCGAGGTCGGCAGTGAGTCTCTGGCTTCCTGGTGCTTATAGACTTCTTAGTGTGACACTTTTCATATCGATTATTTAGAGGGGAGCACTGTCAGTGCAACAGGAATTGGCCCACATCAGGCTGACAGAGCTACACTGCCAGCTGAGGGAGACGGCTTGTATAAGAGCCTTCCTGCAAGGAGGCTCAAAGTTCATTTGGCATTGGCTAATCAGGAAGTAAATGATGTTTGTGATTTAGGATAACATTGTAACTTTAATAAAGTCTATGACTAACAAAATTTAAGAAAAACATCATTTCAGGAGCGTCAATGGTTTCTTCTAAGCATTCAACTCAACTTTGTTCTTAATTGCACAGACCTCACTGCCTGAGTATGTCTAATTCACTTTTTCCTTTCCTTTTTGGATGGCGATGCATGGAATGCCCTTGAATAAACACAGCCGAGGCATGAGCACAGTTCTACTTAATTTCCTCAACTCTTTGTTTTGCTATTCCCTCATTCTCCGGTGTCTGCATTCCTTGACTACTGATGGATTCAGTCAGCATCACTCAAGAAGGTGTATAAAGGATTAATAAGGAAAGGGTGAGGAAAAAGTTCAAGCTAAAATAATAATATAAAAAAATAGGTGCCTTAGTCAGAGTCCTCAAGAAAACCAGAATCAATAGGCCATAAATGTACAGAGAGAAAGAGAGATTTATTTTAAGAAATTGGCTCATGCCAATTTTGTGGACTGGTAAGACTGAAATCTGTAGGTCAGGTCAGCAGACTGGGGACCCCAGGAAGAGTTGGAGTAGTAGTCATGAGTCCAAAGGCAGGCTGGAGACAACATTTCCTCTCTCTGGGGGACATCAGTCTTTTTCTCTTAAAGGCTTTCCACTGAATGATAGATAGCCAGCTTTACCAGAAGTCTATTGATTTAAAATGTTAATCACATCTAAAAAGTACCTTCAAAGCAACATCTAGTCTGGTGTTTAATCAAACATGTAGGTAGCCTAGCCTAGCCAATGTTACACATAAAATTAACCAGCACAGTGAGATATTCACTTATAATAATTGAAAGAACATTTAGGCTCCAAACTTTATTAAATAAAATGTATTGTACAAAAAAAGAAGAAAATATAATAGCATGTTAATTCAGTAAAAAATGACCAAGATATTGACCAATTTTCTGAGAAGACTGCAAGATTCAAGCCAAAAATCTTACACAAATCAAACTCTTGTACTCTCTTTTGAATTTTATTTTTGGGTAACCCCTTAGACTTCTTTTTAAGGCCACTTGTGATATTTTTTATATATTTTCTTTTAGTGCATTTTATTGTTAAAATGTTCTTTGTTCTGACTCTTATGAACGTAATAAAAATGTGTGAAGAAAAACATATAACTTTAATTTTACATATTTCATATGTTCATCACATTCAAAACATGTGACAAACTAAATATAACACATGTATCTTTTAATATATATGATATTTGATTGTGTCTAAAACAGAATTTAAGTTACTATTGGGAATAACATGAAGCACGTTTATGCTTTATTGGCATATTATTATCTCAATCTTTGATAAACGATGAGACATCCTAGGAGTTGGCTGAATTCTGACTATTCTAAATGACACCTAAAATGTTTGCTTTGCTATTTTGATTCTCTGATTTTCAAAACTGCTCATTTATTAAGCTTTTTTATTTGATTTCAGATAGCTAAATGAAAGTATTTGTCATGTGATCAGCTTTCCTGAATGACTGAAAAAAAAAAAAAAACTATCTTGTGGTGGATGACTACAACAAACTTCTTAAAGTCTATCTTGTTTATTTTAATAATAAAATTTTGAATTAAAATACCAAAATTCAACTGAAGGTAGTCATCAATGAGAAGGCAGGATGAATTCGAATGTGTAAGCAAAGGAATAGGTGGAGCTAGAAAACCAAGGAAGTGTCACCAAACACAGGATGTGTCATATTTCTGACCCCATTAATTTAAATTGCTAAGCTAAATAAATGCAACTGTTCTCATCTTCAAAGCACATCATAAAAGAAAACAAAATTAAGTACCATAATACCAGGGCAATTCCTATTTTGCTGATGAAGAAACTGGTGTGAAACTTTAATGGCCTTTTTAAGCCTACAGTTGAACTTTGAGAGATCTGGGATTAAAGAAAGAGCCTTCTGCCCTGACTTCACCAGGCCACTTCTCTCCCTGAATCCTGCAAACCAGTACAGATGAATCATCAAGAGAGCTGGCAATCTGGCTGCCACATGGAAGCAAGCAAGCCTAGAATTGTCTCAGAGTCTGGGGGTTGTTGGTTCAATTTGGGTAATGCACAGAACAGCGGAAAATCAACAGCACAGTCTCAGGTAAACACAAAAGAAGATGAATAAAAATCCTAGTGGGAACAAAGAGATGCTCAAAGCATTTACAGTGCCACCCCAGAAAAATTCAAAACAAAGTAATAAAAGGAAAGTTGATCTGTTTGGAGCACTGCTTGAGAATTACAGGCTTTCTGTGCTGAAATCTCCTCCCTGAGGAAAGTTGTCAATTCTGAAAAATACACCCAGTTTTAGAAAGACTACTTTCTGAGGAAACTTTCTGACTTGATCTATGTGAGCATTTGACTTTTCCTTTAGACATTTTGCTGCTAATTTGCAACATGGAAATAAAATAGTCTTGGGAGTTCCGCACACATTCTAGTTTAAGAAACATTTTGTCTTGTAAAGTCATG
>NW_011888824.1:8525537-8553947 GCF_000151845.1 Pteropus vampyrus | reverse complement strand
GGAAGGAAGGAAGGAAGGAAGGAAGGAAGGAAGGAAGGAAGGAAGGAAGGAAGAAAAAGAAAAAGGGGAAAAAAGAAAGAAAAAATGAATTGCACTGAAAGAGTGTATAATGTTTCATGTTTTGATTAACTTGGAAAAATGGAGGCTAATATGTTAAGCCATATTTTATAGCCTAGAAATAGAAGAGCTCTGCAAAACATTTCAATGGAGATTTCCATCAAAATGGTCAACATTGAATAGCTCTAAATACCAATCATGAGAGAACTGATATTTTCAGATTGCTGTTAACAGTACCTACTGGTAGGAGAGTGGGTGCTGGTCAACTCTAAAACCAGGTACCCATATAAATATTTAATCCTTTAGTAGACAATTGACACTTCCTCTTTCTATGTGATTTATAATATAAAAATAATACAAATAGTGATTTTAATCTTATATTTCAAGGCCAGACCAAGTATTATCTTTTCCTTTATGCTTGTTCCAATCTTCTCACTTTGACTGAGAAACTGCTTTCTCTGCACTTTTTGGCACTCATCTGTACATCCATTATAGCACTTGTTCAATTTGTTTTATAGTCAGATGTTTGTATATTGCCTTTCCCCACCAGAATATAAATGCTTTAAGGGAAGAGTACTTATCTTACTCCTCTCTATGTATTCTCATTTTCCTTAACTTTGTACTTTGCACTCAATAAATGCTCGATAAATAGTTCTCAGATTGAATTCATGTATTGAATTTCATCACCTAAATTAGATAGCATTTAAATCATCTAAAAATTTTTTAAAATTATATTCACTTGGCTTTATAAAGTATGTCTTCTCTAGTACCTAACTTGGATTATCTCATCTGATTTAATTATATCTGTATAATAAAAATGTAATTATATCTGTATAATAAAAAATTCACTTTGTTTTTTTCATACTTAGCTATAGAAACTAAAACACAGGAGGGAAAAACAAATGTTTCAAAGAAGATTAGTGACAGATGTGTCAAACGTGTATCAGAAACATAATCCTGATGTCCTTCTCAATGGTGTATATAAAACCCCAAGACTTGGGATTTATCTAAATGCTTTTAAATACCTTGGGTCTAACATTATATAAATTGTTAAGTAGCGACGATGCTACCTGAGTTATAGCTCATAGATAACTGACTTTCAACATACATAATCAAAGAATAAAAAGGTGTACAAGTGTTACTTAACTCTGACTCTTCAGAGAAGCTGAAGCTACAACTAGATCTAGTAGCTAAGACTCAGAGAGTTCCTAGAAAATTGGAGCCAAATTAAGTGGGAAGAAAAGGTGGTAAAAAAAACCAAGATTAATGGATGACTCATTTTTCTATTTTTTTCTTCTAATTTTGGTTTCTAAAACACTTATTGGTTTCCTTAAAAATTCTTACTTTTGAAAAATAAATGGAAAAGAATAACATAAAATGCAGCATACTGAACATGAATATTAAAATAGTAATTAAATATTACCAATGCCAATGCAAAATAGCTCAATTTTTTTTTTAAAAAAAAGAAAATAAATAACTTTATAAATGGTTTGAATGGATACATCTTGTTTTTGTGGGTCCAACTCCATTCCTCATCCTTTTTTGGTATCATATACAGTTGTTTTATTCCTGGGTTTGGGGCTTTATTTATTTCATTAAGTTATTAAACAAACACTGTAATGCTTTCTATGAGTGCCAGGCACTGCTCTAAGCACTTTACAAAATTAATTCAATATCTCTAACAACCCTACAAGATGAAGAGTATTATTATCTCAATTTTAGGAGAAATTGAGGCATAGAGAGATTACATAATTCACCCAAAGTTATACTTCTCATGATGAATCAAGCTGGGATACGAAGCATCATTAGTAACTGTGTTTTGTCCTATAAAGCATCACCTCCTTCAAGAAGTGTGCTTAACAGAAGCTGATGGTTTCTGTAACTCATCGTGCTGTCTCTCCATTTAAACACTTATCCTTTCTGTAGCCCACAAAAATAAATTTGTTATTAATATTGTTCTCTTAAGTTTTGGTCCAACTGCTTTGTTCTTTGTCTTTTGTTGATATCTTTCAACTGAGTCAGACTGATGCCTCTTGGGGGAAAGTGTTACTTCTGTGTAAGAAGTGTCCATCCTGTTCATGGAACAAATAACTTCTTAATAAACTCATCTAGAGATTAAAAAGGTAATTGAACTGAAACATTTATCAAACACCTAATAGATTTGATGCATTATGATAAGCATGGAAATGGCAACGGAATCATTGCCCTTGCTGCTAGCATGGGCAATGTGCTAATAGATGGTATTAGCACAAAGAAACAAGATAGATTGCTATCCCTTTGTTGTGAAGGGCTGCAGGGCTCTTCCCTTTGGTAGCCCAATGTGAACCTTAACTTCTGTTGGGAGCCAAGCCACTCCATGAATGATGGTGTTTCAGGCTTGGGAGGCCTGGAACATGTTGCTTAGTGGGAAGCAGGCTTCTTGTCTTCTTGTACTTCCATTTGGCAAGGCTGCCTCATTATGTAAGACTGCCACTGTTTATCTGCACCATATTTATGGTTTTTACAAGGGTTATTCTAGGTTTGGCAGATATGAAGGAATATTTTATAAAGCAAGGCTTGTAATGGGCAAGACCTCAAATGAAATTTCTGGAGTATATCTAAAGTACCTTTAAATTGTTGTTCATTCTAATGTGATTAAATGCCTTCTCCCCCTTCCTATTGGTCATAGTCATCAGATTTAGATGAGAAGTAAACACTTTAGGCTAGGGTGCTATTACTATATTGTAATTTCTAAGTTTTAAAAATCAAAATATATTTAGTTGTCCCTTGAAATCTAACCAGCCTAAAGAATATTTGTATATCCCATTGTTAGTTACTATTTCTAAAACCTTGGAGTCAGAACAGCATCTAATCTTTAGAAAGTCCTCTCTTCACTGGCCAACCTGAATCCTATAACATCATTTTTAATGGCTTGTAGTTAACACCCTGATGCTTATGAATGGGAGATTTCATAAAGGTATGTTTGGGGAGATGCAGTGAAGTGCCAAGTGTCTACTAAGAATTAGTTCTTTATTCAAACATTATTATTTTATTGTTAGCTTCATTGGACATTTATACCTGACAGTTGTTACATAAATCTGAAAATTAATAAAACAGAACCTCAACACAAAAGAGCGATCAGTTTACATGTCTTTGTTCTAAAGCTGATTTAATGTCCCTGGGTACATAACAATCATTTTATGAGCAGAAAACTTCTATGGTCTACTTCCAATGCCACCTAGTATATTTTACACTTCAACATGCATTTGTTTTAGAATGTCTCCACTTGATTAAACATCTTTCAAAAAAAAAAAAAAAAGGAAAAGAAAAGAGAGAGTAGGTTAGGCTTGTTTCTCAGTCCCAATCTAGAAAAGTAAACACTTCCATTTAAAGAAATTGTAGCATATTAAAATAAGTAAATTTTAGAAGTCCAGTGAATTTTGTGCTGCTCTCTGCAAGCTTGTCATAAAATAAAGGTCAGTCTTTCAGAATTTATTAGAAATTGTGAAGCCCCTTCATCTATAATAAAATAAAGAGATAAAAAATGCCAACTCTAATATACACATCAGTGTTCCTAAAAACTGCAATAAATATTCCATTTTTTAACTAAAATCGCAAATATTTCTAAAGAGCTCCCTGTTTGGAGGAATAATGTGGTCAATACTCTTGTAAAGAATCACCTTTTAAGATATCTATTCTGTGAGATTACATTTTAGCAAAGCAGGATAAAACTGTAGTACAAAGTTTTATTATTTTGCAATCACCCAAAGCAAAGCAATAAGCAGTAAATTTGCAACAAATAAATTATCAGGACAAATTAATTATTTTCCTTGAGAGAAATAGGAAAAAAAAAGGCTTTGGTGAATATTTGCAATTGACTCTTCAAGGCACAGTTTTCAAAGAAGGATGCAAGAATATTTTAAGTGGTGAGAGCAAAATTCTGGTTCAAGAGATTGCTTTAGTTTACCCAGAATTTTTATTTGCATAGCTATCCTCCATATGTAATTATAAATACATTTTTCTTTTTGTCGTAGCTCAAGAAATGGCTTCCAAGACTTGGTGAAATTGTAAACCTCATTATTGCATGATGTTCTTCTTCTTTTTTTTTTTTTTTAATTGACCTTTCCTCTCAATTTCACTTTCAGGTTTTCTTCTTAATACATTTGTGTTTTTCTTCTTGTAGATAAATAAATGTGGAACATAGGTAGTATCTTAAGATAAAAACAATTCTCAAGAATTAATGAGCTAAACTAAATGATAGATGGAATAGAATCTAGTGTTTGATGTTTTTGTCCTTGCCCTGGTTTAAATTTATGGTTTAAATTTACCCTATTTAAACCATAATTCATATAAATATATATATATAAATATATATATATAAATATATATATATAATGGTATAAGTAATGTAAATAACTTTTATTAATATACTATACTATTCTATTATGTGGTATGTGTACATATATATATATATATATAACTGTTATTTTAAAATAATTGCTTTATAAGTGGAATATTTTTTTAGCACAAATAATCTTAGATCTGGTACAATTCAGTCAAATTCTAAGGTCTTAACCTTGGAAGACATAGTTTTGCCATTTACTCAATTGACAAACATATATATTGCATTATTTATACTGCACATTCCCTTACCAAGCTTTGTACTTATGAGTAGCGATATCAAATCAATGTGTATAAACTTCACAATTGTGAAGTTCAATCTAATGGGAAGTAGAAGTGGGATGTGGACAAGAGCTCTTAATTAACAACTATACTGCAACATAAAAATCTTCAACACCCTCCCCCACATCATTAATAAAAGGAAGTGTTGGAGATATAGGTCAAACTGACAACTTGTAAATGCACAAGTAGTTGAGACATACTAACCAATATTACAATGTCAAAGTGAAAGAAGGGGAATTATATGTTATAAAAATCTAAAATCCATAGCGTGTGACAAAGCATGAGATAAAAATATATTATGATGGTAAAAAAGTTATGTCTCAGGAATATAAATAAAAATAGGATAATTAGAAACCATGAAGTAATCCTATGAAATAAACTGTTCATCATATTCAGTGTAGGTAAGGCCTTTATTATACACTTATTATAGCCCAGTTTTGAGTAGAACAACTTAAGTGATATTTGGAGAATTTGAATGAGATATAAAGTAAAGACAAATATAGGTACATTCAAATATGAGAAAATCTATTTGGTAAGGGAGGCTTATATAAATTGCAATTATTCGTACTGGGGAAGGGACAGGACTAGTAGAATGGATACTGTAATTTAAAAATAATGAAAACTTATATTGTAGAAAATAACAATTAATTCTCTTTAATATAATCAAACAGAAGAGAAGAAACCTTTTAGATGGGTGCAGAAGTTTATGCTAGTTATTAGGAAAAATGTTCTGAGTGAGTTGAGAGTGAGTGAAGAAGCAAAATAAGAATAATTAAAGTTGAGAAATAGTCCTGGGAGGCAAGGCTAAAATAACAACACTGTTTCATCCGGAGGAGAGAAAGCTACACTTAGGTTTACATAACTAAGGAGATCAGAAGACAGCTCATCTGCTGCCCTGTTCTCTTCCAGTTACAACATTACGAGGATATAAATGATAATGAAACAAGTCTATACTGAGTCCAGATGTATCCCATTTAGACAGAATGACTTGACTATTTCAGGTTCCATATTTTCCCCAATGACAGAAATGTGGGAGTTCGGGGTGGGGAGGGAGGAGAGCAGTTTTGTTTGAGCTTTAGTGAGACATTAGTGTGTTTCAGTGATGATGAAGTTACAGTTCTGTCCATAGGGTTCCTCTGTTTATAACAGATCTGGTGGGGCGGGGCGAGGCAGACTAGAAAGTCCATGGTTGAGCAAGAGCATAGATTGGCCTTGATATTACTAAATTCTTTTTATTTTCCATCATTCATTTTCCCAAAAGCAAGAAATTAGCCTGGCTTATGTTGAGAAGATGCAGGACTCGAAAGAGGATGGGTCCTTACTTAAAACTGACTTAAAGTTTTCTAGACTTATGAAAAAGGAAATATTTTGGTAACAAGTAGCCATTGTCAACACATTAAGAGATAGAATATACCAAGTCTATAAATGAAAGTTATGTGAACTTCAGGTGAGAACTTTCTATGTCTAAGGATTGTAAGAAAATGAAAATAAATTTATGAGATGATGTAAATCTAATCGTCAAGAAATATTAATGATTAAAGTAAAAGAAAAATTGATTTAAAATGTTTTAAATTGGTCTTTATACAAATTACTTAAAAATTACTGGAGCTTGCGTAGTAATGCCAGTACTTTAAGTAAGACTGTGTCTAAGACAATGGCTAACTGGGCAACTCCTGTCCCATCTGTCAGAGATGGATGGACATCGTTCAGCATCCGAGTTCAGGACCCTGACAAAACGTTAGCCCAGGAAACTGGAAACTGAAACCTGAGAATCTAGATTTTTATTTGAAATTTGGATTTAAAACATTCAAATTAAAATAAAAAACACAATGTAGTTCAAACTAAAGATGTTGGCTGGAGCCTCGAAAAGTCTAATTTGCGTGGGTACCATTTGTGATTTCTGGTTTACACTCATTTTTATTTAGGAGGAGGATTGAGTACATGGCTCCTTACAGGACTTCGCAGTCAGATATGTTTCCACAATCAATAACTCTTTAATGTTTTCTATATTTTTATAGGTCATAAACAGCAGCTTATGACTGAACTCTGCTGAGATAGAAAAGGAAAAGAAATTTGGTGCCAGCTTTCCTGGCACTAAGCTGGTTTTCTTTCACAGGTATATCATACCTTAGCATCAGAGCAGAAACTTGTGGGAGAGGGTGAGCAAGTGGGATCCTAACATCAACGAGTAAGTTGGGTCCTACTTTAGAAAAATGCCTGCAGAAAGTCTTGAGTGCAGACATGAGGTTGGATTAAGTGGCTCCTGAGGTCTCATTCCAGGCTGCGATTGCATGATTGTGAGCTATTTCTGGTGACGTGTTTTATTCTCAGACATATTCTTTCCTTCCTTTATGAAAAGCTTCTCTTCTGCCTTCAGAAGAGAATTACTTTTTTCTTCTCCCAAAGTCTTAAAAAGTGAATACAAAGAAATTTTACTGCTCCTTCTAAATGGACAATGAATCTTGAGTGTTTTGTCTATGGATTTTTTAACGCATCAGATTGACTAACATTCCTGAATGATGCAAGTCTCTACCACTAAAGGTTTAATTCATATCTAAAATGGTACCATTATCTTGGGTAATGATATGTAATTAAGTGTGCTGACTATGTTCTCATGCTTTTCTGTCAGTGATTCATGGCTGTTGTCAAAAAGCACTGGCATATCAGAGCTCTTTGTGTTAAAGCCCTTGTTTGAAATACGCAAAAAACAGGGTTTCCTTTATTCATCAGGTCATCCAGGTAGTTCATGTACTTTTTAAAAATCTTTATCTATGCCAGGTTCTATTTATATCCATTGCAACTTTTTTTTTCTAGAAATATTTATGATGCTACCATAATATATAAAAAGAAAAAGATAAGGCTAATGTACACTAAGCAAATTTACTACTGTATATCCACAACAACAATATAGGGGAAAAAAAAAAAAAAAACAGGTTATGGGATTTAAGATCTTCTCTCTTCCAAAGATGTTTATTGATAGCCTAATAGTGTCTCTTATTTTTCAGAAGAAGCTAGATCCATAGAGTGACTTGGTCCAGAGGAGATGATCTCCCCAGCACTTTTGCAACTGAAGATTCTAATAGCATGTGCCACTTTCTCCTCACATATACTGCTAGAATAACGGATATCTATTCCTTCTGTAGCAAGCCAACTCATCAGACAGCAGAAGTCAAAATCCAAAGCCAAACTTCAGTGTCATCTCCTTTCCATGACAGCAGCGAGACTTTTGGAGGTGACAGCAAACCAGAGGACTTGTTCTATGGAGAATGGATTTCTTAGCTTAGATCCTAGTGTCAAATAAAAAGAAACCTAGAAAGAGTTCAGAAAACATAAACACTTTAAAAGAGTAATTTGACTCCTCACAATTTAATGTAATGGCATACTGAAAAAAAAAGTAAAGCGACTTTGTTCTTAAAAGAGATTTTTCAATTTCAAAAAGTTCTTTCTGGCTGTTCTATATGTATCTCACAAAACAGCTGCTTTTCAAAATTACTATCAGAAGCAAGACAGAGGTGTTTGTTTTCATAGATCTGGAAATAGAAAGTAAAAAGGGAGAGATTAGGGACTCACATGGTTTTTCACTTGAGGGGAAAAAAAGTTTGATCATGAAAGAGAGATCTGTTTTCCCTAGACTCTGGATAACTTCTCTCAGCTTTGGCTTGATTTTTATAATGAATGCTTTAAACCCAAATTACAAGTTTGAATTAAGAGCTCTTATTCTGAAATCCTTTAGTCCTAGCAAGAAATAATTTCAGGGATTCATGTGCTGTTGAAATTACTAGTCATATATTTTATTATGGTTAATCACAGCTACTATTAAAAGAGAGGTAATAATATATGTTTCTCTCTGCTGAGATCAGCTGGTGAAACTGTAGTTCTCACACAGTTGCAATGTTCTCACTAATTATCTAATCATCAGGACAAAGACTTACAGAACCAGGCAGGTTGAGGCGACTCCTATGCAGGGTTTCTAATCAAAGTAAGTGTTTTGTAGACAATGTGACCTATTTATCATTATATGCTGAGTTATTCTAATTGCTGCCAATTTTGAGAGTCAGTGCTATTATTTCTCTGTTTGAATAACTGCTTTTAATTGAAATACAGGCAACAACATTCTCAAGGATGGGAAATGATATTCATGAGCTTTCCCTATAATCCTTTCTTTTATTACCCTCTAGTTGTATATATCAACATATTTATTACCGTCACTGAGTTAATCCTCACATTGTAAGAGCACTCATGTATTATTTGCATTTTATAGGAGAATAAAACAAGATGCTACTAAGTCAAAAGGTATCATGTGAACATAGCTAACTCAGAGGTATATAAGCTAACCATTTTATTTCTAAATTGACTTCGTTTTTAGGTATGTGTAGTTCACATGACATCTTAATAGTTTATGAATTTCTGGATAAATTTCTGAATCTGTCATAGTCTTAGTATCTCTTTAGTAGCTTCTTTTTTGTCTCATGGGAGTAAAACTTGGTTATAGTGGCGATTCTCAAGCAGTAGAGTACATTAGAACAGACTGAGGAGTGTGTCAAAATGCAGGTCTCAGAGCACCTAACTGATTCAATAGGTCTGTGTTATGACCCAGGAACTGGTATTTTTTAAACATATTCCAGGTGACTCTGATACAAGTAGCTCACAGACAGTATCTTGATTAACCCGACTTACTGAGAGTCCCGGGTGAAGAAGAATTATTGGGCTAATTTCTTTAATATTTCATTTCTTGGAACTTATTATACCATTTTAAGCTTGGGCTTACTTTTTTCCATAAAATAGAAACTAGAGAAATTTTTGTCTCAGAGAAGCCTTCTGTATTTACTATTTGTAAAATGCTTAGAGTCCTTGAGTTTGAAAAGTTTGTAAAAATTTCCTAATGCTACAGAGTCACACCATAGTCAGTGTCCATTTTGTGTCCATGAAAACTTCAGTTTGAATGTCATTTATGGAAGACATTTTAAGAGTATGGTCTTGTTAAGATCATCATGGTATTAGAAACAACACTGGGATAGGAATTAGAAGATCTGGCTATGTTTTAATTGTGACTTTAGTTATAGCTAGTTTGTCCTTGCATTTAGAAATTGGGAAAATATAAATCTGCTCTGACTACTCTACAGAATCATTGAATTTACCAAAGATGATAATGTATATACAATTAATTTATAAACTTTACTTTGCTATACAGTTATAATAATGACACGTGAATACTAACCACAGGCAGAAGCACCTTATTTAAGACTTTATTTAGGAAGAGTCTATACTTTTTAAGGACTTAGTGAACAAAGAGAATCTTACGGGAACATGTGGAAACTCTGGTTTGGAAAAAGCTTCTCATAAACAGTCAGAAAGTAATTGAATACGAGAAAGATTGAGAAGTATTTTCCTCTGAGTATTTTTCAGGAATAGACTTCATAGTGTTTATATACTTAGTGGGAGTGTGTTATTGGAAACACGGACTATGATATGTGATCTTGACCTTCAGTTGAGATAAACAAAAGAGTAAGTGGGATCTATGACATCATACTTTCTTTTCTCTTTTCTGGGCCTCAGCCACACTGTAACTCTAGATGCACTCTTCTTTTAATCTACCTGCAACCTGTGCTCTATAGCAAAGTTAGTTTCTGTCCTCTGTCCCAATTCACTTGTTGGAGCCTAACCTCCAAAGTGATTCTATTAAGAGGTGGAGGCCACAGGGGTGATTAGGTTATAAAGGTGGAGCCCTCATGAATGGGATTAGAGCCCTATGAAAAAGAGCCCAGAGAGCTCCTTTCCCCAACTTTTGTCATGTGAGGACACAGCAAGGCAGTAGTCTATGAAACAGGAAGTGAGTCTTCACCAGACACTAAATCTATCAGCCTTGATACTTGGACTTCCCACCCTTCAGAACTGTAAGAAATAAATTTCTGTTGTTTATAAGCCACCCAGTCTATGGCATTCTGTTATAGCAGTCAGAACAGACTGACGATCTGCCTAATGGTAATGCATGTTCTTTAGGAGAATGGCCTCTGGAAGAGCACATAGTTTGTTTATCACTATGAACTGCTTGCTGTGCCATAATAGAAACTTTGGCATACAGAACTTTTTGGCAGAAGTATTGATAACCATGACTATAATTGAGCACACATGGGAAATAGCATCTTTGCATAATCTGAAGTTATTCAACTAAGACTTGAAAGCAGAGAAAAATGGATTACGCTAACCGGAAATATATAACCTGTTGAGTATAACTTTTCATTCCTACGGAGAAGAAAAATAAAAATATGAGGAGTAAATTTTTATTAAGTTTTGCTTTTAAGAGTTAAAACTTGTGACACTTTGCATTATTATATGATTTTAATCATCTAAAGCCTAAGTTTTTGCTTTTAGTGAAAAATTTGAATTGAGATGTTGATCTACTTTAATTTTTGGTGCAGACTGACATTATACTAAAGAGAGTACATGGTAAATTCAAATTTGGCACATATATACACAGAATGATGAAGTTGAACACAGAATTCATTTGAATTTTTTTTCTTTTAAGAATTAAAAATGATAATTAGCTATAAGACATGCAGAACCATTAAATAAGACAGATAGTCTTTGATAAACTTTTCTTTGGATAAAACATAACCATCAAAATAGCTAGGAGTATGAGAAAGTCTGAGAGGTGTTGTCCAATCACATATGAATATAGAAACTGGCATTGGAGACACCAAAATTCATGTTTTACTGAAGAAATACTCTCCTTCCTGTTGAACAGTTGCCTACTTTTTGACATCTTGTCATTATTAGCCTGAACACAGCTTGAGCTTTAATTTCTAACCAATCTTTGATTATTCTCAAGAGTTCCATTTCTGGAATAGGTTAAAAGGTATATTGTGGGACGAAAGTGCTCGATTATTATAGAACGTATTATTAGCTTTCTAAAAAGACTCGAATTTGTTTTTCTACACTTAATTTTTTTTTTAATAAAAAGCACATAATAACAATGCAGTCTCAGGTGGTGAATATTCTAGAAAAAGTAATTTCCAAGGCATATCATTGGGTCACTTGCAGTTCTAAACCACATCCTTCAACTAGGAAAACTGCATTAAAATTACTACAAGAGATTATTGATATTTAGGAAGATGACATAGTTTAAAATCAAGACTCATTAAGAAAAGTTTTTTTTTTAAATTAATTTGTGAGATCTTTGAAATCAAGGAACTTGTCTCCCATTTCCCCCCATCTTTTCTAAAACCTTTCAGAGTACTGTACTTATAAGCAAACACCCTGATTATGCAGCAACCAGGCTTTTGACAATCAGGAGCATCAGTCAGAGAAATAAAGCCACTAGGAAATGTAAACACATAAAATAAAGGACTTATTGTAGGGATTTCATCTTATAAAATAATTGTGGGAACTGTTGTTTCTGGTGCTAGCGTCTGACATTCCATGGCAAGCAGTTGGGAGGGGTAAATGAACATGAAGTTGAAAAAGCAAAGAAAAGCCGGAGCCTATGAAGCTAAGCCAGAAACCACAAAGAAAGACTGGAACTCCTGTCGGTCTTTCTTGCCTCCACACTTTTAACTTCTAAGACGAGGCCATTTTGCAAGAGAAATCAGAGCCCTTTGGGAACTAAACATGCATTTGGCCCAGAAGTGAGAGAAGCTGAATCATAAGATCCAGCAGGAGATGAAAGTGTTGAGGGCGGGGCTGCTGCCTCCTGCTAACTGCGCAAGTCAGCAGATAAGTGGCAGTACGTGTGAAATACCACAGAGCCTTGTTCCCTGCACCAAATTCTTGAGGAAAATATTTGGTCTTTCATTCCTACCTTCCAAATCTTGTGCAAGATAGTCCTTCCAACTCATTTTAATCATGAACTATGCAGGAAAGAGAGTTTCAATAACTGAAGTTTTAGCTTAATTAAATTGGTATAATAGAAATCCATCATAGTTTAACCTTTATTAACTTGACATCCAAATATACCCTTTAACCATACTTAACTTCCAAGCAAAGACAGCAGGAAAATCTTACCCCCATCAAACATAACACAACTACCCCTTAAATAACTGGAACTATATTACCACTCTTCTCTAATAAAGTATAATAATTTTTATCTATCTTTTGATGATTTTCATTCCTCTTCTAACTGAATGATATTTCATTTTTGATTTAAATAACTTAAATATTGAGCTATAATGTTAACTACTATTAATTTCCTGAGGTTTTGGGCCCTGAGGATTCCTCCTTGTATTGGACTATTGTTTTTGTCTCCTTGGAAGCTCTAAGAGGCATCCCGGGAAATCTTTTACATTGCAGACATTTCTACTAGACTTCCTTTCATTGTATGGTGGTAGCTCATTTTCCCCTAATTTTAGGATCAATCATCTCATCTGGTAGCTGTTGATTTTCTGATATAATAAGTATAAAGAGGCCCAGTAAAATAATAGTCTCATTTTCTCCATAAAATTCTCATTTTCCAATTTAAATGGCTCTGTCCCACTGGTAAAAGCCTTCCACCATTGGAAACAAAGACCTCTAGATCAACAGAGCTCAAAGTGCCCATTGCCATATTTTATAGGCTGTAAAATTAGTTTCTTAATCAGAACTAATACTCACAATTGGGTATTTTATATGTCCAAGGATTATGATTTTGGCAGAAGCCTTGTAGGAAAGGAAAGCAAATTCATATATGGTATTAAATGTTTATTCTAGTGAGAGCAAAGCACTCTCCTTTCATGATGAAAGTGGTTAAATTGCTCCTGGGTGGGTGGCTGGCTGATTCCTCCCTCTCCTTCCTATATGAATTGTGCCATATTAGGGACTCAGTGTTGGTCTCTGCTAATGTTAAATTGGACATTCAGCAGTGGCAGTAGTCTAATCGGACTTAGTGAGTGCAAATCAATGTTGCCAAGCCCATGCATAACCTCCATCTCTGCTGGTATAAGTACTTTTTAATGAGCTCATTGGTCAAGTGCAGAGATTGTAGGAGAAAGAGGCTAACTATTATACACTTGGTGAGTCATCTTGTCTACCGCTTATTAATATCCTCCACTGAGGTTTCTCTTTGGTGAGCTTGTACATTTGTCTTCACATCCTATGCACAACCAGGGAGTTCTAAACCCAGGCCTTCATATCACTAGTTTTTCCACTGTGGCCTTTTGAACTGTGTGACAATTTAGTCAAATCATTAACTGCTACTGATGAGGCAGTAATGGTCCATATTTCTGGCAATCTTTTTTTTTTCTAGGTAAAATGAACAACCAGGTGTATTACTCAAGGTTCTCCCCACTGAGATTTTCCTTCATCACTGTCTTTCAAGGCAGCTCAGATTGGAGCTGTAATGCTGTAGTTGTTCACTTTCAGGTAAAGCCAGCCTAGCATGCAGAATCACCTGCAGGCCAGTCCCCAATATTTCTTTTTCCAATTAGGTA
The DNA here is from genome assembly GCF_000151845.1 of Pteropus vampyrus. Classification (NCBI taxonomy): domain Eukaryota; kingdom Metazoa; phylum Chordata; class Mammalia; order Chiroptera; family Pteropodidae; genus Pteropus; species Pteropus vampyrus. The sequence continues at coordinate 8,539,827 of NW_011888824.1, read as the reverse complement.
ATCATGAAAAACAACCCTTAAGGTCATAGGTACAGGCTGAGAAGGAGGAAGTTATATGGCAGAAATATGGGTCATGAGCATCGGTGACACTTACTCATGTAACTTCTTTGTGTTTTCAGAACCTAATTAAGTCAGATTTTGTATATACCACTTTCATATAATGATGGAGTGCTGCTATGTGTGCTTAAGTTTATGGTTTAGTTATACATAAAACCATAAGCATGCAGGTCTCATGGTAATTTGGTGGCCCGTGCTCAAGAGTTCAGCCTCTATTAAGGTTCGGTAGCAGGTAAGTATCTTATTTTTAAAAGGACAGTAGTAGTAGCTGTCGACATAGAAACATCCAAACTTGTAGATAATTTTTATGAGTTTATTTGAGCCAAACTGATGACAATTACCAGGAAGCAAAATCTCAACAAATTGAGAAAATGCTCGGGAGAATGGCAGTTTTACAGCTTATTTTATACTTTAGAATCAAAGGAAGAAACCTAAGGAGGATAACATGAAATCCATTGGTGGTATAGTAAAGAGGTGAGAGAAAGCAAAGTGAGGAAATCTCTGGGATTGGATAAAAAGAAAAATGGAGACACACATACTTCTTTTACATTAGTGAATACAGGAGAATTAATAATTAACATTTATAGCACATAGTGATGGTATTGGGGGAACAAAATAACACTGAGGGGTTCTGTGATCTTGTGCTCTGGTGCAGAGGGTGAGCCTGGAGGGGATCTGGGAGAGTAGATTATTCTGACATTTCAAAGGTATGTTATCTTAGATTCAAAAAGACAATAAACAGGCTCGCTTAAGGTCAAGAAAGCTGTAGGTCTAGGATGTGACTGCCCGCCTTGACCCACTTTTAGTTAGGAATTTTTATGTTCAGACCGTCCTGTGTGGTTACTTTCTTTAGGTCTCTGAGTTTATAAGGCTAGCCATGCAGGCCTCCCCTGAGCTAGTCAGGTTTATTATGTGGCCCTTTTTTCCGTCCACACTTTCTCCTTTTGGTTTTAAATCAGTTCTAAGGATGCATTAATGATCAATCTCTTGGTTGGATAATGTGGTCCCGTGGTGCTAAGAATGTTCATTCTTAGAAAGTCTTAGTGTTGTCATTTGTCTTGTTGAAATGATGACAATTGGAGATGTGGCAAAACTTAACTTTGAGTGGATGTTAAGGCTGAATTTTTCTTAAAAGAGAAAAACAGGTAAATGGGAGGCAGTCAGAACTTATGGGCCTTCAGTAAGAAAAAAAACCTCTGGGTTATTTCTAACCCAAAAGCTATCATGATTGAATTTTTCTGTTTGTCTTCTTGTCTGTATTTTCCATCCAGTATACATGTACTTATAGTTTGAGGACACACCATATACCTATTTTGTTTTCACAATCTGACCATGAGATGTGTTACCGTTTACTGGTATTATTATTAGTAGTAGTAGTATCATTTTAATATGGCCCATCTATTTCCCATTGGAAGTGTCATTCATTATATTAATCTGATTCTTGCTAGTTGTTCAATTTGGAACTGTAACTTTAAGGTTTAATTGGGGCCAAGGCTGTAAGAACACAATGATATAAATTACAATTACCATCTAAAAATTTCCAGAGGCCAGGAAGAGAGTAAATTTCCTGGGTCTCAGCAGCTGTAACGGAGGAACATTTGTTTTTCTTTTAGCTATTTCAGCTTTTATCTAAATTAATATGGTTAGTAGTCTTTGTCAGGTTAGGAGGTAAGCACATTCCCATAATTGGGTTCTAGTGTTTACACTTAATTTTTTTTTTTTCAATATTTCTTTTCCACTAACCTTCTATAACTTCTCCTGTCCTTAGTTTTCTCTTTTTACTCATTCAGAAATAACTAACTTATTAGAAGAAACTACTTTAACTTCTCTCAAAAGCATATACATTTCTTGCCTTCCTTCTGAAATCACGTTTCTTCTAGATTTCAAAAAAAAGAAACCATGAAAAGAGTATTGTTGATAATACAAAAGTTACCTTACACATCTTCAGCAATTATTAATAGTTGGGCTATATAAGAATAAATTTTGAGAAAAGCTCAAACAACAAGTATAATTATAATTATGACTAATATTATTAGCAGACAGGTAAAGACAATCAAACTTTTTTTTTTTTTTTAAGTTCAACATCAATTATGTAAGTATACAGGCCTTCTCGGTGTCTTGGTTATCTATCTCTGATGTCAGTGGCTTCTCATCCTGGAGGAATCTTTGATGTCTGCTCTAGGCAAAGGCAAGTGTCAGAGACAGGTGCAGATGTCCATTCACGGTTAGACATCTTTTTTTTTTTTTTTTTAAATGAGAAATGTGAATCTTTGAGTAAACACCTTTAAGTTTAGCTGCGTGCAATTAGTCAGTAATACCTGCTAAGGTCCCTTCCAGTGAGGTTGGAGAGAGTCTAAACTGATGTATTTTCCAAAGAACAAAATCTCCCAGTTGTAAGTCATGTTCTTCGAAGTCTTTGTCTCCTGGAAGAACACTATGAAATGAATCAATTTACCAATTTCTTTAAGATGGCTAATAAGTCTTTGATATTAATGCAGAATGTCTCTTTTTAGTATGGTTGGTTCCTATGTCCCTTCATCCAGATGCGTAGGGTGACCTATCTAATGAGGAGAAAAGCTATGTTACCAAAAGCAGTAGATTTCAGGTTGAGAAGTATTATAGGGAGAGCTTTTGGCTAAAGGAAATTAAATTTAACTAGTTGAGTTTAAATTGTACAATTTGTATGTTCTACTAATCCACAGGATTGGGGGTGATGATAGCACAATGAAAATGCTGTAGAATAGGGCAAATGTTACAGATGGACTGCATTATTTGCCCAGTGAAATGAGTCCCTCAGTCACTATGTATCTCAAAGGGAATTCTCCAATTGGGAATTATTTTTTTTTATAATAATAATTTACCTACCACTAAGGCTGTTGCTCTCCTGCAAGGTAATGCCTCAATCCAGTGAGAAAACATACAAATGGTAACTAATACATATTTGTATCCTTCAGATGGTAGCATTTGGATAAAATCCAATTACCATATCTCGAAGGGATCCAAAGGAAGTGGGACATGTCCTTGAGACCTGTAGAGTGATTTTCTAGGGTAATATTTTGAACAGATAGGACTGCTGCTATATGCTTTATGAGCTACAGTAGGAGAAAGTTTCCATTAATATCGTCTACTCCATGAAGTCATCTTTTCAGGACCCCATGTTAACTTATATACATGTTGGAGTATAGATAACTGAGCCCTTATAGGCAAGATTGGTTCCTGATTGGGTCCAAACCAGATCTGTTTTTCTGGATCAAAGATTTCTCCTTTTTGTTGCCATATCCTCTTTTCTTCTTCTGCAGCTGTCCATTGGAACTGTAAATGAGAGTCTTTTATTGATTTAACAGGAAGAAGAAACATTCTTGGGTTTGGATAATTTGGCTGCTTATTGTTGCTTGTCTAGCTGCAGTGTCAGCTAAATTATTTCCTTTGCTTCCATGGTGGCAGCTTTAGATTGTCCTGGAATTTTGATAATTACCAATTATTTTGGTTGCTGTATGACATCCAATAATTCTGTAACCTGTTTTCCGTTCTTTATGGGCTGCCCTGAGGAGGTTAAGAAGCCTCGCTTCTTCCACAACATTATAAAGTTGTGAACTACACAAAAGGTATAGCAACTATTAGTGTAAATGTCGGCTATTTGATCTTTGACAAATTGACAGCTTTGAGTCAGAGCAATTAATTCAGCTTGTTAGAAGATTTTATTCAGGCAAATAAGAACCTTTAATTGTGTCCACCATGAAAGTTATTGCATATCGAGCTCAGTAATATCCCTGTTCATCTTTCAGATAAGCTCCATCTGTAAACCAAATTAAATCAGTATTATTAATAGAAGTTTTTTTATAAAACTTGTGCCATTCCTAGGAACAGGAAGGTGGTCAATAAGCAAAACACAGTCATGGGTATCTTCATCCTGCAAAGAAGGGTAGCAAAGTTGCTGGGTTAAGACTGTTACAACAATTTAAAGTAATAGGTGCAGAAAGCAAGAATATTTTATAAGGATCCAGTCGACTGACAGAGAAGTAGTGATTATGGGGAGAGTTCAGTAAAATTTCAACAAAATAAAGAACATAAATAAAGGAGAGCCTGTAACTATTTTTTTTTTTCTTTTTTCTTTTTGCATAACATGGCTGTAGCAGAGATGGCTGTTAGGCAGAGAGGAAGCCCTTTGGCTACTGAATCTAATTATTGACTATAATATCCTATAGGTACATGATGATCTCTACATTTATTAGGTTAAAACTCCCAAAGCATTTTCTTTATTTTGTATATATATAAAAAAGAGAGTTTATAATTAAGGTGTCCCAAAGGAGGGGCTTTAGGTAATACTTTTTCTAGAGCTTCAGCTTTTTTCCTTTCGGGGTTCCATTGAATTAGATCAGGTCAATCTGCTTTTAATAAGACATGTGAAGCTGAATGAGCCATTAAAGAAAAATCTGGAACACAGTTGTGACAGTATCCAGTTAGACTTAGAAATCCTCTAAGCTTTTTGTTTGTTTGTTTGCTTGTTTTTGGAAGAAAAAAAGAATAAGATTTCTCTAAGTCTTTCTGGGTTAATTAGTAACCCATCTTTAGATATTAGGTGACCAAGATATTTTACTTGGTAAAAGAGAATTGAAGCTTGTCCTTTGAGACTCTATATCCCTTTAGGCTGGCTGTTATAATAAATAAATTGTATCCTCTTGGGAGTCTAATATGTCCTAGAACATAAAGGTAAATCATCCACATATTGGATTAAAGTGGAATCTTTGGGAAATCGACATCATTCAAATTATCTTTTATTATCTGAGAGAAATAGGTGAGACTCAGTATATCTCTAAGGCATTACTGTCCAAGTAAACTTGTGATCTTCCCAGTTGAAAGCAAAAAGGTATTTCCTGCCCTTTACAGGAATGCTGAAAAAAAGCATTACATAAATCTATCACTGAAAAATATTGGCAGTCCACAGGAATAGCTGATAACAGGGTATGTGGATCTGGAGCCAGAGGATGTTTTTATTTACAGCTATGAGATCCTATATAAATCTCCATCTTTTCCCATTGGATTTCTTTACTGGAAAGATAGGAGAATTACAGGGGCTGGTACATGGAATTGCAAGCCTCTCTTTTAAGTAATCTTGTTCAAAGAGCTTAATTCCAGCTAGTGTATCAGGTCTTAAAGGATATTGGTGAATATTAGGTAGAGGCAAAGTATTATCAATAGTTATTTTAAAAGGAGTGGCTGACTTAGTCTTGCCAATACCTATACTGGAAAAGGCCCAAAGTTGCATTGGAGCATCTTGTAACAAGCGTTCAGTCAGTCTTAAGATTAGTTTCCTCTTGTGGAGGTTCCTTTAAAATCATTACTTACCCAGTTGGTTCAGTGTCTGATTCATTTAGTTCTAAATACATTTCACTCTTCTAGGAAAAGGATATGTGGGTGTCATTGGTTTCAAGAAAGTTTCAGTCTAACAGGTGAATTGGAGCAGATTTGACTAGTAAAAATATATGTGCCCCATAACATTCCCTAGCTGGAAAGGAACAGGTTCTGACTTAAAAACAAATATTAGTTGACTAGGTGTTCCTACTACTTTGACAGAAGCTTACTCTGAAGAGTGCAACTTAATTGGGGAGGGTTAAGAAGAGATAAAGTAGCCCCAGTATTTACAAGGGCCTTGATAGTTTCCCCTTTTAGGGTACTTTTATTTTCTCCTAAAGTGTTAGTAGAGACAAGATAAAATACCCTCTCGTAGTCCTCAGAGGAGCCCTATGCTCCTTACCGTTTCTTTTCTTTTTCTAAATCCCATTTTAGTTTTCTACAATGCTTCTTAAGATGACCTAATTTTTTACAATAAAGGCAGACTCCTCTACAAAAATTTCCCAGCAAACTTTATTTAGTAATTCTGTTGCTTTGCTCTCAGAAACCAGAAGATATATTAACTGGAATAGGTAAAATAGCCAGGATCATATGTTCTAACAGTTAAATCAAATCCCCTTTTGAACCCTTCTGGGTCCTAGAGAGGGCAGGGGAAATCTTCAGATTCCTTAATTCAGTCCTGGTACAAGGAGAGTAGATTATGACTGGTTCTCCTTGTCCTGAGACTGGCTTTGCTCTACAGGGAGCTGCCAGAATTTCTGTTTTTGTTTTGTTTTGTTTTGTTTTGTTTTGTTTTTCTAGTCTATTCTGGTCTAGTTTTCTATTCTAAGTATCCTTTAGCTTGGTTGGGAGCTGTGGTGGAGGAGGTGTAGAAGAGAGAGGATAGAGAGAAGGGAAAGAGAGTAAGTACCCCAACAAAGTAAAGAGTACATCGGGGCAGTTAGAGAAGTGGAAAAAGTGGGGTGCTGGCATTGAGCAGCTTCAGAAACCTCTTTTAGTTCAGAGACAGTCTCTAAAATTTTCTTATTAACTTCTTGGAGAAAAGAAAGTTTCTCTGTGATGCGTTTCAGAGGTTTCAATTTGTCAATTGAGATAAATCTCTCATTCATTCAGTTGGATTTTAGAGCAGCTTTTTTTTTTTTCTATAATGTGTGCAAAAAATTAATTTAGGTGTCAAAAGAGCTTCATTTTGGCCATCTTAACATCTGGTTGAATCCTCCCATTTCTGTTAGTATTTGTGAGTAAGATGTACATAGGAACTGTACATCTGCAGGAGTATTAATGGGGACTGGGGGCTTGCGGGCTTTGGAGGCGTGGTTTCCCATGCTAATTTTAGTTTTATTTTGAGATCTGAAGATTCTGAATAAATTTTAGGGTTATAGTGTGGTGGGTTGAAATGGAGCTTTTATGGGTTGAGTTCCAAGGGGCTGTCACCTCCCCAGTCACTCCAACCCTCTGACATGTCTTGGTTTCTCTCTTCAGCTACCTAATACAATTATGAGAACTTGGAGTATTAGGTAACCAGCTTTTATGTCTGTGTCCTCAGACAGAGTTAATCATTTAATTATAGTTGTGTTGGAATTCGCTATGGGGCCCTGCTTGTCTTGAAGAGTACCCTCCGACACTTCCACATAGGTTCTTACTCACCTAAGAATACCTGAAATTAGAGTTGGAGGGAGTTAAATGCCCCTTATCTTTGAAGCTGAACTAGTTCAGACTCCTGTTTATCTAACAAAAGGTTTTGTTCAGACCCAATAAACCATTTCAATTGAAAAGTTAAAGTTAAAAACAGCCACCTTTGTTTGTTTGTTTGTTTTGTTTTTCTCCCTTCCCTTAGTTATCTCAAACCTTATCCTTAGTCTGGGTTATCTCAACCCTTAACGTTTGTTGCCACCTTGAGAATTTTCTTTTAAACAGCTCAGATAAAGTCAGGAATTTCAAGAAACACTCAAGTTTACCCAATGCAAAGTGGGGAGCCTGCTCGTACCCAGCACCAGGTTCCATCCATAGGATGGTCCTGGATGGGCTTCTTTGGTACTGTGCTCTCTGTGACAAGTAAATGTTGATGAAAGAAACGTCCAGATCTGCAGAGAATTTCAATGAAATTATCTGAGCCAAATTGACGACAATTGCCAGGAAGCAAAATCTCAAATCGAGAAAACACTTCAGAGAATGGCAGTTTACAGCTTATTTTATACATTAGAATCAAAGGAAGAGACATAAGGAGAGATACATGAAATCCATTGGTGGTAGATTAAGGAAGCAGAAGAAAGCAAAGTGGGGAAATCTTTGGGATTGGATAAAATGGAGACACACATACTTCTTTTACATTGGTGGGTACAGGAGAGTTAACAGCACGTAGTGATGGTATTCAGAGAAACGAGATGAAAATGAGGGGTTCTGTGGTCTCACGTTCTCATGCAGTGGGGATGTTCTGAGTGGTCTGGAAGGAGATTACTCTAACATTTCAAAGGTATGTTATCTTAGATGCAAGAAGATAATAAACAGGAGCAGTTAAGGTAAAGATTAAACTTTATCAAGGAAGCTAGACACCTAGGATGTGACTACCACCATGACCCACTTTTAGTTAGAAGTTTTTATGTTCAGATCATCTTCTGTGATTACTTTCAGTCTCTGAGTTCATAAGTCTGGCCATACAGGTCTCCTCTGGGCTTGTCAGGTTTAGTCAGGTTTAGCCCCTTTTTCGTCCACATAATTTTCTACTAAAGAAGGTGTAGCTTACTTCCAAAATCCTAATGGTTTGTGCTGTAATTCGCCTACAGGGGACCATCAAAGGACCCATATAACATCCCTATTCAACACTGATGTTTTAAGCACCTTCACATCGGTAAGGTCATGCAGTCCAAACAACACTGTGGCTTACGTGGCAGCCTGTTGCAAACTCTTCTTCTGTTCTGGACCCTAATAAAAAGTGTTAGCTTTTTAGGTTGCTCTTTAAATTGGTTCTAGCCCTGAATTTGGACATTGAAGGTGTACTGCTGATCTTGTCATTACCTCCAAAATTCAAGCTTCCATTAATGAGCATTCTGCAGGAGAAGCTAATGTCCTTCAATACACACTTGGCCTTTTAAGATTCAGGGAAGCTCTAGCAGAAGATCCAGCAGGAGCTGTCCGCCCAGTTGCTGCCCCCTGCCAAGTCAAAAACCAGTCACAAATAAGGATGGATATGCCTAAGTGGCATCTTTCACTTCTGGTTTCCTGAGCAAATGCTTCCTGTGAACCATGCTAACTAAGAATGCATAGGGAAGGAAATTCTGGGAAATGTAGTACCCATTTAGCTACGTTGATAACAACTAAAACTCATCACATCAGAATAGATTTGATCTCAAATGAAAATACCATAAAAATCTTTGAGAGCAAGAAACTTATCCTAAGTCCCCAAAACAATGAAAATGTGTGCAAAAAGTAGAAAGCTTAAATAAGGATTTTCCCCCATCTGTTTCATCAATAAAAAAAGATATTCTATGGCAAATTGCTGCAGTTCACGAAGTATTACATTTGAGAGGTAAAAGTCAAGAGTGGCAGGACAAACAACTGAAGACAGAGGAACAAAAAGAAAAGGGAGAGCAGAGGAAGTACATGATGGAGATCAGAAGCAGTAGTGCTGAGCAGAAGCAGTCAATGGTAGAGACGATAAACAAGCAATATATGTCCACAGAAAAGAGCGGTGGCCACCATAAACTGGAAGAAAGCAGCTTCTCTCTCCAGGGGGAAAATGTCTGTCTGGGCCTCATTTGGTTTCTTATGAAGGAATAGACAGGTGGAAGCGCCATTCTTATAATTGTAACAGACAGAGGTCGGGTGGCAAATGGCTTCCAAAGAATAATATTCAGTATCTTTTGAAAACACATGGTATTACTTAAAATAGCTAATCTAAACTTCCTATAAATTTTATTTGTATAAAACAGTTTCTTTCTCAATAATTTCAATTTAAATATATTTGTTAAATTTTGCCTAATTTCAATCTGTTTTATTATATTTATTATTTATAATAATAGCTACTATTGCTTTTTATTATTTTCAAAAACTAGGACATAATTATATATGTAACATTTATAAATGTATTTAAAATGCTGGTTAGAATGGCTTTTACTTAATCTTTGGTCCCGTTTAAGCCAAACTCCTTCATAAACTTAAGTGGATTTGCACATTATGCAATAAATTTAGTTTATCTCCTTCAAAGAGTCCAAGAAACTCAAAACTTTTGAAAACATTACATAATATATGGGTAATAATTCTTACTAACTTTGCTTTATTAGGTAATTTAAAGATGATTATAAAGCCTGAATCTTTTCATTTAAAGAAAAATCGTGTAGAAACCATCAGTAATATAATAAATCCCTTTATAGAAAATTATCACTGCATTTTTTCCTGGAACCTAAGTTTGGTTAAGGCTCAGAGAAAAGAATGATTTATTCTTAATTGAAGGAGCATAGGTCAGCTAGACCAGAATTCTGATCCTAGGCATCCAGGAGTTTTCAGACTTTTGTCAAGTTCTTTAATTTCTCTTAACTCTATTATCTTTACCTGTTAAATATATGATCTTAATACCTACCTCATAGGGTTGTTGTAAAGATTAAATTAAGTATATATCTGGCCCATAGATATGCAGTAAGCGTTAGATGATACTATTATTTGCACCAGATCATTGAGAAAATCTATAAAATTATAGTGAATTAATGATGACAATAAAAACTTTCATTCCAGTGTATAACACTCAAATTAAAGAAAATATTTAAAGTCATTTTTTCCTTAAGATGTTTAATGAAAAACATTTTTCATTTTAATTTGAACCCTGTTTAACTTTTACTAAAATATGTTTATTTGTACATGGTTTAGATCATAATTTTATTTTCCCATTTTGTTAATAAACAAAGAATGATTGCTCAATACTTTAAGACAGAATGGAGTGTAAATGTCATTAAAAGAAAAAAATAAAGTTCTAATTATTTTAAGTGAAATATTTGCTATCTGGTAGCATTTACTATTCTTAGCTTATCTTGAAGGAGACTCAAAAATATTGTTTGGAGCTAGAGGAAGATTTACAGGAGAATAAAAAGAATTAAAGGTGGAGAGGGACCTAGATAGGAAGAGTTGTATTTATTTTTTATGTAATTAAAGATTAATTTTTTATTAATGCTATCTTGTTATTTGTGTTACATAGAGCTCTATGCTCATATAAATTATTCTGAAAATTATTATTACCACAGAGACACATTTATACATATACTATTGAGAATTCATACAATTTTCAAAAGGCAATAATTATTCAACATTTTAAAATGTGTTTTGTGGATGAACAAAGGGTGCAGTAATAAATCATAAATTCCTAACTGGGCAGGTCATGGTGGGTAGTCACGCCCCAGGCACATAACTTCTTTAGTGAAAGGTTTTAAGCCAGCCCTGTCCATCGTTCTTGTGCATCTAGGTTAACACACCTTTGAAATGCCAGAATATCCCTCAAAGGCATAACCACCTTCAAAAAAGCACATAATCTTAATTATCCTGTAATCCAGTCCCCGTCTTGTTTTCTCCCACCTTCATGAAATCTTCTTTAATTTAAAATGCATGAAAGAAACTGCAAAACTGTTATTCTCTGGAGCATTTGAGGTCTTGCTTCCCAGCATTGTCGTCAGTTTTGGCTCATATAAACACATATAAAAATTCTCTACAGGTTTAGACATTTCTTACATCAACAGTTTTAAAAATCTTATTTCTACAGTATTCCTTTAAGTTTCTTTTTAATTTCTAAATAGGTACATATCAGGGGTGGTCAAGGGTGTATTTCTAGCAATGAACAAATTCACAAAAATGATAGACTGTGTTCTGTAAAATGCTTATTTTTGTTGACCCTGAACCAGACCTACATGTTTAAGTCTGATTAAGCACAGTTTATCATGACCTTGTTTATAACATTTGTTTATAACACCATGAATAGTTTCATAAAAACGGTATTTTCTTCATCCTTGTTTCTACGTCTATGTTGTTACTGCTACAGATCTGTGGAATTTATGAAAAATAGTTATCTAACTGCTCTGTTTATGGGGCCCCTGCCAGAATCACTCACATTTATACTTATTTCAAGGGTATCTGGGAGAGTTTGCACAACTTAATCCAAGGCCTGAGATTGTCACTGATCCCTCCTTGCATTTCTCCTGGTGGTACAAGTGAGAGGGCAAAAAACTTTTGTTAAATTCTTGTTATCCATGACTCCAATGGAATTTTTTTCTGTTACTTATTTGACTTTTTGTTCATTTCTTTTTGCTTTTATAACTCTATGTTGAAAGAATTAAATATCCATGAAACATCAGTATCAAGGGAATGATGCAATACATTTCAATGAGATAAGATTATTGGAGTAGATTACAAGTGAGGGTGTGGCCTGTGAACTAGCCTAAGGTGACTCTAGGTCAAAAAAATGATGAACTGAAGGCTAATCTAGATGCACGTGTCTACAAACAGCCCAGTTGGATGTCCTTACATGTACAATAAACCTGCAGTCATCTGATAAAATGAGTTATTCTGTTATTCTGGATAGCTGTTTCTTCTGGATAGCTCCAAGTTAGCCATTAGAAAATTTTGTTTCAAAAGATCATTGTTCTAAAATACATTTTAATTGCATCTGCTTTAGTAAACAAAATATACTGAAGACTTTTTTTTTTTGAAAATAAGGGATGATTATTCTATTTGTAGGAGAAAAATTATCGTAATAACATTTTTATATAGATAAGCCCCATCGGATTGCTAACAAGTGAGGTTAAAAAATTAATCAGAAAAAGTAAGACTCAAGTTATTGCAAGGCTGATGGAATGACAGTGGTGGGCCTATGCAGCTAGCTGCTTAGCTGGGAGTTTCGGGAGCCTGAGAGATAACATCTAATGGCATTTTCCATGAGATTTCGTGTGACTGTAGGGAAGTGTTCTCAATTTTATTCTATCTACTTTATTCTTGTTATTGTATTATTATTCATTTACCTTTTTTAAAAAGGGACATGGAAGATGTTTAACTCTATGATCTTCGAAGCAGTGAAAAACAGAATTCTATATTCAAAATCTCGCATAAAGACTATCATATGTGATCCCTGGGACTAGATTTGAGCTGCGATTTATCATCACATTTTGAAGCGGAAATGGGTTCAGAGAATTAATTATTTTGCCCAACGTCAGTTAGCTAAATTCAAATCTGTCTGACAACGAAGTTAGTATCATGTCCACTATACCAAGTTTCAAAGGCAAAGCAGCTTTCTCCTAAGCCTTTTGCTCTGCCTGCATAAAGTCAACCTTAGCAGTCTTTATTTTTTTGTTTTCTGTTACAACAGCATCATCAATTACTAAATTTACCTATTTTCAGCTCACATTTGTGTGTGTGCGCACACGTGTTGTTTTTTGTTTCTGTATCTCTTAGAAAGAGAATGTTACACTTGCAGTGCCATGCTCTCTACTTTTCTCCTTATATATCTCCAATAGTATTTGTGTCTCTTTGCTTGGAAACACATAAATTATCTTAAAAAGAATATACACGAAAACTGATTAAAATGATTGTATTTTGGGAGGAGAGCTGAGTGACAGGGTGAGTAAGAGAGGTACTTTCTTTGTGTAACTGTTTCTTCCTTTTGAATATTGTACTATGGGTATTTTTACCAGCTGAAAAATTTTAAATATCTCTTCATTGTGGATGTTTGAGTTATGGTTGTTAAAGACCATGAAAAACTGGTTGTATTTTTACAAATTCAAAACAGAAATGAAATATTTTAAATCATGGCTTTGTTGTTTATTCGTGATACTAGATTTTAGAAGGTACCAGATAATCTAAATGCCTTTGGTATTTGTAGTTTAAATTATAAAAGAACATATATACAACAATAATTGCAGCACAGAATTTTAAAATTAGAAAGCATATTATAGATCATTTAGTCTAAAGTCTTTACTTATTTATGAAGAACCTTCTAATTGTGGGTGTCAGAGCTGGGAAAAAAACAGCTTTAGACTGTAGGTTCAACATGGCCTCTAATATGCTGTATGGCAAAAATTGACATGGTTACATTATAGAGAAAAAGATATTTAGAAAAATGACTATTATAATATACTCTATAGATCAGATACTTTCTTTTGGCCCTATCTTTTGGAAAGGCATTTAAATGAAAGAGGATTTGTATTAAAAAATAATAATTTGCTTAATTTTTCTAAAGGTTCTGACTCTGGGAGTGCTTTACGTGACTGTCATGACACTTTGGGAGAAGATACTATTTAGCAGCAGCAGTTATTTCTTACGTGGTTATTATTACTGTCCAGTTAAATGTTTATTATTACACATATCACAACTACAGTAAGCAGTGCCATCATCATAATATATAGATAATAAATGCTGATGTTCATGATAGCCCAAGGTGTAACCCAACAATACCAGTTAAATATCCATTATTTTCAAAGGTATTTAGAGTCAAAAAATAAGCAAATGGAAATGATTCACCCCTATAATAATCCAATATATTCATTTTACCTACTTTAGGTTTTAGGAAGATATATATATCTCCCAGCAAATTTCTTTGGCATAAAATTTAAAAGCATCAGATATATGGAATAAAATATATATGTAACCTTGTTTCTACATGTTGGCAATATTTCACTTTTTGGTATGTTCTCTGGCCATTTTCCTCTGTGGGCATCTTTAATGAATGAGCCATATCCACTGTAATAGGCATAATATCATAAGCAAGAAAATCATTGATAGATTCCACTGAATAGGCTGATTCACTTACCTGCAAAAGAAAAATGGATGTGTGCTATGATTATCACATTTGTAGACTCACTTATATAAGCACTAGGTAGCTCTTTTCCTCTAGTAGTTCCCTACTTTTAAA